>NW_027187313.1:2420171-2474771 GCF_028583685.1 Petaurus breviceps papuanus | reverse complement strand
ACACACACACACACACACACACACACACACACACACACACACACACCCCTCCCTCTAAAATCACTGAATCAGAAATAGTTTTATCAAGTTCTTGGTGTTAGAATAGATCTTGGCAATGACACAAGGCTGAGGATGAGGTAAGATGGTGGAAGGACTAGACGGTGTGGAGATTGAGCCATTCTCTGTATGTCTTAGCCCACAGTTTACTCTTGCTGGTGTTGCCACCAGGACCACTGCCAAATAGTTTACTTGGAGATGGGTTGCTCCCTTAATGAGTCCTTCTTATCTCTCTTGTTACTTCCCAAACTGTACTTTTGAAAAACACTGACGCAGGATGAAATTCTGCTAGTGCAACAGTATTCTGAAACAATCATTCTCTTGGAGTCCTGAGCTCTGCACCTCAAATGCAGGCCCAGTGACACACCTAACCTGCAACAAGCCAAAGGCACTGATGTGATAGGTGTGTTGGGCCTTGCGTAGAATTCAGAATTCAGTATTATTATCAAGTATTTTAGAGTTAAGTTTTATTAATATGTGCTTGGCACGTAGTAAATGCTTAGTAAATGCTTGTTGATTGATTATATTTCATTCTTTTTCAAGTATTCTTTTTGTAGCCCACTGTAAACACCCATAAAGTTACATGACATGTAAAATATTAAAAGTACCTCTTAGGAAGACATGCTAAGACATTTCATGATCTTAAATACATATTTCCACATTAAGCTATATTCTTGTTCAAACTGTATAGGGAGAATAAAAGGATAGCTACCCTGGCCCAGCATAATGTAGTTTACAAAATTAAATTGTTATAGGTTTTCAAGGCTGAGTTGAAAATGAGGATTCACTTTTCTGGAAATGCATAGGGAAAAAATTTTACTTTAGTAAAGGGAACATTTTATTACTAAAAGTAAGATCCACTACTTATTGAAAAACAAGGAGTATATATGTGTTTGGGGGGCGATAATCAGAGATGAAAATATGACATGTAAAATTTTTATGTAGTTAGGTTCATCAGCAAAGGAAAGGAGAACAAACTTGTTTTTGTTGTTTTGTTTTGTTTTAGGGACACTCTCCATTAGTAACAACACTTAATCTGTTTTAATTTCATTCTCTTTTGAGGAATCCCAAAATTCATAGTGGATGGAACAAGTTGAAAATTTAGCTGAGCATTTCACTTTGGGGGGTTTGCTAGAGTGAAACCAGTGACCTTACACTCCTGGAAATTGCATCTAAGAGGAGGGCAGGGGGTGGGAATCGGGGTGGGGAGAGGTTTATTTGTATTGTGAGTGAAATCATGCTCAAGATTTTGTATAACTATAGGTTATTCTGAATATAATTGGAAATGTACCCTTTATTGTACAAACTGGTGCTTACATTTTTATGACATCATGAGGCTTAAAAGACAATAGATCTTTTATTTGCAGGAGGTTAAACTGTTTTTGAAATACACCTGCACACACCTAGGAATGCCAACTTAATTATGTTTTCCTTCAGACTTTTTCCTTCAGATTGTTTTATGAGTGATTGCATCTTAAAGCCTTCCATCCTTTGGAGGTCTTCTGAAGGAATGCCCAAACCATTTACCAAATGTTCCATTGTTTTACCTTTTGTAAACAGTTTTTAATTTTTTTTCTGATTAAAACTTGAAGGGAGACATTTGAAGACAGTTGGGTACTCTCCAAGTTTAGCAGTCAGCTTTGAAATGTGTGAAAGGGTTTATGATACTTTCCCATTTGTTGACCATCTTGACTTTTTCCCATTGTCTTTGCCATTTATGCTCCCCTCTCCTGACACCTCCCCCTCCCTAAAAACATCTAAAAGTTTCCACTGGAAAGGATTCCTACATGATGGGAAGTTAAGCTCTCCCACAGATGATTGAATTATTCTAGGAGATAATTATCTATTATCAATCTGCCTTATCTATCTTCTACTTAATTTCACTTCCGTTAAGAACTTTGTGTCTTTACATAACATCAACATTGTGACAGGTGATTGAATTGATCTAGGGAATAATTATGTATTATCTATTTGCCTTATGTATCTATACACTTTGCTTAATTTTATTTGTGTTAGTAACTTTGGGTCATCAGTTGGGAACTACTGCCTCTTGCCTGTTGCTTCACCTACTTTAGGAATTTTAGAGGTCACTTGAAGTCTGCCATGGAAGTTGACAGTTCAGATGTGGGCCTTCATTTATTAGAACAATTCTGCACTTGATTTTATGGAATATTTTCATGCAGATCATATAAGTCGGTACAAAACACCTTATTTTACCTAAAAACACTTTTAAACCTAGCAATCTAAGTACTGGTGATTTTCATTTAAATGGGCCTTAATGTGGGAAATGAAACTATTGAAATCATAAAATATACAACTTTGGGAAATTTAGTTGAATCCCCACTGGGATTTCTGACCCTACACTAAGATTTTGGGGGTTCTTCTTATCTTGTCATCACAGAAGACTCTTCAAAACAGTTCATATGTGCTAAAAATAAGAATTAAAAAGTGGTGCCAAGCAATGTGTAGAGAGCTACAACATAATGCCTTGCCTCTATATGCCGTTCTATTATCTGAGTCACCAAATCAGAGTTAGAAAAGACTTCAGAGGGTATTTAGTCGAACCAACATCCAGACACCTGACCAGATCGGGCCTAACTAGGACAAAGTATTTTGGGGACTATTGTCTCCTTGCCTCTGGGAACTGTGCCTCTCCCAATGGGGGCTATGCTTTTGTGAGCATTTTGGTTGCCATTGTTGAGTCACGTCAAGCTTGTGGTCCACAAAACCCTCCCAGATATATTTCAGGAAAACTGATGAGTTTTTCATATATTTCAGGAAATATATTTCATATATTTCAGGAAAACTAGTGAGATATTTCAAAATAAAGAAAAATAAGACCTCATAAGCCAATATTCATTCTTTCTCTGATTCTGTGTCTATTTATCCTAGAATCATAGATCTAGAGCTGGGAGGGACCTCAAGCCATCTGGTCTAGACCTCTCATTTTGCATTTGAGATAACTGAGGTACAGGGAGTAGAAGTGCTTTGCCCAAGTCAGACAGGTAATAAGTGTCATTGGTGAGATCTGAAACCAGGTCCTCTGAGTGTAGTGCTAGTGTTCTTTGAACTAGACAATAATAGATCCCCATTCTAAGAGTTAACACTGGAAGAGACTGAACATCTATGGAATATAACAATATTTCTGCCTTGTTCCATGTATAGCAAGATTATATATTATATATATGCTATAATGTATTATGTATTATAGCATGTATAGCAATTAAATGGGAAAAGTGCTTAGTCACTAATGAGAATTACACATGTACTGAGCTACATTTTTTTTTTTATGTTTGGTGTTTTTTTTCCCTACTGAGCTGGGGAAATTAGTTTGGGTGTTCTCTTTTCATGTCATTACAGTACTGTTTGTCTTTACCTGATGGGAATTAGTTGTCTAACTTCTTTGATCAGATTTCTTTTTCTTTTCATCAGTGTAAGTTCCCTTTACTTTGTTCTATAGCTTTATTCTTTAAAATATTTTTTTGTTCATATCATATTTTAATATCAAAAGGAAATATGGTACATTAAAATAAATATTTTAGGAATCCTATTGTGAATTACTTAAACCAAAGAATAACATTCTAATTTATCTTCTATGTAAACCTAGATTCTCTTAGTTTACCGAAAATAAGGAAAGCCTACCCAAAGAGGTCATCTAGTTCAACCTGTATATCAATGAATCCACTCTACACTGTACTACAAAAGTGGCCATCAGTTTTTGCTTGAAGAGCTCTGATAAGGAGAAAAATTATGATTCCACTTTTGGATAGCTCTCTTTGTTAGGAATGTTTTCCTTATCATCAAGCTTAAATATACCTCTTCAACTTCCTATTACTCCTAATTCTGTGCTCCATGGGGTAAAAGGTAACTCTGTTCTATAAATTGGGTTGTGTTACTTATCCATTATTAAGCTGTAATCCATGAAAGCAAGGACTGTGTGTCTTAGTGTTTTTTTGTGTCTTCCCTAATACTTGGGATACTTCTTTATACATACCAGAGATTTCATGAATTTGTCCAAACTCAGACTAACCAAATTCCTTTTTCTGGCATAGTCTTTGGTAAAGTCGTGAAATGACCCAAGTCAGGTAACAGAGGAGAGGAAACCAAGAAACTAGGATAGTGCATAAATGGTTTACCCATTCCTGAGTGATAAAGTTAGCTTTCAGGAATAATCACACCCAATTTGTTTCCAAAGAATCATAGTATTTCAGAATTTGACAGGACCTAACGATCAACCTGGTCAACCTATACCTGAATTAGAAGAGACTTGTACAACGTTCCCAACAAGTGATCATTTGGTTTCTGCTTAAATTTTTCTAATGAAAGGGAACTTGCTACTAGTCAGTGCAGCTGACTATACTTTCCAAAAGTCATAATTGTGGAAAAACTTTTTCCTTATGTCAAATGGAATTTTGACCTCTTACAGATCTTCCTATATTCCTCATCGTTATCCTTCCTTATGGTGCAATAATGTGATGGTTGCATTCCTATAACATGATTTGTTAGCAGCAGCTAGGTGGAACAGTGGGCAGAGAACCAACCTGGATCACTAAGACTTGAGTTCAAGTGTGAACTTAGACATAGCAAGTCACTTAACTTCTTTCCTCCTCTGTAAAGTGGGAACAACAATAATAATGGCTCCTACTTCCCAAAGTTGTTGTAAAGGTAAAATGAAATAATAATTATAAAACATTCAGCACAGTGCCTAGCACACAGTAAGAGCTATATAAATGTTCATTGTTGTCATTGTCATTGTTTATTTCAGCCATTCTCCTATAGATTTTTCTGACTTTTTACTATTTCAAAAAGTGCTGCTATAACTATTTTGGCATATGTCATTGACCTCCAGGGGTTTATATATGTGATCCTAGACTGATGCCTCCCTCTGACCTAGATATATCACTGGGCTTTGATAGGAAAAAAATATAAGAATCTCTTTATTCCTCACAGGTCTAGATAAAACAACATCAACAAAAACTCTTCTTCTAAACCAAATAAAGTATACTAAATATAGGATTACATTCTCTGTTGTGTCAGGGAACTATAGTCTTCAAACAAATTTAAAATTTGTATTATAGCCGTCTTTGCCAGTAAGTAGCTGACGTATAACTTTAGTGGGGTATCCTGTGTACTTCTGACATTTTCCCAGAATTTCAGTGAATTGTGCCTTTAACACAATCTCAGATTGAAGAAAGATATTTGTTAACTTTGGAATATATTTCACCTAACGCTCTGGAGAGCAAACTATTTGTGATTGTGAATGCTGCTGTGCTATTCATTTTATCTTTAAAATGAAGTCTGCATTCTTCCTCCTTAGGGAGAGGAGAGTGTCACAGGATTGACGGTGTCACCAATTACCAAATGTGTGAAAACTGATCTCTCTATGGTAATAAATTGTTTATTTCTTCCTCTGTGCCCCTTTTCCCCTCAACCCTCAATCACATTGCGGTAAAAGCTTTGGCTTTCCCTCTACAGCAGCTGTCCTTAAGGAAAAGTGACTAGATTCAGTTCAGAAGGAGGCTAGTGTGGGTGTACATTAATTTGGAAAGATGTACTAAATATAACAAATCTAATATGCATTGAAATTCATTCTCAACATCAATCATTTTCCCACTAGAATAAATGAAAGCCATAGTTAAAAGGAACTCTGAGTTTCCATCTTTTCATAGTAGAAATGTTTAGTTTTGTTTTTGAAGTCAAGAATTCTATCTTTTTCTTATGTATTTTTCTTGAATTAACACAAAGTTTATACTGTTTAAATGAATCTTGGATTAAGACCCTTTTCTTCTTCCTTCCCCCATCCATCAGTATTAATGCACCTTGACCATAGTTGTTCTGCCTATCCTTCTCAGCAATCAGCAATTTTATTTCTCCTTATAATTATTCAGAAGTCATTGGACTCTTTCTTCTTGGTTGTCTTTATCACAATACTATATGAAAGCATTGGCAGTAAGTACCATCAACTTGGCAGATAATTGTGAATAGCCATAATAGTAGTGGTGGAATCGAATTTAAGTTGAGTTATTAACTCAGAAATGAGTCATACTAAAGTAGAACAAAATGAAATGAACTCATCATTGCCCTTTAAGCAGTAACTTTCTTCTATTTTTGTGTCCAATGGCTATGCTATATGTTCTTCTATTTCTTTTAGTCTAGAAAATTTCATAAACCATTGTTTTACTAATGGCAAAAGTTAAAGCCTTTTAAACTATTATGTTACTTAGTTGACAAAACGAGCTTTTATTTTGGTATTTGGTTTGTTTACTATGTACTTTGAGGGGCTTTCTTCACCTATTCCCAGCCATATGAAATAACCATCTGAGAAATGTTTGCTTTTTCCCCCTTCCCATTTATTCTCTTTATATCTGTTGTCCTTTTCTGGAAGCTAAAAATAAATCCCACAATAAGTTTGTTTTCAGGGCATTTTTTAGTTTAACTGAAGATAATTGCTGAATAACATTGAAATTAATATGAGTTTTCCATGGGAAAACTGGAGGCTGAATTGAAATTTTATTGTTTTTGCTTAAAAAACTTAGGGCAAAACTGTAACCTTTGGATGGAAATGTTATGGTTGTTGGTATTGAAGAGGAGATAGTGATTTAGTGATTACTATCTGTCAGCATGAACAGTGACATTAGTCATAACACCATGTAGTTACTCATTTCTTAGAGCTGAGTAAGCGTTGTATACCATACCAAGAGGCAACTTCTGGGAGGGTTATTTTTGTTTTGTTTTCTCCCCCCATTTTCCCCTCATGCATCTCTTAATAGTGATAAAATCTCATATTCTAAGATACTTGATTGCTTAGTGACCTTGTAACATAAAGTAATCTTGGAGTAGGTGGTACTGAACAGGATAAGACAAGCAGAGCCTGGCCTGGATAGGCCTCAGGAGATGAAAGCATGACTCCTAAGTTCCAACTATTTTATCTTAGAGCTTACTTAACACATCTCACCAACCTGAAGGGAGCCAAAACAATCATAGGACAAATAGTTCCTTTATCTCCTTTAATTTCCAGGTGCATCCACACTGCTCTGTTGTATCTTTCTTCTCCTCTGGAGATGGTCCTAATACGACTGCTCTCTTCCTCAAATCCTAGTGGAAGATGGGGAAGGAAGACAGCAGTGCCAGACTCATACTCTTGCTGACATAGATGTGAGACAGCGGATGAATTCTTTGTAAACCACAGAATAAAGGAAATTACTGACAATAAGGAAATGCCATATGTTGCCCACTACTTACCCTTCCTCAAAAAGGGGGAGGGCAGAGGAAAAGACATTTTATTGGGCTTATTTAATCATAATTTCCCCAGTTTTTCCTCTCTAGAGAGGAGCAAACTAAGATAGTTAGCTAAGGAAGCCTTTGGGTTTGCATAGCATCATACAGTGGCAATACCAGTTGTATTATTACTAAAACTTACATCCTTCATTCAGTTTTCCAAAAAAAAAAAAAAGAAACAATTCTGGCCTGATTAACTTTGTATCTTGAAAAGTTTGAGTCATTCACTTTCTAGTATTCTTAGTAGTTCTTGGTACTTGAACCACTGATATAAATTCTCTATAATGGAATTTAACTCCCCATACATCCATTAGATGTCTGGACAAACTAGATTTCCTAGTCCTACAGTTTTTGCTTGTGAGTTAGCCTGTGAGATCTAGTTCTTTATTATGATCTAGAATGTCTTGATTTAGAAACGAATATGTGATATAGAATCTAGTATGATTCTAAAAATTGATTTAGGACTGGAAGGGATCTTACAGGTTATTTAATCCATCTCCTAGTTTTACTGATAAAATTAAGGCTCAGTGGGGTTTTGAATTGATTAAAGACATCCAGGTCTTTAGTGAATCTGGGATCTGAACTCAGGGTCATTAATTCCAAGTCCATTTTTCTTTCCACTATGCTACAGAGATAAGATAAATTCAGAATAATCTTAAGTCTCTTTAAAAATTATTTTTTTTAAAAGGCAGAGAAAAAAAATCAAATGGATTTTTGTTTTAGCCAATGTAATTCAATTTCATCATACCCTTAGATTGAAAGAACATAGAGGATCAGATGCCATTATCACACATAGCAGGTGAATTGTAATATTTAGTCAGCTAATAAGCATTATTAATTGACTACTATAGGAAATAATTTCTCCATCTTCCTTCTATATAACTTGGACTGCTACCCAGAAGTAGTATGCTGTATTTACTGAGAATTCATAAGAATTATCTCTACATTGTAGCTCTACAATGAGTAACCTTTAAGGCAGCAGAAATTGCACTGGAATGACCAAGCATTACTTCTACCACCACCACCACCACCATCATCATCAAGCAGCTCAAGACAGTAGCTAAGTCCAGAGCCTAGGAGTATTTTCACAGTTAGGGGATGGGATTTGGATGATGAGCTAGTGAAGGAGACTGAGAAGGAATAGTCAGGTAACAGGTGAACCAAGATAGAGCTGTGTCTTGAGAGAAATGCTTGTTTAGCCAGTCATTTTTCTGAAATGCAATGTCTCTCTTCCCTTTGGCGCCTGTCCCGCCAAAACAGCTGCAGATCCTTTCCTTTTTGCTTTCTTCTTAATTCTTTTTAGTCTGACTTCAAACCTCCTCATTCAAATAAAACTGCACTCTTCAAAGTTACTAGTGATCTCTAATTGCCAGATCTGATGTTTTTTTCTCACACCTTCCTCTCTTCAACCTGTCTGCAGCCTTTGACACTATTGATCATGCTCTTCTCCAGATTTTCATAACACTCTCCTCTACTGGTTCTCTGAGAACCACCAAGACTGTTCCTTCTCTCTTTCCTTTGCTGGGTCTTCAGCCACATTATGCCCAATAAAATTGGGGTCCCCGAAAGCTCTTTCCTAGGTCTTCTCTTTTCTCTATGATTTTATTTGGTGATCTCATTAGCTTCTGTGGTTTCAATTGTCATCTCTATGCAGATGACTCTCAAATCTACTTGCCCTGTCCTAAACTCTCTCTAACCTCCAGTCTCACATTTCCAACTGCCTTTTAGACATCTCCAATTGGATGTCTGTAGCAGCAAGCACCCCAAGCACGTCCTCAGGGTTTGCAGCTACCACAGGTTCTTGGATCTGCTTTGTTAAAGGAAAGCAACTCAAAATGGGTTAACAAGCTTACTTTAATCAGTCAGACATATATCATTTACCTTGTTCAGGAGAAAAGGTCAGCACCCTGAACCTCAAAGTATACAGGCATAATTATCAAGACAGAAACATCAAGTAGACAGATTTCCAAACTGTCCAACCATTACATCCATACCCAGTCAACATCTGGGTTTCCACATTCTGGGTTTTTCAAAGCCGGGGGACTCTCAACAACGGCTTCCCAGAATACAGATCAAATCACAGAACACTTCTCAAAGTGAGTCCCAAAAACAAAGCTACACATCAGGGCTTATATAGCCTTCTCCTGGCTCAGAGAATGTAACAACCTTTTGGACCCACTGGCCAATCAAAAAGTATCAACTGAAAAACAAGCCTCCCACCCCAGTCTCTAGGTGCACTTTAGCCTAGGGGCAGGGAAGATCTTTAAATTTGCATTTCCATTACAATGTCCTATAGAAATCCTTATTATCAGACACTTCTTTTACTGTCAAGGGTACTACCATTCTTCCACTCACCCAGTCTGTGACCTAGGTGGCTTCTTCAACTCTTCATTCTCTCTTATCCTTCATATCCAATCATTGATCAAGTCCTTTCATTTCTCTATTCCCCCTTCTCTTCTGTGGCACTACCACCACCTTTGTGCAGAGTCTTATCACCTCATGCCTAGACTATTGCAGTAGCCTTCTGGTTGGTATGCTTGCCTCAAGTCTCTCTCCACTTCAAACCATCCTTCTCTCAGCTATTAAATTAATCATCCTATAACTTAAGTCATCCATGTCACTCCCCTATTCTGTCAGCTACAGTGGTTCCCTGTTACCCTCAAGATCAAATGTAAAATTTTCTGTTTGCCTTTTAAAGCCTTTCATTACCTGGCCCCTTCCTACCTTTCCAAGTCTTCTTACATCTTACTCCCTTCCATGTACTCTATAATCTAGTGACAGTGGCCTCACACATGGAATTCCATTTCCTGACATCAGAAGTTTTCACTAGTCTTCAATGCCTGGTACTCTCTCTCCCACCTCATGTCCAGCTTCCCTGGTTTCCTTCAAGTGTCACCTCAAGTCCCATCTTCTGTAGGAAGCCTTTCCCAGTCCTCTTAGTACATTCTCTCTGAGCTTAACCCCAGTTTATCCTGTATATATCCTTGTTTGCAATTTGTTTGCAATATATCCTATTTGTGTATATATTGTTTGCATGTTGTTTCCCTAGTTAGACTATTATTTTTTTGAGAAAAATGACTGTTTTTGACCTTCTTTGCATCTCTAGCACTTAGCATAGTTTCTGGAATATAGCAGGTGCCAAAATAAATGCTAGTAGACTGAATGATTAACTGTCTGCCAGCTTTGCTATGCTCCTGCCAACTTCTGTCTTCTCTCTTCTGTAAGATGTTCCTCTCATTGCTTCCTGTGTCTTCTGTCCTCTTGACTCCCCCTGTAGTTAACTTCCTTTATTTTTCCCCTGCTATCTTTATCTGATCATCTACCCTACTTACCCTTGTTTCTGATGTCTCAAATCAGGTACTCCCCAACCAATAACTCAGGTCTAATTTAGGATGTGAAATTAAAACAAAACAAAAATCTGTCTTTCTGTTTGATTAACCCTCGTAATCCTCAAGTGATCTTGCCATAATTACTAAACAGATATTTGATTCATGGTTTTTCAAATATATCCTTCAAAACTCTGAAAATAGTCATACATGCAAGTGAGCTGAGGGATGACAATGCACAGCAACCATCTTTAACTCCTTCAGAGCTCTCTGTCTTCCAGTATGTTCTTTCAGCACATTCATCTCAGGGGAAGTTTTTTCCCTCATGTCCTTATTACTGTTTGTTTTTCCTCAGTATTTTATCTGACAATCTGTTTCTTCTCAAGCTGATCTAATCCTTATAAAAATGTTTATTTTATGGTCCATTCAGAAACCAAACTATACACATATGCAAGGGGTAGCACCTGACAGGTGGAATTCCCATCTCTGTAGCTTCAAGAAAAATTTATTTGTAATGATCTGTGTTCCTGTGTATATGGATATGTATTTGTACCATTCCCAGCTCTTCTCCACACATTTTTCCCATAATTTTTTCATCTTTTAAGTTGCCTCAGAGAATGGGAATGTAAAACTACTAACGTTATTAAAGGAGCAGTTGAAACTCAATGAAACATGAGGGCCTTTACTCCCAGGGGGTCTCCAGTAATACTGTTATTGTATGATATTGGAATGTAGTAAATATACTGCTACTTGTCCACCTGTGTTAGACTACCATGTCAAACAAACAATATATTGGATAGGAAAGCACTTCCTTCAATTTAAGATCCAACTAGCTCAGAAAAAACTTCAGAATGAGCATTTCTTATGAATCATAGACAGAGCTGGAAGGTATCTTAGTGGCCATCATGTCTGGCACCCTAATTTTACAGATGAAGAGACTGTGGTGGGGAAAGTGTGTCCTTTTATTTTCCCAAGTAAATTGCTTCAGTCTCAGAAGAAATTCCTTTTAAAAAGTAGATTACAGTTTGAGGGAGACAAGTTCTCAGTTTACCAAGAGAACACAGGTTTTGTGACAACAGTCACCTAATAGAATTTTGAGAAGAAAGGAAGAAAGACATAGCATCATATTAGTCTGCTATGTCACATGATGTAACAGGTAGTAGTGATGCTCTCTTTCCCGGTGTTTCAGGAAAGGTTTAACAGAAGAGAGAGGCCACATAATTTTTTTTTCCTTTTAAGCTGTAACTATGTTTTTATTAGCATTTTGAAGGGGAACATAGTATGACCTTCAAGTCCTGCAGATACATTAAATGACCTGTCTCGAATGCTATATTGCAATTGTGTTAGATATAATGAATTGCATCATACCATATAAATACATCTTGTTTCTAGATTTTTTGGGATTAAGTTATTGCATTTCTTTTTTGAAAGTCTAATAGATCCCAGTTATACCAGATTGCTTAATATTCTTTCATCAATTTATATTATGTTTATATGTAAACACCCAAAAGAACTATGGAGAAGGTCAGTTGGGAATTCAATAATGGACAATGCTTTCTGCATTCAAGTAATCTCTACCTCGTCTGTTTTTCAGTAAGAGTTACTCATATATATCTGCCTTCATATTAACAAGTATCTTCTGTGTCTTCACTCATCATAATAGGTTTTTATAGAGGTATTTACTAAACAGTTATTGAATAGAATCTTTAAGATACTACATATAGATGAACAGTTTCTTAGAGAACAAAGCAGAGATATACAACTTCACAGAGAGCAAAGCAATGCCTTCTTAAGAATTTGGTATATAATTTGGCACAAGAAATCTTCCTTTTAATCCACCTTATCCAAGAAATTTGAAGTACTAAAAAAAAAAGTTGAAACTTAGAAATTAGGAGTAAAGCCACTGAGAGTGGGTCTGGGGAAGAAACAAGGAGAAATTAGAAATAGTTCAACATTCTACACTGCTTGTTCTGGTAATAGAATATTGTTATCTAAGTATTTTTTAAATAGTCCAGTCATTTTTAGCTGTTGTTGAGAGTCAGCTTTCAGTCCTCCTTGGTAATGGGAATAAGATAGCTTAAATAGATACAGTCCACAAATGATTTTCAAATACAGTTTTATCTAATCATTTAAACTTTATATCACACTTTTTATTGCAACTGTTCCTCAGTTCTGTTGAGAAAAATTAGCTGACTTATTTTGAATCTTGATTTTTCTTCTCTGGTCCACCTTGCAATGAAATAAACAAAAGGTATATGTCAAGTAAGAGGAAAGAAAGCATTAAAGTTGGTAAATTCACATAATTACTTGGCTAGATGAGCATTCATCTAAAAAGCAAAGTGCTGCTTCTCTCTAAATTTTGAGATCAATAATACTGCTGTATATTCTTCATGTAGATCATTCCTTCTCTTTAATCTTCTGACTTAAAGACTTTCTCTTTCCAATTATCCTAAAACATACCTAGGTCTCTATATCAGCAATGCAATATTCACAATGCCTACAGAAATTGTAAATATGCTGATGTGGTTATCAATCACAAAATATATCAAGTTTTCTATATGGGGGATAAAGAGAGAATATTTATTAAAATACCAAATGACTGAGTCCCAAAACCAGAAAGTCAAAGCCATCAGAGTAGTTATGAAATTAGCACCGGTGTGTAAAGTAGAAAGCACCCACATTCTCAAGCTTTTAAAACAGAACAGGCTATCTCAGACAAAGGTTCTCCTCTCCCCACTCACAGCAACCACCCAGCGTCCAGGAAGCGTGCTCCCAGCAGCTCCGGCCCCTGGCAGTCCTCAGCAGGAGTCCTTAGGAGAAATGCTGACTCAAAAAGGGGTTCGTGCTTCCGCTGCTGCTGCCTCTGCTGCTGCTGCTGCCGCCATCGCCGGCACTGCTAGCCACCACAGGAACTCTAGCTTGGCTTCCGCCTCTTCTTGCCCCACCCCTTCCTGCTACGTCAGCAAGTTCAATGGGGTGTGGAAGATCCTTAAATCCCATAACCCTTACAGTCTCCAGTGTCTTTAAAAGAAAAACAAAAGCTTCATTTGATCTTTTCATCCACTCAAAGCTATCCTATAACTGTCTCCACTTTTATTGCCTAACTTCCTACAATCTGTGTATCTTGCCTTAGTCTCTGCCCAGGTAATCCTGACTTTGGACCCTATCCCTGTTCTTTTCAAGGTTGCCAATGTTATGCTAAATTTGTTGGCCTTTTTTGGCTTTATCCTTTTAGCCCTCTGCATCTTTTGACACATTTGAACACCACTTCTGATCTTCTGATACTCTCTGCTTTTTTGACTAAGTGACAATAACTCATTCTTATTTCTCTTATTTTATCTGACCTTTCCTTCTCCTTTGTGTCATCATTCATAACCATGCCTTTAGCATGAATGTCATTTTTGGTGCTCTTCTTTTCTGACTGTTCTTTTTCTCATAGTGATTTCATTAACTTCTGTAGGTTCACTTGAAACCTTTTACAAATGATGCCCAAATCTATTACTACTCTTTCTCCTGAATTTAAGTCTAGCATTTTCAATTAATTGTTGACCATCTCTGTCTGATTGATATATAACATACAAAATTGAACTAATTAATTCTTATCCCACCAGGTCAATCTATTCCTCCTCCAGAATTCCCTATTTTTGTTCAAAACACAAAATATTTACTCAGTTGCCAAGTCCCATTATACCCCCACAGCATTTCAGTATCCCTCTTCTCTTCACTCACATGGCAACCATAGTTCAGCTTTTGTTGTTTAGTTGTTGTTATTTAGTAATATTGAAGTTGCTAGTGTACTCACCCATGAAAATAAGATATCAATCGACAATTAAATTCAAGAAGTCTTAAATTCAAGAAGTTCAAAAAATGGAGAAGACTCATTTTGCTAAGCACTGTGCTAGTCTCTGTGTATTCAAAGCTAAAAAGGACCATTTGCCCTGTAGGAGATTACATTCTGTGAACCACAGCCCAGTCATTGGGAAATATTTGTTTTTGTGCACTACAACTGTTATTCTAAAGTTTCCTTTAAAGACAAACAGTTGTCTTGTCTTTTTTTTCCTCCCCTCCCCTTTCTTTCCCTCCCTTCCCATCCCATAATAGTTCCCATAATAGGACTTTAGATAAGGTTGACTGCCTTTTTAAGTTGAAAAGAGTTCATATACTGGTGACCCAGCAGTTCAGTTTAAAAAAATTATTTAATTGGAAGCTTTTAAGACCAGAGAGCACTAGTAGATTCTGATTAGGACTTTGTCAGGAAAGCCAGATGGATCCAATTTACAATCTCCATTTTATCATTGTTGTTCTTATAATGGTGAGGGGACTATGTATCCCAGGAGTTTCTGCTTTCAATGAGTTTTGCTTTTTGAGACATTACTTATTGCCCAAGCAGAAATCTAATGTAATTCTCTTTTTCAAAGTTTGAACAGCATAAGGCTGTGTAGTGGTTTACCTAATAAGTAGGGTCTACTGCTATGGAAGAAGACACTGTTCTCTACCCTAATTTTTATGGAAGAAGGTTACCAATGTTTTCTTGCTTAGTTTTTGCTCAGAAGGTTTCTATTCAGCTAAATTACAGTGGGAAGTATAGGTCACATGTCTAACTTATGCATGGGAATTAGTCATTCAAATGAAATCTTGTCTAAGCCACAAAACCACCAAATTTATGTACAAAGTTGGCACATCCCTTTAGGTTTCAGGAGTCTGGCCACTTGACTCTAAAAATATGCCTTGCATTGTGGGAGAAATGTAACTTAGTGGTTCAAGTAATCTGTTTGAGTAGATTGTGTACACATTTTTTTAATAAGACAAACTATGACAACCTTGTAAGCAAATCAATCAGCAAACATTTATTAATCTTATTCTCTGCTAGGCAGTAGCCTAAGTCCTGGAAAGACACATATAAAAGTGACGCAATTCCTGCCCTCAGGAACTTACTTTCTGCTAAGGGGAGTTCCTACTGTGAAAGGGCTATCTTTTGCTCTTTAGTAAGTAAATGCTTGGTGAGGTTGGAGTGTGAGGTAATTCTGGAAGAACAGGGGCAAATTTCAAGGTAAAAGTGTTTATAAGAGCAATGATTCAGGCTGGGAGGTTAATGCCAGTTCAGGAGACAATATATAAGGAGTGCCTATATTGCTGACTGATTTAATAACTTTTCTCTCCCAAACTTGTAATTTTTATCTTTTTAAGGCAGCTACATTTCTTTCATTACCTGCCCAAGCATCTACTCCAGAAATCAGTTTTACTGTGCTGCCTTAAGTTTCAGTCACATCAGATGGGTTCAAATTTGTGCTTAATAAATTATGTTAAGGACCAATCTCTTTTTTCTTTTAAGTATTCTGAAAAATTTTAAATCCAGTGAGCAGTTCAAAATGGAATCATTATAAAATTCAAGTTGAATACTAAAAAAAACATTTGGAGGTCTGAGGAATCAATATTAAGAAGCAATAGTTACAAAAATTCCCATATTAAGTCATTATCAACTTTGTTTTATTTTGAAGTGTAATTTAGGGTGATACCTATTAAGGTTTTGGTTTTCTATGCATTGGCACTATTCTGAGTAAGTAGATTTCATTGGCATTTGATTTGCAGGACTCAGTCAGATTCAATTTGGGATAGCCTAGGAAGTTTGTTTGTTTTGCTTTGCTTTGTTGGTAGGAGGAGGGCAAAGTGAGAGAGTACCTATATAACTATGTTAACAATGGAAAAGAGTCTGTCAAACTAAAATCTAAGATAGCCTCTATATAATAATAGTTAACATTTATATGGCACTTTAAAGTTTATAAAGTAACTTATGTATCTTGTCTTATTTGATCTCCTCAACAACTTTATGAGAAGGGTTCTGTTATCCCCATCATAGATGTGAAAATAAGGCTGAAAGAGGTTGTATCTTACTAGTATTCGAGGCAGAGTTTGAACTCAGATATTCTTGACTCCAAATCCACTGCTTTATCCATGGCCATCTGGCTACATATGCAAGTGCTAAAATGGAACTGTGGTCTCCTCTCTTTGGGAGTTCCCTACAATGATTAAGATTGTAGCCCATCTAGACTTGCTCATCCTGAGAAATTCTTGTTTGTGTTCTTATGTCTATTAGCCACAGGGGTATCCAACATTCTAGATACTTCCAGGCTTCTCCTGACATCACAAGGCCACTACTGGAGTATATGCCTGTGTCTGGCTATATACCTGTCCTCCCTCACCCTCACCATATGGTCAGCTCATCTTCATTTGCTCTGAATCTAACAGGATGAAATTCAGTAAGGGTAAATATAGTCTTATACTGCAAAACCAACAAATCAACTACGCAAGTATAAGATGAAAAACACAGAGATCTATAGCAGTTATACTGGAAGATATATGGGGGTTTTAATAGACTACAGGCTCTATGTGAGGCAGCCAACTGATATGCAGCCAAAAAAGGTTAATGGGAGTTTGGGCTTCATTAAGAAGGACATATGAGGGCAGCTAGGTGGCACAGTGAATAGAGCATCAGTCCTGGAGTCAGGAGAACTTGAATTCAAATCCAGCTTCAGAAACTTGACACATACTAGCTGTGTGACCTTGGGCAAGTCACTTAACCCCAATTGCCTTGTCTTCCCCCCTTAAAAAAAAAGACATATGGAAATGATGGTCTAACTATCCTCTTCTCTTGCCCTCCTCTAGAGTTTTATCTTCAGTTTTAGGTGTCACTATTTAATACTAGAAGAACCAATCACATCTTTGATGTGAAAAATTATAATTTTACTTTAAAATAAAAATTTTCACCATACCATCTCTTTACTTTATAGACAAAAAAGATGTGCTATGTCAATTGATGCATCTTGGTTCTATGAGATAGTCTTAAATTCTGATCCTTCTAGCATTAAGGACATTGATAAGCTAGAGAGAGTCCAGAGGAGGGCAAAGTGTTGACATTCCATGATATTCAAGGATCTGTTGAAAGAACTGAGCATATTTGAGCATATTTAACAGTGTCTTGCATATTGTAGTCACTTAATAAATGCTCGTTCCCATTCTCTTCCCTCTTATTGTCTTTCAAGAAATCTTGAATAATTTTAATGTATAAAATGGGAGAAACCTTATTAGAAGAAAAACTTTAAGGCAGCATTTGCTCTGTTGAATCAAATGCTTTTTCATACTCAGAGAGCAAGATGGGAAAACATGCTTATTTCCTACAGATGCCTTTCATTTGTAGATCTCCTCCTTAAGGGATCCCAGGAATAAGGGGTTCATTGAGAATGCTGAGGGTAACAGAAGGCAAGAATGAAAAATACATTGACTCAGTAGAGCAGCTCCTAGTGTTGTGTACTGAAGAGGAAGAAATATAAAGTAAAAATCATCAAGATCATCGAGTATTTATTTAAACAATTTAATAACCATATGCACACAAATACAAACATATATCAAGCTTATGATCATGATTCAGTTTGTTTTTTTTATTGTTGTTTTCATTAAACTTTACTGCCTACTTGAATGTTTAAGTTTTCTATTACTGTAGCCTGAATTACTCCCAGTGGTAGCAACCACAAATAGTAATGAATAATAAATTTAAAATAATACTCTCCCCCAAGAGATTTCTGAAATGAAGCAATTACTAGTGTTTAAAGATATTCTGATATGTATATTGAACCATCAAAAAAGTCTTTCTTAATGAATTATTTCTAATGATTTGTTCGCAGTTAAAATACTTTATAAATGCTAACTAATTTATGACACCAATTTTTAAGCAGCAACTCTCTGAAGACAGTAGTTCCATGTTATTTTGCCTGGAAATGATATCTCATAGGTGTCAAAAGAATAGTTGGGAGACCCTTTGTTGATCAACCTTTCTACCTTCTGTAAGGTTGGAGTGTCCACTATAATGCCAATTATGTACCACAACAGGATGTAGTCTGTATACATTGTTTCTAAGGTTTTTCTGCCCTCTAGTGGCAACGTGACATATGTTTTATAAGTTTTTAAAGAAAGTTTCTATCAGTGATAGAATCATGAAATTTCAATCTGAGACAGCCATTAGAACCGTCAGCTTGGGCAAAAGCAGTACATAAAACTTTGTTCAACCAATAATAAAATCATGATCTTTATTCCATCGCTTACCATCATCCTTGGGAACTTCAGTAATTCTTTTTGAGCATTGCTTTAACACCTTGACGATACAATTTCCCAATCTGCTTAATTCAAAGAACCTTTCCCACCCTACTTCAATCATATACCAACCAGCATGATTGAATTTTGCGCCTTAGCACCTTGCAGAACTGACCAACATGGAGTCATGGAACTCATGCTAGATCTGGAGTTTGAGGACTGGGGTTCGGTTCCTGATTCTGTGATCCTGAGAAAGACATTTAACATCTTTCAGTCGAGGGTTCCTCATTTGTAAAATGAAGAGATTAGGACTTGCTGGCCTTAGCTCTCTTCTTCTTTACATCTATGAGCTTCTGCTTTCCAACAATACCCTCTTGTTCCAGTTCTCCTTCCCTTCTGATCACTTTCTGCCATTCCTAGCCTTGATCCAGGGGTCTGTCCCTTTCACTTTACTTATTCATGAACTACTACCCATAGAATCTCTTTCCCTGTCTCCCCCTCTCCCCAAAGAATCAGTCTTTTCTAGGTTTAGGTGACTTGTCCAAGGCCACACATCACGTCAGTGGCAGAGTTGGGATTAAATGCCAGGCCCTCTGATAACAAAACCTACCACTGTTTCTTCCTCTGTACCAAGCTGCTTCTAGAAGAAGCCAAACACAACAAAAATGGGTCTTTTTTTTTTGTATCACTGACATTCCTTTCCATTGCCTGTATCTTCTATTGTTATGGAATCATCAAGGTTATAGATTTAGAGAACATGTTATATGCAAGGTACTAGGATCGGTCCTGGTACTACAAAACCAGAAGGTCCCTACTTTAAAGCAGTTTTACACTTTATATATGAGATGAATAAATATAGAGTAATTTTGGGAAGAAGAAAACACTAAAAACTTGGGGGGATAGGAAAGTAGGTAACATATCAGTTTGTTTCTTTGCAAAACTCCCCCTTAGTTTTATTCCTGCAAAAAGTAATTTAACCGATTAATCCACTATAAACTTATTTATGGTTCATAACCTCAACTGCAGTTCAGCAGTCCTACTTTGTTCTTGTTGGCTCCCTGGCTTATGCCCCACAGCAACCATTTAAAACCTTTGAGCTAAGTTGCACCTTTATAGCAGGTCACCTACCTAGAAAGGCAGTTTAAGGTAGTTGAAAAAGAATTCAATTTATAGTCCTACAAGGGTGTGACCATTGCACACAATGCAGCTTCTTGGAGCCATTGGTGAGAGTTGGGTGACATGTAGACACTAAAAGTAGATGAGCAGCCCTAAAAAAGGCTCAGCAAGCCCTCAGATCAGAAGTACTGATTTCCCCTAAATACCCCAAATGCCTCTGGTAAACTGTCTTGGCAGACAGGCCAGACCAGGTTAGGAGACCTGACAGGCCTTAAACCTGTCAGCGAGTTAGGAGATGTCTACCCCAAGCAGAAAGATCTCCCTGGTGGAATAGGTGGATGTGAACAGTTAGTTCCAGTAGACTATGAAGGCAGCCGAAGCCAGCTCTGTGGAGCACATGGAGCTTGGTCTGGCATTGAAGACACCAGCGTCATCCACTGTGTCCTGAGCACTGCCAGCTGTCCTGGCTTTTGTCCCAGCCCCGGACTTTGATGACTCTTGAGTGAGGCTGACAGCTTCACACAGCTCCACTTACACACACATGTTAACATTTTACTATTTAACAGTTTTGCTATTTTATTACTTTGCTCTTCAGCTATTTTGCTTTGTTAACATTTTATCTTTGACGTCCTGTGCAGACAGGCTCCTGGCTAAGTAACTGGTATAGGTATACTAGGACCTGGAGCTGTAACCCTGCACACAGGCAGCCCAGGGCACGGGGCCATCTCCTCACCACACTGAGGCAGCAGCTCAGTGTGAGCCAGCACTTCCCCAGGTGCCCAGGAAGCATTCTTAAGGACCTCAGCGCTCACTTCCTGCAGTAAGCCAGGGGCTAGAAAAGGGGCCCTGAAATCGCCTGCCTTACACAACACACACACACACAGACACACACTCATACACACATAGAAACACATGCACACGCATATACACATACACACACATACACACAACACAAAAACTTTAGTGAAGATGATTCCACTCACCATTGGTACATGAAACATGCACATGCTTATGAACAACACAAAATCCAGTAGAACAGAAAAACGAACAGTTCTAAAACAAGGCCTTTCTCAAGGTCCCTCGGAAAGACTTTGGTATTTATTGTGAGATATGGGAGACTCCAGCACAGGATCGCCCAGCATGGCATGCCCACTTTGATTTTTCCCTCTCGCTCATCTCTTATCCACTTGGTATCCAGTTAATTACTGAGTCTTAACAATTCTTCCTCTGCAATATTTCTTACATTGATTCCCTCATTTGTGTTTCCACTTCTAAGACCTTCATACAAAGCTGTCATTACCACTTGACCATACTGTTTCAAGAACCTCCTAACACTCCTTCCTACATCTTATTTTCTTCTCCCCTACACTATTTATACTAATGCCAGACTCATCTTTCTTAAGTATAGATTTGCCTATGTCACTCTTCCCCCAAAGCTTTTCAGTGGTTCTCCATTCTTCCTGACTAACCTTGCGCCTTTTTTACTTGGCATTTAAGCCATAATTTAGTATAATTCCACTTCTCTGACCTTTTCTCATGCCACCACCTTCCACTTATACTATTTTCTCTAGTTCGACTGGAGTACATACTATCCTTTCAAACATATCCTACAGTATTCTACATCTTTGACATTGCTTGTAATTTTATACCTATCTCTATTCCAACTACTGAAATTCTGTCTGTCTTGTTATACCCATCTCTATTCCAACTACTGAAATTCTGTCTGTCCTTATAATATTAATAGTTCACATTTATTTTTAGTTCTTTATGTTCACAAAGCGCTTTCTTACAAAAGTATTATTATCCTCCTTTTACAGGTGAGAAAACCAACTTATAGGCTAATTGCCTTTCCCCAAAGTCAGACTAAGTTAAGTGAGAGAATTAGTATTGGAATGCTGATCTTCTGAATTTGGTCCAAAGCTTATCCTAATATTTTATGCTGTCTCTACTGCTACTCAACTTTTAGAGTGCTCTTCTGATCCCCAGTCCCTTCAGTGGTTCCCTTGGACCTTACATAACACATTACGCCGCTATTTTGTTCTGTGGGTATTTGTATTTGTGCCCTCTCCCTACCAGCTTGCGAGTTCCATAATGGCCATGGTTATATCACAGTGTTACAGTTCTCTACACATATATGTTTTCAAATGTTTGTTGAATTGAATTGACTTGAATAACCCATCTCTCTTCTACTAAGGTACCTTCCTCCTAAAGCAATTCTTAATGTTTTTTTCTTTTTTTCTGTCAGTTTCCTTTAGGTCTGATGAAATCTATGAATCCCTTCTCAGAATAATGTTTTTAAATGAATAGAATGAAGCAAATGAGATTAAAAGGAAAGCAATTATATTGATTACTAAAATATTTTTTAAAAATAAAAAAGTTTTTGGGCCCCAGGTTAGGAACTCCTGTCCTAAAGAGGGAGGGGAGCAAGCATTAAGTTTCTACTAAGTACCAGGCTAAGTGGATTATAAATGTTATCTCATTTGATCCTCACAGCAAACGTGGGAGGAAAGTTCCATTATTTTCCATGCTTTACAGTTGAGGAAACTGAGACTTGCCCAGGGTCACACAGCTAATACACATCTGAGACTGAATTTGAACTCAGGTGGTCCTGATACGAGGCATATCTCCTACTTTAACCCTATAATTCTATCTCATTCTTTTTACTTTCAGTTTCACCTGATTTTAATTTAGGGGAGTATTTTTTTTTTTCAGTTTGGTGTAATGAGAAGAAAGTATACAAGATGAATATATTTCCATTTGAGTCCTAGATTGCTCCCAAGTATTGATTTGCTTCCTTGTCCAGATTGCATGCATATTTAAAAATGTTTAAAGAAAAAAAGTAAAGTTTAATCTTTGAACTTAATACTTAGAAATATCTTCTTAAATATTTGTTTTGATAGAGAATCTTAAAATGATGGCTAATTAAGCATACTAACATGCTGTCATGCCTTTTCTTTTTTCATTTTCTTATACAGATGTGAAAGGGCCACCCACTCACCGTCTGTCATGTGGCCAGTCTCCCTACACTGACACAACAACATGGGAGCGGAAGTATTGCATACTCACAGACAGCCAGTTGGTGTTGCTCAACAAAGAGAAGGAGGTGAGATGGGTGTTACTGAGGGGAGATGCTTCTCATTCTGGAGATAAACAACAGAAGTTTCGTACTTATTGTATGATTTATAACATACTGGAACAAAAATGAAACCACCCTGTTTGGTCATTAGGCAGTGTTAAATAGTGGAACATAGAACTTTTTGCTGCTGAAAGTTGATCTGATCTTTTTTTTCCCCCTGATAATTTGGGGTTGTTTTTGTCTAAAATGGTTAAACATTATATCTTTACCTCCAGCTTTTAGAATCCCTTCAAGACTCAGCTGAAATGCCATCTCACAGGAGACCTTTGCCTGTCCCCTAAGTATTTGAGCCTTTCCTCCCAGAGTTGCCTTCTGTCTACTCTCTATACATCCCATATGCGACTAAAATATATGTACATTTACACATATACACATATCCAAATATCCATATACATACATGTTGTAAACCCACTATAGCATGTTAATCCCTTGAGGACAGGGACTGTTTTTTGTTTTTTCTTTGCATCCCCAGCTTTTGCAGACAATAAACACTTATTGCCTGCCTAAAACCCCCAGGCTAGTGAATTCTGCGAGAGAATATTCTTAGTTGAGTTAGGTTTTTTCCCCCAGAGCTGTTTTTTTTTTCCTGTTAGGAATAAATCTTCTAATTTTCCACCATTATTTTTACTACATTTTACTAAAAAAAAATCTACATTTTTACTAATACTTTTCTACTCAAACATTCATGCAGCTGTTTCTATATACCATGCAGTGCTACAGCAAATATTCTAAATGAATATTGGTATAAGCAACTTCTTGTTATTATCTGTAGCAGCTTAGGAAAGTGATTTAGTATATTTTAGTAATTTGTAGTTATAATACCAAATCTTGATTTTAACCAAACTATTCTAGTTGAAAACACACTGGATGAAGATGTGACCAACTTAAGTTGGAATGTTGGACCTACCGCTTACCCAATTTTGTGGGCCTATTTTCCCCTATAAAATGTAGATAATTGGCTAGCTGATAGCTTGAGTCCCTTTTTCCTATAAATAATATGGCCTATTTAATATCATACTGCTTATTCCTTTAGTTTTTTTCTTTTCATCGAGCTGCTGAGAAGCCTTAAAATGAATTGACACTCCTTTCTGCCCTACCTCACCTTTCCCATAGGAAGTGATATAAGAATGAGTCTAAAGACAGATGAGCTAAAGAAGAAACAAAAAGTTTGATAATACAGATTCTTAGAAAGCTTTACAAATCTTACAAATTTTAGAAAATTTGGTCCCTAAGTATTTGGAACTGACTGTTTTAATTAAATTAGAGATAAAGTCAGAGGATCATGGATTTAAATCTGGCAGAGACCTCATGAGTCATCTAGTCCAATCCCCTCCTTTTATAGATGAAGGAGCTAAGGTCCTCAGTGGCAAATGACACTCCTGTGTTCATACAGATAGAAAGTAGCAGAGGTTCAATTTGAATCTGGTTCCTCTGACTCCAGATCCATTGTTTTTTTCTATTACACCACATTGAAGAATTTCCTTTTATGTAGTAAGGTGACTTTAGGTACTGTACATTACTATTATGAAACTTAATAGTCTCTAACTACCCATTTCCCCAAGGTCCCAAAAGGTCTTTAACATAAATTTGGAGAAAAATTCCTTTTCCTTACTATCTCCCCTTATTTTGTGCTTTGTCAGGTTGTTGATTCCAAAGATAAATTAGGGAATGCTCAGAAAAAAAACTTAGTTATCCTTAGTAAACTCAGTTAACCACATGAGCTATGTCCTGGGCTACTTAAAGAACTGATATTCTTACATAAAAGGAGATGTACCATAATATTAGAAATAGATAAAAGTACTAATTTTTAAAAAAGGGGGGGTGGATAATAGGAGGGAATCTAAACTGATGAGCCTGATTTGCATTCCTTGCTGAATTCTACAATGTATTATTAAAGGCATAGTTTGTTAACATTTGAGAAAGGGAAGTAGTAATCTCTAAAAAGGTAGTCAAGAATGTCAGATAAATCTAATTTTTTTTAAATATAGGAACATAAAATTGTAATATTTAGAGCTGTAAGATACCTTGAGAACCATCAAATCTAAACCCTTTATTTATTTTTTTGCTTTTTGGAGGGGGAAAGGTAGGTCAATTGGAGTTAAGTGACTTGCTTAAGGTCACACGGCAAGTTTTGTGTTAAGTGTCGGAGGCTGGATGTGAACTCAGGTCCTCCTGATTCCAGGGCCAGTGCTGTATTCACTGTGCCACATAGCCTCCCCAAGAGGGCTCATTTTTTTTTTTGTTTTGTTTTTGGTTTGTTTTTTTGCTTTTTGGAGGGGGGAAGGCAAGGCAGTTGGGGTTAAGTGACTTGCCCAAGGTCACACAGCTAGCAAGTGTTAAGTGTCTGGGTCAGATTTGAACTCAGGTCCTCCAGACTCCAGGGCCAGTGCTCTATTCACTGGGTCACCTAGCTGCCCCTAAACCCTTTATTTTATAAACTGAGGAAATAGACCCTGAAAGTTGAAGTGGTAGGGTAGATAGGCAGGAAGTAGAGGGGAGGGTCAGGGAGGGAGTGGAGGGAAGGAATTTTTCCTTTTTTCAATTGAGAAAACTGAGGCAGATAGAAGTTATATGACTTGGGGCGGGGGGAGTGTCACACAGCTAATAAGTGTCTGAGTTTAGATTTGAACTCAGATCTTCTGTCTATATTTTCTGTGCTGGCTCTGTACTGACCCACCTAGATGCCTGGCATAGCTGAGTTGCTAGATGTTAGATAAAATGATGATAAACAGTAGTATACCTGAATTTCTGCAAACATGATGGCTGTCTTCATAAACATAGGACAAAGAAATCAGTTAAGTTCAATCAAAAAAGGACCTATTATAGTCTGGTCACCTGTACAGGACACCAAGGATAGAGAGACAAAAATGAAATATTCCCAACTTCAAGGAGCCTACATTCTTGTTGGAGGAAACAATATATGTTAAGGTAAATAAGCACAAAATATAAACAAAAAAAATGCCAAGTCATTTGGGGGCAGGGAAATCAAGAAAGGCCTTGGGTCAGAGGTTGATTTGATTTGGCACTGTTTGAATGACCAACTACAAAACATAGTTATCCACAGACCGATGTCAACTTGAAAAGAGGTCTTTAGTGGAATCCTTCAGGAAATTGTCATATCTTCTAAAACCTTTTTTGAGTGACTTGAATAAAGGCTTGGAGAGTATGTTTATCAAATTTTCACATGGCACAAAGGTGAGAAGAGTAGCTAACACATTGAGAACAGAGTGAGAATCTAGAAAAACTCAACAGTTGAAGTGGACAACTTGTAAGATGAATTTTAAAAACAATTCTATCTGTACAAGATAAGGAAAGGGGTAGCTAGACAAGAGTTAAATCTGTTAAAGCCCACAGATATTTTTCAGGTTATAACTCAATATAAGAGAACAATGTGATAAAACAACCAAGAAAAGGATTGTGTTTTGGAGCTGCATGAAGTAAATCCAGAAAGAGGAAGGTAAGAGCACTTCTCTGCTCTGTGTTAGTCAAATCACATCTGGATTGGGTTCAATTTTTGGCCACCACATTTTTGGAGAGTTATTGATGACCTGAATACATCTAGAGATGAACTACCAGGGTGAAGAGACTGAAAAACATGCAATACAAAAATTAGTTGTGGGAACTTGGTTTTCTTAGCTGGAAAAGTCGTAAGGAAAATGAGTGGGTATATTTCAGTACTTGTGGAAGAAGATTAGAGCTGTCCTGTTTACCCTCTAAGGATGCAGAGCTTGGATCCAAAGGTGGGAGTGATGATGAGACAGGTGTAGTTTCTTTTTTTCTCTTTTTTAGTCTTTTATTTTTCCACAGTTAAGTGTAAAAACAATTTTTAACTTTCAGTTTTAAAACTTTGAGTTCCAGATTCCTGCAGGGAGTTAGGGGAGGTCATTCAGAAGGCAAGCAATTTGATAAAGGTTATATACATGTGTAGTCATGCAAAATATATCCATAATAGTTGTGTTGTGAAAGAAAACATAGACCAAAAGAAACTCAAGAAAAGTAAAGTAGAAAAGGAGTTCTTCAATCTGTATTCAGCAGGTGTAGTTTCAATGGAAGAAAAAGGTTCTGACCATCAGAGTGTTCCCAGAGTGAGATGGGCAGCCTGGGGAAGTGGCAGGGTCCTCCTTAGGAGAGCTCTTCATGTTTAGAATAGAGACTACTTCTCAGGTGTACTGCAAGAAAAGGGAAAGGAAGGGAATAAGCATTTCTACAGCACCTGCTGGGTGTGCCAGACACTATGCTGAGCTCTGTTACAAATATCTCATTTGATCCTCATACCCACCTGTGAAGTAGGTGCTATTATTACCATTTTGTAGCTGAAGGAACTGAGGCAGATGGCGAGGTTAAGTTGTAGAGAGTGGTCTTGTTAAAGTAGAGACAAATGATCCTAAGGTTCCCTTCAGTTCTCTGGTTCTGTTTGCTCAGGAGTGGAAGTCTTAATTTCCTCCAACTTGGTATTTAAAAGAAGGACATACAAGAACTGCACAAACTTTGCCCAAGTGATAAAAGTGAATTGAAAAAAAGTTGAATGCACTGACACAGAAGGGTACATTCTGTCCTTTCTACATTTGGAAAAGTGGGTTAAGTCTCTTTTGGCAAAGCAGTATATGAAGCCATTGATACGACTGCTTCTGCAATGACAAATTGAGTGTTCTGATAATTCTTCTAAAACTCCTGACTGACTTACTTTGGGCCTACAGGAAATGATAGAAAAAAGAGTTAAAAAATTTCCAACTAAAATGGTCTAACAACTGTTTTAAGCCCTAATCAAGTAATCATGGGGTGCTTATTACTGCGTTAGATCAATTAAGAGGGTTCTGTGAGGATTTAAAACGAATCTTTAGCTAGGCATACAGTTGGAATGTGGGAGGATTATATTAGTCTGCAGCACCACTCGGGTATTAAGTCAGTATGTGGCATCTTTTAATGCTCTCTTACCCTGCATGTTTCCTGTTAGAAATGCAAAAAAGTCTGTTTGGGGTGTATACATGGGAGGAGTGTTAAATACACCAATTATCAATTTGTGAATATAGCAGAAGACTAAATCCAGGCAGTATACATAAAGAAGAGCCTGCCAAGATGATCACCTTGAGAAATGACTCATTGGCTTAACAAATTGAGCCAAATAGACATTGCCCATGTGTGATAGAATATGCTTCACTGCCTGAATGCCAGGAAAGGCTCCAGCTGGCCTGGCACCATCCCAGTCCAAAGACAGTGTGGGGGTTGAGGTGGGAAGGGGGGAGTATTGAGATTTCTGAATCCTACTTTCTCTTTGAAAAATAAAGGAATGTACAGCCAATCAGATTAGAGTTAAAAGAATTAGAAGGACTGAAATATCTGGCAGGGACCAGCCAGTTTAAAAAGGCAAAAGAAATCTGGATTTATGTATTTCTCCCCCCTGGCTTTCCATCTGCAGGTCATTTTGACAAGGATAAATTTGATTCATTTTCTATTAATGTAAACTCTGCTTTTGTTTGGAATTTTATAACTGCTAAGTGGGAAGCTCCTGCTGAAAACAAATTGACCCTTATCCTGTTACATACATAGAAAACAATAATTGATATTTGGAATATCCATCTTGCTTTGAAGGACAGTGTTTATGCTTAGATGAAAATCCAAACATGGTAGGCAATCTTTGTCCACTTTTTTTCCACTGACATGGCTGATTCTGAATTAGCTTTTTCACACTCCCTCCTAAATAAACTTACCATCTCTATAAAACCCACATCATGTAGGATAAAGCACTGGGTGTTCTGGTGTCAAGCTAGGCCAAGTAGTGAGATTCTGGGCACTGGGTTAGGTGGGTTGTCTCTCATTGACACATCCACCTCTTCCTTTCTCCTGCATGGCTTTTCTGAAGTTCATCTCATCCAGGCATGGGTGGTTTTTTTGTGACTAATTTATAGATGTATCTAGGTTCTCCAGAGATCGTGTCATATTCTTGCCTCTCTGGTGATTGTGATTTGTGTGTATTTGTTTCCTCTCTTCCCTTATCTCCCTACTCATATTCCCCAGGTATCTCAGGTTAGACTTTATGCCTTCCCTTATGTGAGCTAAAACAGCTTATACTGGATGTCTTCCTTCTTTGTGGAAATATTAAAGTCCAAAAAAAAAATATCTACAATGCACTGTGACACTCAGAATCACCTGTTAACTCTGGAAATTCCCTTCTCTGTTATCATTCTCTTGATCTACTTTTCCCACTGCCTGATATCTGAAGGTGTCCTTTGTCCTCATCATGCTCTCTAATACTTTAATCCCTTCCTGGTTGGCCAGCATATGAACCCTGTTTTGACTTCACTTTTGCCTCTCTTTAAAAAACAGAATTTTGGAAGAACAGATTTCTGAGGGCTATGAAGATGTGTGTTGGCGTGGAACCCCACGGATTAAAAATGTCCAAGAAAAGTTAGCTAAGAGTAATGAGAGGTTTTCAAGAATGAAATTCTGAAGATGCCAAGGAAAAAATAATGTTGATGAATAGAAAATACATGTGGATGTACAAAAAGATAGATGTGGATGCAGAAGGAACTCATTGACTACTCCTTATTTTAAAAAGATATGTAGGGAAGATAGAAGCAAAGATTGATAAAATGACAAATATGGAAATGCCATGGTTCTGCAAGAGTTTTGTCAGGAGCTTTAGCACTCCAAATGAGAAGAGGTTGGTGAAGGGCAGCACAGAAGTAGTTTTGTTTGATTTTATTTATTTTGGGCAAAAGCAGAGAATCCTAGAAGGCACAGGGCACATAGGATGATAATAATGGGTGATGGGCAAAAGGGAGAGCTGCCCAAATAATATTTTTCTTCTCTTTTTGTTTTCTGTGATCAATAGAGAATAATATTTGGATTTTAAAAGGATAGAACTAGATTAAATCTCTAATAAGGAGTTGCTGCCCAGAAGGAGTAAAGAGATTGTTAGAGAACTTTGAACTACCTTTTATCAATCTATCAAGCAGTAAGCCTTGGTGAAGTGTCTCCTCTGTGCCAGGCACACTGCCAGACTCTAGAAATACAAAGATCAGAATTAAACAGTCCCTTCCCTACATGAGCTTACTAAGAGTGGCTCTAGGCTGGGCTTTAAAGGAAGCTAGTGATTCTAAGAGACAGAGGTGAGGAGGGAACCATCCCAGTTATAGGATGAGTTAAAGGCATGGAAATGAGAAATAGAATGTTGCATATCCTGAGTAGTAGGAAGGTTGAAAGGAACTTAAAAGCCAAACAGAAGAGTTTTTATTGATCCTAGAGGCTGATACTAGAACTTCTTGAATGGAGTAGCATCATACCTATGCTTTGGGAATATGGTTGGGTGGAGGATGAATTGGAGAAAAGAAAAGATGAGACAGGGAAATCAGTCAAGAGGTTATTTCAGTAATCAAAGGTAACAAAGGCCTGAACTAAGACAGTAGACATCCATGTGAATAGTAAAGTGTATATGGATGAGAGACATATTGTAGAGGTAGAATCAATAAGACTTAGCAACTGATTGAATATATATATATTTGCCTTTTTTGGAGGGCAGTTGGGGTTAAGTGACTTGCCCAAGGTCACACGGCTAGCTTTTGTGTTGTGTCTGAGGTTGGATTTGAACTCAGGTCCTCCTGACTCCAGGGCCAGTGCTCTATTCACTGCGCCACCTAGCCACCCCTTGATTAAATGTATTTGGTGAGGGAAAGTAAGGAGTTGACTATGACTTTATGGTTTTTAACATGGATGGTTTGAAGGCTGATGGTACACTTGACAAAAAAAAAAAGGAATTTTAGAAGAAGGGAGTGTTTGGGGGGAAAGAAAATTTTTCTTTTCATCATGTTGGGTTTGGGATGTCTAGGGTAATCCAGTTCTAAACGTAAACGTCCAATAAGGAGTTGTTGATAATGCAATTGCAGCTCAGGAGAGAAAGTAGGGCTGGATATATAAATCTGACTTATTTCTATAAAGATGATAACTGAACCTATAGGAGAAAGTGTAAAGAGAGCAAATATGGGAGCTGAAGGCAGACACTTGAGATAGTCTCACAGGTAATGTACAGGATATGGATAAAGAACTAGCAAAGGAAATTGACAAAGATTAATCAGACAAGTAAGTATAGAATCAAGAGATAACAGTGTCGTGAAAAACCCATAAAGTAGAGAGTAGGAGAGGGTAGAAAACAGTGTTAAATGTGGCAAAGAAATCAAGGATGATTAGCATTGAGAAAAAGCCATATAATTGTCAATCAAGATATCATTGGTGACTTTGGAGAGAGCAGTTTTAGTTGAGGGAAGTCAGAAGTCAGATTGTAAGGGACTGAGAACTGAGTGAGCATAAAGGAAGCAGAGGCATCGAATACTGACACTTTAAACTCAACATGCCCCAAACTGAATTCATCTTTTTCTTCAGGCCTCCATTCTTCCTAACTTTTCCTGTTACTGATGAGGGCACTATCATCCATCCTTGGCATTATCCTTGGCTCCTCACCCTCACCCCACATATACATTTTGTTGTCAAGTCTTATTGATTCAACTTTTGTAACATCTCTAATATATTTTCTCTCTTCTTGTCTGATGCTACCACTTACCAGGTGCGATCCCTTGTCATCCACCCCTCAAAAATTTCAATAGTCTTCTGATTTGTCTGCCTGCCACAAGTTTCTTCCCACTCCAGTCCATCTTGCATTCAGTTCTTAAACTGACCTTCATTAAGCACAGGTCAGACCACATCACCCCCATATTCAGTAAACTTCATTGGCTCCCTAAGACTTCCAGGACCAAATACAAAATAGTCAAAGCCCTTCATAGCATTGTCCCCTTGTCCCCATCTTCCAATCTTCCATCTCACTCTTTCCCATTGGTAATCTGTGACCCAGTGACACTGGCCTCTTTGCTTTTCCTTGAAGAAAACACTCCGTCTTTCAACTGTTACTTTTCTACAGCTACCCCCATGCCTAGAATACTCCCTGCCATCTCCATCTTCTTGATTTCCCTGACTTTTTTCAAGTCCCAGATAAAATCTCATTGTCTACAAGAAGAATCCCCTAAATTCTAGTATCTTCCCTCTCCAGACTTTCTCTAATTTATCCTGTCTGTATCTTGTTTGTAGATAATTATTTGCATGTAATCTCCCCACTGAATTCCTTGAGAGCTGGGGCTTCTTTTTGCCTTCGTTGTGTATTCCTAGTGCTTAACACTTTGTCTGACTCATCATGGGCCACACTCAAATGTCTGTTCATTTGACCTTTTGTTAGGAGTCTGGTTGATAATGGGAGGATCTAGACAATAGTTTGAGGGGATCATAGGGTCCAACTTCTCCCATGTGGTGTTCATTTCCCATCTTCTTACCTTATATTGTTGGTTGCCCTTGGCTGGAATGCACTCCCTCCTCCCTTGTGCCTTGTGGATGCCCTTAGGTTATCTGCTCAGCTACACAGAGCCCCCACTGCTCATGTAATACGAAACTGCTTTGTATTATATGTGTATCTTTTCTTCCTTGACATTATGTAAACTCCTTGAAAACAAGGACTGTTTTTTTTTTTTTACTTTTTGGAGGGCAATTGGGGTTGAGTGACTTGCCCAAGGTCACACAGCTAGTTTTGGTGTTAAGTGTCTGAGGCCAGATTTGAACTCAGATTCTCCTGACTCCAGGACTGGTGCTCTATTTACTGTGCCACCTAGCTGCCCCAAGGACTGTTTTATTTTTGTCTTTGTATCCTTAGTACTTATTATAGAACCTTACACGTAGTAGAAAATTAATTAGTGTATGCTCATTGGTTGATTGATTTGATTTGATGCCTAAGTGTATTTTTAGGCAAGAGGGAAGGAGCCAGGAGATAAGGAAAGATGGAAATTAGAGAGAGGAGGGATGACTTCTGAGGCAGTCTGCCCAAGGAGATGGAAGGGGGTAGCTAGGATCAAAGACAGGTAAAAGGGTTTGGCCTTGATGAAAAAGGCTACCTCTTAAACAGAGACTGGTATAAAAGAGGAGGTAGGAGAATGGCTTGATACTAAGGTTTTGAGACGTGGAATAAGGGGGAAAGTGATTGGATTTGCTTTTTAGTAAAGTATGAGGTGTGATCTCCTGAGAGGGTAGTTGGAGGGGTCATAAGAGAATCCTGAGGAGAGGAAAGGTTTGGTTTAACTATTGTGGGAAATGCATTAGAAAATCACTTTTTATTGTGTTGTTATTCAGTCATATCTAACTCTTCATGACTCCATCTGGATTTACTTGGCAAAGATATTGAAGTGGTTTGTCATTTCCTTCTCCAGCTTATTTTACAGATGAGGAAACTAAAGCAAATAGGATCAAGTAGCTTGTCCAGGGTCACACAGTGATGTGTGAGGCCAGATTTGAACTCAGGAACAGGAGTCAACATTCTATTCACTGAACCACCCCATTGCCCATAGAGAATCAATTAGAAAAGAATAAAAACCACAGTCTTCCTCCAGTGAGAGCCACATGAGATTAGATGACACAAATTTTTAGGAAACTCAGTCAACATAGTTGTATGACTTCATCACTATTCAGCAGTGACTGGAAGGGAAGGAGGCAGATGGTGAGAGAGCAGTCTAGAATTGGAGTTTGACCAGGCATGGCTAGTAGTAAGGCAAAGGAGCATTACTTTAGAAATAAATTATGAGTTCAAGTTACCTAGACCAGAGATTCTCTGGTCCTGAATGATGTAGAGAATGTGATTTCTGATCCTTTGTCATTTTTCAGAAATCATATAGAATGTAAAAGGTACTATAGGAATGAGAAGAGAATACTAGAATATTATTATGACTTCATCAAGAATAAGTTATACAAGATTAACCTAATTTTCTTTCTTAACATAGAGTAAATTAATAGATTAGAGGTAAAACATACATAGAGTTTTCCTAGGTTTTAGCAAGGCAGCTGATAATTGATTATTTGTTGTTGTTTGGGTTGGGGTGCATAGGCATGGAGACATGTAGACTGAACAGCAGTACAATTAGTTAGATTTGGAACTGTTTGAATGACCACATTGAAAAAATGGGTCATTGATGATGTATTTCCACCCCTGGAAGGAAGTCTTGTCCTAACTGTCACAGTCTTCTAAGGATCTTGACTTGATAGCCTCCCCTTCTTAAGATTTTTATCAGTGATTTAGATAAGGGCATTGGTGTCAGGCTTATCAAATTTGCAGGTGACACATAGCTGGATAGAATAGCTGATATGCTAATTGACAGCATTAGGGTTTTAAATATCTCAAGTTAAAATAGTGAGTTGAATTGACTAAAATGAAATTTAATAGGCGTAAATGTCAGTTCTTATAATTGGGTTCTAAAATACAGCCTGATAAGTATAAGATATGGAAGACTTCGTTAGATATTTGGTTACTACTGTAACTCAGAACTCATCATGAATTAAGTAGGATATGAGGTTGCATTGAGATGCATGGCTTCCAAGAATAAGGAGGTAAGAAAAAGTTCTTTGCCATGCTCAAACAAAATTTTTGGAGTATGTATTATGTTCTTTTGTGGAAAACACATTTTAGGAAAGACATTGATAAGCTAGAACATCGGTGTCAAAATCAAATAGAAATGGGGCCACTAAACTTGTGGATCCCTGTGGGCCGCATTTTAACTTAAAAATAAAATGTTAATATGTGGTTTTCTATTTATTTTGTTAAATATATCCTAACTCCATTTTGAGCTGGTTCGGGCAGCACTTGAATGTTGCAGCCACAAAACTCAGACATTTCTGATCTAAAGGTGGTGCAGAGGAGGGCAGCCAGGATAGTTATGACTTCATGGTAATGCCATGTGAAGATTGGCTTGGGGAGCTGGTGATGTTTAGCCTGGAGAAGAAAAGTCTGGGTGGGTGAAGGGAAGATGCAACTTCTGTGCTTTAGTCTGTTATGTGAGAGATTAGGTTTATTCTGTATAGAATCAGTGGACAGAACTAGGAGCAAAGGATGAGAGTTGGAGAGAAGCCATATTTAGCTGCTTGGATGTAAGAAAATATGTCCTAGCGATTAGAATTATGCAGAAGTGGAACTGGCTGCCACACAAGGTACTAGAGTTTTTTCTTGCCAGAAATCTTCAAGCTAGTTGAATGCTTCTCAGGTATATCATAGAGTTGTTTTTTTTTTTAAATTAAATTGAGAAAGAAAAACAATGTCCATGTTATAAATGTGTATAGTAAGGCAAAATAAAATTATATGTTGGTCATGTTTTTTTTTTTTTTAAAAGCCTCATTTTGCTATTATTATCATCCCCGTTTTACAGTTGAAGTATTTGAGACAGAAGTTAAGTGACTTGCCCAGAGTCACCAACTGCTAATTGTCTGAGAGGGAATTTGAATTTGGATATCCCTGACTCCGAAGTGCAGTGCTCTATCTAATATGCTGGTTGGAATCAGGAGAAGATATAATATTAACTCAGATAATGTAAAGAAAAATGACACAAAAAGGCAGCTCACATCCCGATCAATTGCAGTGACCCATCTTAGACCCAGAAGACAGATAATAAAAAAGAATAGATAATAATCATAAGAGATAATAATTTTGTTCATTGGTTTTATCTGTTTCTGTTGTTGTAATTGTTGTTCTGTTGAATGTTCAATGTATGGGGAGGTATATTAAGAAATGTCTGTGTTTTGAAAATATTCATGATAGATAGGCACAAGGCTTCTGTATATTCTGCAAATCTTTAGCTCCTTTCATTTCTTTTGAGTCATATTTTGCAATACATTTTTTGTATTTTGTCTTAATCCTTTGCATTGAAGTCACCAAGTTCCAAAGAATATATTGATACATTTGTAGGGTTTTATGGAGTACTTTGTAGAATATTCCTCCCTCCTCATCTCTTACAATAGATACAGGTGACTAAATAGCAGCTGTTTTCATAGTGACCTTTTGGTCTCCAATAAGGCAGTACAAGATGACCCCTTGTCTTATGAAATTGTTACTTTTCTTTGGACACAAGATAACCCAACTCTATTGGCTTCTTTGTTTCTCCAGGGAGAATATGAGTTTTCCCTTTTAGCTACAGTATCCTTTTATCTTCCATTTGCATTTATAGCAAGACTATTTTTATGTGAATCAGTCCCTAGGGCATTATGTCAGCTTGGTCATTGGTTAAGAATGTCACATTTAGAATTTGAATAATGAAGTAAATATTTATCTGTGGTCTAAAAATGGTGTGTTAGCACTTTCATTCCCATTTTCTACCATTTTGTCATTCTCTACAAAAGTGGTAGGGGGCTGCACAAGATTGAAAGCCATTTTGTATTTCTTTGTTTAATAGATTTCTATGTCCAAAGTAATTTATCATCAAGTGATTAGATTACTGGTGATGAGTCTTTATGTATTTAGCAGGATTGGCCCTGAGAAATCACAAGCAAAGTTTGTTTTCAGGAGCCATAATTGAAGGAATTCTATAGCATGGTAGGAGCTGCCAGAAATTAAATCTTCAGAACGTCCCTCTACAGTATGAAGCATTTGAGCAGGACTTTTTGTAAGATTAATATCCTAAAGTGTTGAAATGTGTTGTGATATAAGACTGTTATAAATTAGAAACGATTTTTAATTATTTGGGTATTTGACAAGGCAAGCAAGATTTTTCTTAAATATTTCTCATAGTATCCAGTACTAAATCTCTTGATAAAAGGTAGTCTCTTAAAATCCGAAATTAAAATATCATTATCTTTTTTTCTAATTTAATGAAAAATGTAATTTTATCAAAAGCTTTCCACTATTTTCTAATGATAACTTGCAAAATGTTTTGCTATTTTGGGCTTTCAGTTTTTTCAGAAAAGGAAGAATGGAATTAGAGATCTCTTTGCCAAATTCATAAGAAAACCAACTTCCTCAAAAAAAAAAAAAAAAGGAAAACACTAAAGCACAAAGAACCAGAATGGCATAAATCCATAATGCCTACAGCAGCATGAACAAAGACAGTAGTAAAAGGCAACAACTCTTGTTAAATACAGGGAGCAATGTTGGTAGCATATTATCAGAATTAAAACAGATGATTCTTCCTTTATGTTAACAGAAAATATAGAAGTGGAAAAACAACTGGTACGGTCAGTTATAATCACACTGCCAGGTCATATTTCTTAGCTGTTTTCAGTTATATATTTGGGGCATATTTTATCTGTTATAAAAAATTTTTAAACTTATGCCAAGAAGTTTTTGTTTTGTTCTCAGATTAAAAAGTAAATATGCTTCAGTAGATGCCCTTATAATGAAGGGCATCTCCCATTTATTCTCTATTATCCATTATGATTCTTATCCACAATTCTCAGAAAACCTCTATGCAGCATCTCCCTAATATCTGGAGACCTCCTACTGGTTCTTTTTATATTTCATGGATATTCAGTCATATCTGACTCACTATGATCCCATTTGGAGATTTTCTTGGCAAAGACACTGGAGTGGTTTGCCATGTCCTTCTTCAGCTCATTTTACAGATGAGAAAACTGAGGCAAACAGCATTAAGTGACTTGCCTAGGGGTCACACAGCTGGTAAGTATCTGAGACCAGATTTGAACTCATAAAAACAAATCATCCTGACTCCAGGCAAGGCATTCTATCCACTGTGCCACCTAGCTGCCCTAGTCAAGTGACTTAACTGAGGTCAAAATGGTAGTCTTGCCAGTTAGCTGAAAACACACACATCTACTTACCTGTCTGTCTTAACACTGTCCATCTGTTATCCTCTCCCTCTTGACCTACCTGTATTTCTTTTCATACATTTCTCTTAACGATGTTTCTTTATGCCATTTTAAAGTTTTCACGGGTAATATGCTGAGACTTATCTAAATCTATAATGTATTTTACCATTGCCCTTTCAGGTCAATTTTGATTTTTTTAAGTGGTGGTATTCACAGAATCAGGCAGCATTAAAGCTGATATTAAAAATAGGGCTTTTATGGTTGCAAGAAGATTGAGATCATTTCACTCACTCCTCAGGCTGTTCCTACTTTACCTCTTCTTCCTATTCTAGGCCTAGCTCATTGTCCTTATGCAGTGCTTATATTACAGAAGGAAGCATTATGTAAGGAGCAACTTGCTGGTTTGTATGTCTGACTGCTTGTCATATGATGGGCAGTATGTGTCCTTCAGCTGCTGTTGATGGCTAGACTCATCTTTTCATTCATTTGAGTAATTGTGTATCTTCTTAATGAAATCTTACAGTGTTCCACGGCTTGATACAATCAAGGTACATCCAGAAACAGGAGCTACTCTCCATTGTCAGTTGGCATTGTATATAGACTGTTTCATAAACCTTCAAGCATTCTATAAATTTCTGTGAAAGAGGGGAACAAATCATAGAAACAGTAAATATGTGGAAGAAAATTATAATGATGAAAAAAATACACTGAAATTTGGGGGCTGCAACTAATATTCTCAGTGGGAAAAATTATATCCTTATAAACATGCATTAAAAATAGAAAAAGTGAGAAATAATTAATTAAATAGGTATTTAAAATAATTAGAAAGCCAACAAATAAACATAAAATAAGCACAAATGAATAGATATTAAAAATTAGAGGAGAAATAAACTGGAAACCAAAAGACTATGGAAATCATAAATAAAATTTAAAAGTTGGTTCTTTGGAAAGACTAATAAAAACTTATAACTCTTTAGTCATTCTAAATAAAAAGAAGTGAATAGATTAATAAAATAGTAAATGAGCAAAGTTAAACCACAGTTAAACCAGAAGAAATATAACCAATAATCTGCCTATTATACCCAATTATGTGGTAACAAAACCGAGAACATGAAAGAAATAGGAGTACCCTCAAAATATAAAATATACAAACTGACAGAAGACCAAGTAGATATCTTAACCTAATCTCAGAAAAGGAAATACAGCCAATTTTAAGGGAGCTATCCTCACCAACCCGCAACATCCCTCCCCTCCAAAAACAAACAAACAAACAAAAAAACAACCCTACTGGTCTTGATGGATTCCCAGGAGAATTCTATCAAATTTAGAAAGAGAACACCCTACCAGAATCCTTTTATGACACAAAATATATTCCTAATACCTAAACCAAAGAAGGAAGAAACACAGAAGAAAAATTATAGAATGATATCATTAATGAATATTAATTTAAAACTCTTCAACAAAATCATGTTAAACAGACTACAGTGGTTATGATCAAGTTGGATCTATACCAGGGGAGCAAGAATGGTTCAACATCAAGAAAAAAATCAACATAAATATTCATATTAAAAACCAAACATCCAAAACCACAGGAATATCTTGATAGATGCAGTGAAGGCCCTTGACAAAGTACAACATTCATTTTGCTTAAAAGTCTTTAAATTATAAATATAGCCGATCACTTTTAATGTCATGAAAGTATCACATACGATGGAGTTACAAAGAACCTATTTCTCAATAGATATGGGAGTGAAGCAAGGATATCCACTCTCCTAACTAGGATACGATACTGTTTTGGAAATGCTATGGGTTTTTTTTTCTGGAAAATTATCCTTTTTTTTTAACTTTTCTGAATATTTGTAGGCCATAAGGTAAAATAATGTGTGTGTATTTATGTACTTAATTTTCCTTCTGTGTAATACTGATCCTTCCTACATAAACCTCTGAAAAAGGAGCCTACATTATTGTATGATGTTACTTATTAAAAACATTCTACATTTTCTCTGCTAGTCTTTTTGAATACTCTACTTGCTTTGATGACAGTTTTGTTCAGTTATGATGTAGTTAAACATCCCTGCCATTGAGTGTTCTTTTTGCTGTTTAACCTAGATACCGGTGGAGGGGGGACAGGAGCAGCAGACAGATTCCACCAAAGGGAGATGCCTAAGGAGAACTGTGAGTGTCCCCTCTGAGGGTCAGTTTCCTGAATACCCACCAGATGGCGCAGCCAAACTGGGTAAGCTGGTAAACAGAGGAAAAAATTTACTAGTTTGTACTGTGTGATTTTCATAGTTGTTATTGTGTTTTGTCTCATAAAAGGATTGTGTTAGAGTGCTTTCTAGATTTTTGAGAATAATTTGTGTAGTGTTGGTATTAATTGTTCTTTGAAATTTTAATAGAATTGTCCTCTAAATCCATCAGGACGAGGTGGTTACTTAATGGGTAGTTCTGTTTCTTTTTCTGAGATTGGATCATTTTAGATTTCTATTTGGTGTTATGCTAGATGGAGGTTTTATCATTCTGAGGGTAATTCTATCTTTTGCATTCCCTGTTTCATTGGGATATAACTGTACATAGCAATTTCTGATCATTCTTTTTATTTCTTTGGGTTTTGTTATTTCACTTTATTAATTTGCTATTTTGTTGATTTTATTTTCTGCCTCTTTAAAAATGTGGCTGACTAAAGATCTATCGATTTTGTTAGTCTTTTCAAAGAGCTAAATTTTGTTTTATAAGTTTATAGTCTTTTTGTTTTTCAGTTTATTTCTCTTTTTTTGAGATTTTCTCTTTAGTGCTTATTTTGAGATTGTTGTTTTGGTTTCTGACTTTTAAAAATACATATTCAGTTCATTAATCATCCTCTTTGTGTTGTTAATGTATGTAATCTTCCTCTAAGCATTGGTTTAGATACATTTCATAAATTTTGATATGTTATTTCATTGTTGTCATCTTCTTTCACATACTTATTGTTTTTACAATCTGTTCTTCTTATTACTTATTTAGGGTTTTATTGTCTTCATTCAGATCCATGCATTTGTTTGTGCTTTCTGAATTGATTACTATTTTTGTTACTTTATGATGTTTAAAAGCTGCATGTAACATTTCTGCCCTGTTATATTTATATGCAATATCTCTTTATCTTGATATATGATCAATATTTGCAAAACTCCCATGTGGTGTTAAAAAAGATACATATTTTATTATCAACCTTTAAGAAATTACTGTAAGTCTTTTAATTCTAATTTCTCTAGCAATTTGTCCAATTTTTAAAATTTTGCCTATTACTTATCTTTATATTAAATTTGTCACTGAGAAATAAGCATTAAAGTCTCCAGTTATTGTCTTACTGTCTTTGTCTTCTTGCAATACGGTGAAGTTTTCCTTTGTAAATTCAGGCACTGTGCCATTTGGAACATATAAGTTCAGTATTGATATTGAGTTGTTTTTGCTTTGTCTGATTGCAATGATTATAACTCCTGGTTGGTTTGTTTATACAACTGATGCACAGTAAATTTTGTTGAAAGTCCTCATTTTTATTTCATGTATGTTTCTGGTTTTTAAATGTGTTTCTAGTAAGCAACAGATACTAGGATTTTGTTTTCTTATTTAATGTACCCTTCTCATTTCATTGGATTTTTTAACCTAGTTACATTTAATGTTATAACAGTTTTATATTTTCTTTCATTTGTGTATCTGCTAGGTTTTTTTTCCTCAATTAGAATCTTGTGGAAGTCAGTTCTTTAACCTTACAATTATTTTTTCTTAATCTACTTTAAGGCTATCCTTTTCTTTTAGGCTTTCTTGTTCCCGACCTCAATATGCCTCTTCCCCTTTCTCAACCCATTCTCCAGTTATATTTACTGTATTGATTTCTCTTTCTTTCTTCATTTAGTAATCTAATTTTTCCCCTCTTTTCCTCCTTTCTCAGTTACATGGTTTATTTCAAATCCCCTACTTATCTCCTATCCTTCCCTACAACTTCTTTTGTTTGTTTTTTTCTTCTGTGTATTTACTTATTATCCAATTCTTCCCCTCTTTTCCTTTCTCATTTAAATGGTTTATTTAAAATTTTTCCCCATGTAGGAATATTCCCTTCCAACTTTTTTTTACTTGTTAGCTGGTTTTTTTCTCTGTCTTTTTCTAAGAAGGAATTCTTTATCTTTTTCTGTTCGTTAATTCCTTTTCTTTATATATATTCTGACTTTTATTCTTTGATTCCATGGTGTGAATGCTTATTTATTCCTTCTTTAACCTCTTTCTCATAGAATTCAGCTTCTTTAATATTAAGTTTTAGTACCCTCTTCTAGCCATTTTCTATGTTATTGCCTTGTTAGATCTTCCTCCTTTTTTTCTGTTGTACTTTACTCTCAGGAGCACCCCTTTGTGAGGGATCTAATACATCTAAAAGCACTGACTAATGGCACTAGAGACAGAAGTTTCTGTGTCCCAAATCCTGTCATCCAGTTCTATTTGTGCTCTCCCCATGATTACCCTCTTTCTAATTCACCATGTAATCTATTCTCTGGGTCCAAAAGTTGGTTCTCTGTTAACCTTTCTGGGTGTCCAGTTGCACCTCAGAGCTCAACATTTTCCTTTTCCTGGGGCAGGATGTTGTCCATGGAAGGACAGAATTCTTTCAGAGGAAATAATCTACCTGTGTACCAACTCCTTCAATATTAGACCATTTTAAGGTGCCTTTTTCCCATTATAGAATATAATTTCTACAGTGGGGATGTTATTTAATGGGACCCTGCCCCCGTTGGGTGACAGACCTCTACCTTTCATTCTATCATTTCTTTCCTTCCTCCCTTTTACACCTCTTTCATTCACTTATCACTCTTTCTATTGCTGAGAGCCTACAGGAGTTATCTTTCCTTTATTGTTTGACTGTGGACTTGCTGGTTATTGTAGCAAGATTCTAGAAGAAGGGCATGGGTGGGTGTTCTGACAGTCTCTGTAGCAGAAAGGAAATCCCTTAGTGGATCATAAAGCGTAGGCCTCTGGGTTGATTTATGTGCCATTTTGGAATATTGAGGCTGGTAGGGGAAGGGCTGTTAAAAGAAGGCATTATGGATTAGTATTCTCAACTGTTGATTCATAAGCAATTACTTTGTTAAGACTTATTACTTTCTTGTCCTGTGGATTCAGTTGTAATTGCCCTGCCTGTGACTTATAATCCCTCCTTTGGGATTTTTTGAGAATTAATAGTGACTGAAGAAAATGTCTAATCCTTGATTTTGTTAGTCATGTGACTCAGGAATGATATATCTCTTCCTAGAGAAGAAAATAGATGTTCCTAGTATGTAATATTTGATATTCATGAAGCAGATTAATTCCTTTATTAGAACCTTCACAGTTCCCTTTGAAATAGGCTTGTGATTACATATATCTTTAAAAATGGAGCACTAAACTATGCTAAGAAGTATTTTTACTGTTGAAGAAATGGCACTAAAATTACCATGAAAGAGTAATATATTCTTGTTAATTTGGAATTTGGGTTTACTTAGTCATCTTAAAGATCATGTGTCTCATTCTCCCACCTTCTGTTGCTTTTCATTTATACTGCACGTGTCTTGAATAATCTGATACATTGTTGTTCAGTTGTTCGGTCATGTCCTACCCTGTGGTCACAAAGCACACCAATACCATCCATGAGGTTTCTTTGGCAAAGATATTGGAGTGATTTGTCATTTCCTTCTCCATTGGATTAAGGCAAAAAGAGGTTAAGTGACATGCCCCTAGAGTCACACAGCTAGTTAGTGTTTTAGACTGCAATAGAACTCAGGTTATCCTGATTCCAGACCCCATATTCTACCCACTGAGCAGTCTGGCTGCCTCACCTTGCTGACCTGACAAATAGGAAGCATTTAATACAATGCTTGTCAACCAGCTGCTTGATAGTAAAAATAAAATGGAACATTCTGGTTTGCCATCAGATGAAATGATAGATGTCAAGTTTGTGTAAACTTTAAAGCACTTAATGTGTTAGCTGTTGTCATTAAATAATGAAAATGGTTGACGCTGCCCTTTTCAATCTTAAGTTTTTTTGGAAACCTGAGTAATCAGTAATGTCTTTTTTTTAAGTTTCTTATTTCAACTATATATAGCTCTGACAGAGAATAAAGATAGCATATAATAATGACAATGAAAATCCATAGAAGTAATCCTGAGCTACCTAAACCAGGAACACACCCTATTTTTAAAGAGCTGTTTAAAACTAGTACTTCCTGTCTTTTGTTTTGTGAGAGGGAGTTTATTTTACATTTAACTTCATCTAGATATTTTGTAACATCACCTAGACAAACAAATGCTCATTGTTTACCTATGTACTTTAAAAGAGTGAACATATACCAAGCAGGTGATTTCACTATCATGTCATAAGAAGCAATATTTGATTCTCCCAACCCTATCAAATATACTTATGATAGCTATTTTTTTTCTTTTTCATAGGTCCCCAAACCAAGTTTACTTAGTATAAATGGGACCACGAATCCAAAGCAATGCATCTTACTTGAACAAAGAGGAGCCATTTTATTATCTAAACTTGAGAGGGTACCTACCAACATAGTATTGTGTCATAGTGAAAGACTTGATGTAATTCCATTATCTTAGCTCACACCAAATGTTTTTCACTCTTCTTGGCGATAGAATTGCTGTTTTATCACGATCTCTCAAAAATGTTAGGGAAAATCGAATGCATTTATTAAAAGAATCTATTTTAGCATATCTTTGGAAGCCTGTGGCTAGCCAAAAAACATTCAGACATCATGAAGTTCTAGTTCTAGTTCTTCAACAACTACAAACTGTCAGCATCTTTCATTTTAATTAATTTTGGTTAACTATTTTTCTTTGCTAAATGGTAAAGAGGTAAAAAGGGTTCAGTTCCATGAATGGGATAGGTGCTGGGGTAAAGGTTAGGAGGGGTGCTCAGGAGTGGTGTCAGATATGTCAAAATTATAAAAGCAAAAAATTTCAATAAACCTTATTTTAAAAAAACCCTCAAAACTAGGCATTTAGCTTAGCCTTTTTCTTTTGGCAAGATTACTAATGTGGTAGATGAGGAGAATGTTACAGATCTGGTTAACTCTGATTTCAACAAATCAACAAATCAAGGAAACATGGAGGGATATTGGCTAGACAGTAGTGTATTAGATTTATTCATACCTGTTTGAACAGTTAAACCCGATGATTAGTTTTTAATACTTCAATGTCAACTTGGAAGGAGGCCTTCTTGGAAATGTCCCAGGGATCTGTATTTGCCTTTGGCTATTAAACATTTTTATCCTGCAGCAGTCTACTGAAATTCTGAAAAGGGCAAGTTCATAGGTCTGTTGTTCAGACCTAAACCCACATAAGGAACTTGAACTCAGACCAGTCTGAACGGTGCAATAATCAGACTTTGTTTTTAATCAGACCACTTAGGGATCAATGAAAACTTACAGGTCCCCAGCCTGAGCTCTCCCTTGGTTGCTTGAATATCCCTTAAATATCCAATACTCAATATTCCAAGAAAACAGTAACTGGACCAACCTAGATGTTTCCTCCACAAGTTCCTAAAGCCTAGCCATAATATAAATGCCTAAGGATTAGCAAACAAACAAAAGAATCCCACCATTAATGGGTACAGGGACACTCAAGACACAAACCCAGAAGAGAATGTCTCCAAAACATCTACAAGGATAGTCTTAAAGAAAAAAAAATACAAGTTGGACACAAATTAGATTACAATTCCTAGAAAAGATGAAACAAGAGTTGTTGGGTTTTGGTTTTTTGTTGGTTTGTTTTTTTGCTTTTTGGAGGGGGGAAGGGAAGGCAATTGGGGTTGTGACTTGCCCAAGGTCGCACAACTATCAAGTGCTAAGTGTCTGAGGTCTCATTTGAACTCAGATCCTCCTGATTCCAGGGCCAGTGCTCTTATTCACTCCCCCACCTAGCCACCCCTGAAACAAGAGTTTATAAAAAGAAAAAGAGTTAAAAAACATTTTTTTCCAGTGCAAAAAGAATACTAAGGGAAAACAGTAGAAAAGGAATGAGAGCTATGGAAGAAAAAATTGAAAAGGGAATTAACAGCTTGATATACTAAATGTACCTTGTCCAAGCAACAAACTCTCAGTTAATTAGAATAAAACAAATAGAACCTAATGACTCCATGAAACAATATTAAGTATTAAAAACAAAGTCAAAAACTGGAAAAATAAATGTAAGATATAGCAAAAATAACTCTTTTGAAAACAGACTGAGGAGAGATGACTTAAGAATTATTAGACTTCTTGAAAGCCATGATCAAAAATGGAGCCTAAAACAACATATTTCAAGAAATCATGAGAACTTCCCAGATTCCTTAGACCCAAAAGTCAAAAAAGAAATAGAATCCACTTCCAGAAAGAAACTTCAAAATGCAAAACTCTTACAGAAATTAGATTCAAAATTCAGAGCTTCTAAGTAAAAGAAAAAATTCTACAAGCAGCCAGAAAGAATTCAAAGAACAAGGAGCCACAGTTGGAATTTGATAGCCACCATTGACTTGGAATACTATATTCCATAAGACAAAGGATGTATAGACTTATGTCCAAGAATACCTTATCCAGTAAAATTGAGTATAATCCTGCATGAGTAAGGTACCAAAACTCAAGTATCGAATAATTATGACTTAACATAATAGGTTGGGCTAGTTAACATCCCTATCTTAGAATGAAAGAGCACTCTAGGTTCCAGTTTCACTACTAGAAAATCAGCTGATCTTAAATTCTTCTCTTTTTCTTCTCTTCAAACAAAATTCTCCAAAACAAATGTATTATTCATTTTTAAGAAGGCTTTTTTTTTTTTTTTAACATTTTGAGTTCCCAATTCTCTCCTTCATTCCCCCACCCACTGAGAAGGCAAGCAGATGATATCACTTACACGAGTAAAGTCATCAAAACAACATTTCCATATTAACCATATTGCAAAAAAAGAAAAAGTAAAATAAATAAAGAAAGAAAATTATACTTCAATTTGTACTCAGAATTTATCAGGAGGTGAATAGCATTTTTTTTTCATAATTTTTTCAGTCTTTTAGAACTGTTTTTAGTCAATTCATTGATCAGAGTAGCCAAGTCTTTCACAGTTGATCGTTATTACAACATTGTTTTACAACACTGTGTACAGTAATATTCTGGTTCTCCTCATTTCTATGGGCTTTGGTTCATATAGGTCTTGCCATGTTTGTTTGTTTCTGGGAAAAAAAAGCATTATTTCATTATTTTTTTATCTCATGATAATACTCCCTCATAATCATATGCCACAACTTGTTCAGCCATTCTCCAATTGATGATCATCCCCTCAATTTCCAATTCTAAGTCACTGCTAAAAAGAGCTGCTATAAATAGTTTTGTACATATAGATCCTTTTCACTTTTCTTTGATTGTTTTGGTGGTAAGACGTAGTGGTGGTATTGCTAAGTCAAGCAGTATACACAGTTTTATAGCTCTTTGGGCATAGTTCCAAATTGTTCTCCAGAATGTTTGGACCAGTTCACAAATTCACCAGTAGTTGAAAATACCTATTTTCCCTCCTCTCCTCCAGGATTTGTCATTTCTGGTAGGTATAAGGTGGTGGCTCAGAGTTACTTTAATTTGCATTTCTCTAATCAGTAGTGATTTAGAATGTTTTTATATATGTCTATAGATAACTTTGATTTCTTTGCCTATTCATATCCTTTGACCATTTATCAATTGGGGAATGACTCATTAACAATTTTGATTCAGTTCCCTACATATTTGAGAAATGAGACTTTTATCAGAAAAACTTGCTATAAAATTTTTTTGATATTACTTCATTGTCTGTGGTACCTTTTAGCTAAATGTAGCTTTCCTGATTATCTCTTTTAATTAAGTGTTTCCGCTTTTGCTTTGTCTGAAATCATGATTGCTTCCCCTTGCCTTTTTCACTTCAACTGAAACATAATTGATTCTGCTCCAGCCCTTTATTTTAACTCCATGTGTCTCTTTCTGTTTCAAATGTGTCTCTTAAAAACAACATATTAATTGGATTCTGGTTTCTAATCCATTCTCTTATCCCCTTCTGTTTTGTGGTTGAGCTCATCCCATTTACATTCACAGTTATGATTACTGTATATTCCTCTCCATCCTATTTTGTTTATCCTTCTCTTCCTTTTTTTAAATCTTGTCCTTCCTCAAAAGTGTTTTGCTTCTGTATATTGCCTCCTTTAATCTACCTTCTCTTTTGTCATCCCACTCCCATATCTCTTATTCTTCCCTCATTGAACCAATTCTGATGGGGCTAATATTCAGGCATTTCCCACCCTTCCCCATTTTCCCCTCCACTATAAAAGTTCTTTGTTCCATGCCTCTTATGAGATAAAATTTTCCCCATTTTGTCCCTTCCTTTCACCTCCCAGTGCATTCTTCTTTTTCACTCCTCAATTTTATTTTTTTATCCCATCATATTCAACTCACAACTCAACTTACACTCATACCCTTTGTCTATATATACTCCTTTTAACTGTACTAATAATGAGAAAGTTATTATTAGGAGTTACAAGTATCATATTTCCATATAGGAATATGGACAGTTTAACTTTATTGAGTCCCTTATTAATTACTCTTTCTTATTTACTTTTTTATGCTTCTCTTGAGTCTTGTGTGTTTGAATGTTAAATTTTGTAATCAGCTCTGGTCTGATCATTAAGAATGCTGCTTCAGCCCCTTATTTTAACTCTGTGTGTGTCTCTGATTAAGTGTGTTTCTTGTAAACAAAATATGGTTGGATTCTGGTTTCTAATCCATTCTGCTCTCTGCTTTTATTTTATGGGTGTGTTCATCCTTTCACATTCATAGTTGAGATAATTAACTGTGCATTTTCCTTCATTCTGTTTTCTTCTGTCTATCCTCTCTCTTTCTTTTTATTCTCTCCATCCTCTAAACTCTGTTTTGCTTCTGCACACTGCCTTCTTTTATCTTTTATCAACACCACTCCCCCCCATTTCTCATCCCTTTCTATAATTTCCTGTTGGGGAAGATAGATTTCTGTCACCAATTGCATATGTATATGTATATGTATTTTTCCTTTTAGGAACCAATGTAGTTGTGATTGAGGTTCAAGCATTGCCTGCCCCTGCACCCTGCCCCCCCCCATTTTCCCCTATGGTGTAAAAGCTCTTGTTTGGTTACCTCTTTTATGTGAGATAATTTTCTCCATTCTTCCTCCCCCTTTCCCCTTCTCCCAGTTCATCCCTCTTTCTCACCTATCCATTTTTTTTATATCCCAACATAACTCACTTTTTCTATGTGGAATCCTTCTAATTGCCTTAGTATGAGAAAGTTCTTAGTAGATACTTGTATCATCTTCCCATATAGAAAAGTAAAGAGTTTAATCTTATTGAGTCCTTTAAGATTTTTCTTTTATGTGTTTACCTTTTTATACTTCTCTTGAGTCTTGTATTTGAAAGTCATATTTTCTATTCAGCTCTGGCCTTTTCATCAGGAATGCTTAAACGTCCTCTATTTCATAAGATTTCTATCCTGCTCATCATTTCTTATAGTACATTACTATTCCATCATAATCACATACCACAACTTCTTCAGCCATTCCCCAATTTATGAGCATCCCATCAATTTCTAATTCTTTATCCCCATAAAAGAGCTGCTATAAATATTTTTGTACATATAGGTCCTTTTCCTTTTTGTTTGTTTTTTTATCTCTTTTGGGATATAGACCCAGTAGTGGTATTGCTAGGTCAAAGGGTATGAATGCATTTATGTTAGTGAACTGTGCTATCTAAGGGTAAGTGGAAAATGTATTATAGTTCTTATTTTAACAGTAAGCAAATTTTGATTCTAAATTTTTTTTGCTACTCTGCAGAAAAATTAAAATACTGTTTTAATGAAAGAAAAGTAAGTTTTAATCTCTATGTAATGTGACTTAGAGATATTATAGATTCCTTTTTGGCTAGTAGCAGAGACATATTTAGCACTTTTTAGAGGACAAGTTGCTAAAAGTGGTTAGACTTTTTTTTAAAATCACATGAGAAGTTACATTTCATAGTGGTGTCTCAGCATATAATATTAGGAAAGCAATTGGAAGACAGTGAGAATGTGTTTCCCCTTTCCTATTATAGAAGAAGTATAATCCATGTCTAAACTTTTCTTAAAATCAGAGAGTAAACTAGAATAAAAGTGATATTAGTTTGTCTTGGTCTGTGCTTACATTTTTGCAACTGTAGTGTAATAGAAAGAACAGAGTATTTGGAGTTAGAGTGCTTGGTTTTGAATCTTGCCTTGGATAAGTCCTTTCATTTATCTTGCCCACAGTTTCCTCATCTGTAAAATGAAGCTGTTGAATTAGGTGACCTAAAACATTCCTTCTAGTTCTAAATATTATTAAAGAGTAACTCTAAATCTGTCATGAGGAAGGAATAGAAAATATAAGAATACCTTTTGTTTGCAACACTCTTAGTTTACAAAATTGATCCGATATGGAAGAAGATAGAAGGGAGTCTTAGAAATGTGTATTGAGCAGTAAGATGATAACAACACAAAAGTAAAATTGGAGAATAACAAGATGACATATCTCTACCTCCCTGCCTCTTTTTCAAACCACAGAAGCAAGGAAATATTTTAGCTGGTTTTGTGGTTTTCAGTTTTATTTGGAAAGACCTTTGATAATGAATACTAATACAAAAACCTTGAGCTATATTGTCTTAGAAGATTGTAGAACTAGATTTAGATCACCAAGTTCAACCCCCTTAATTTACAGTTAAGGCAACTGAGGCACAGAGAGATTAAAAGACTTTCCTGGGGTCTCCAAGCTAGTATTTGAGGCAGTTCTTCCTGACTTCAAGTCCAGCACCCTACTCATTATGCATCTTAACTGCCTATAAAATTACCTCTCTTGATTTATATTTTGTCTTATTTGATATTTATCTCATCCCTGTATTCATAGTATAGTTAATTCCTTTATAAAATGTAACTGTAATCTAATTTTGTTTGATATTTGGTGAATATTGTTTGAGTATTTATGATGCATCTTGGATCAATCACATTTGTTCTCTTGAGAATTTGGAATAGGAGGAAAATCTGTCAGTCCTTCCTCAATTTGGATTCCCACGTGACCTGCTCGGATGAATTGGGAAATACATCTGACTCAGATGAGTGGAGCAAGCCCAGTTAAACATTGCTTCATTAAATAGCTTTTCTTGTACTACAAGTTTGTATAAACTTTTACAAAGCTTTCATCCTTATGTTACACAGAAGGACTGCTAAAGCACACTGTAGAGTATTATCAGTTAGTGGTACTCAGAATTTACCATCAGGATAGCTTTTCCTTTAGGGAGGAACAAAGAACTCTCTTTTAATCCTCTGGCTCTCCTTTCAGGTGATTTGTATAAAACCCAGTTCTTCTGGAGGAGAGTGACTCTGATTGCCTATTATGTTCATATATATTGTGGATTATTCTAGTTGCTTCCTATGGATATGTTTCTCTTAAAGTTCAGTCTGTGTATTTCAGTAGGTAATCACAATGTGTTTAGACCTTAAATGGACAACTGTAGTTAATGGAAAACAGTTACATGTATTTATCTGTAATCCATTCCATGCATGTGCTAATACTTGGCAATCAAATTCATTATGTAATCAAAGACTGTTTTACTATAATTACACCAACATAATATATCCAAACCAGAATAGTACTAGTATGTACTTTGACACTAGCAATTTATTAAAAAGCTTCAAGATCCCTAATTTTTATGTAAAGAATGACATTATATAAATTTCCAAAAGAATAGTTGTCCCAAAAATCAGATATTGATTACATCTGTTTCCTTTATATAAGGCACAAGACTAAAGCACTAATTCCATCATACTTCTCATAAATTTGAAAGTATTATGTCAGCAGATGAACATTTCCCATTTATTCACTGCTAATACTGGTATTGAGGAATGTATTTTAAATGATATTACTGGAGTCTTATATACCACCATTTGGGATAAATTTTTCTCTTCAATTTTAAAAATTATTCTTCTTTGATTGACAACTCTACATTATTTAAAAACTGGCAGTTACACCCAAGTGATTTAATAATCATCAGAAAGATGCTAAATTTAGTCATACCTTTCTCTAATACATCTTCCCTCCTATGAGTCCTTTCCTTACCATCCTGCCCCTTCCCTCAACTCATAGGTCCTTTGAATAATATAATTTATTTTTAATTTTTAAAAATTAAGTTTATTCATTTCTTTTGTTCTATATAAATGATTATTCCTTTTTCCATAGAGCCATCTTGTATAACAAAGAATATTTTGTAAGGAGAAGAAAAAAAGGAAGAAGAGGACAAAATCATCAAAATCAATACACTGAAAAAGTCTGAAAACATATGCTATATTCCATATCTGTGGACCTCCCTCCTCTGCAAAGGAGTAGAGTGGGTGTGACTCATAGCTCTTCTTTGTGGTCGTGCTTGTTCTTTGTAATTTTAGACCATTTAGACCATTCACTTTTGATTGTATTGTGAGCATTCTTTCCATTTATATTGTTGTGGATGTTGTACATACAGTTTTCTTTCCAATTTTCTCTGTATCCAGCACATTTGTTGTTCCTTACGGCATAGTAACATTCCATTACATTTATGTAACAATTTGTTTTAGTCATTCCCCAACTGGTGAGCATCTACTTTGTTTCCAGTTCTTTGCTACCACAAAAATTACTGCTATGAATATTTTTTTATGAATGTGAGGACTTTCTTCTTATCAGTGAACTCTTTGGGGTATAAGCCCAGTAGTGTAAGTAGAATTCTTTGACAAGAATTCTCTTGTCAAAAGGTAAAGGGATTTTAGTCACTTTGTGTAATTCCAAATTGCTTTCCAAAATGGTTCTAGGTGACATAATAATTCAGATGATGACTTTTCCTTTATTGGTAAGATCAAGCTTAAAGTAATACTCAAGACCTTAATCAGATATTAACATTTACATTCTATAAAAGTCTTACCAAATTTTAAGCATTGATATAGTGATGTTTGTCACATAAACAAATCATTTTTATTTAAGGAACTCATCCTCATTTTATTAACTTACTTTGACAGGAGATGAGAGGGAGGAAGTAGGTGGTTGGGAAAACCTTGTTAAGGTTCAGTTGTATAAATAGAGCCAGTTTTAAGTGCTGTGATTTGAGGACATCCTTTTGAAATACAGTGTTTATTCCTTAATAGCTGTTAAAGATTAGTGAAGTCATGAAACTAGAATATCCTTTTTAATTAGAACTTCAGTTGTCAGAAAAGTATTGCCACACCAGGGAATCCCTATAATTGGTAATAAGAATCTGTCCCAAAAAGTGATTGGCATGAGAAGAGTATTTGGAAAATTTGTTTATTCAATGTAAGTTCTTGGAGAAAATAAAAGAATCCAACCAATTTTAAATTTTAATTAGATTCCTGAATAATTAATGAATTGTTAAAACTTTATGTCACCTCCCATTGTGTTTCCTCTTGAGGCAGACCATGAGTTGCCCCTTTGATCATCTCCCTTCATAAGTGTCTTTCTATACACAATTGTTACCACAGATTCATGTGTTGATTCAGTAGGAGAAAGTGAGAGGAAATCTGTTCCTTACTTATGAATTTGAAGGATTAATAGTCAGAAATGTATATCAATAGGCATGTAAGTACATCAATACAACTTTGTATGATATTTTTGGATTTCCTTGTAAGTAGTTCTCCAATTTACAAATATCTGTTGCCCAGATAAATAGGAGAAGGAAACAGAGGTCAACTCTAGAACTTCTGCCTTTACCAGTTATGTATGCCCTTAATGGACACAATTTTCCTTTTCCTCCAATTTTGAATGCTTAGAAATAAATTGACTGAGAATATTACCTCATGCAACTATACTGTCTTGACAAAGTAGTACCTATCACATCCAGAGTGAGAAGAGATATATTCTGAGAGTTTTAAGTCCTAACTCCAATTTTTTTCAATGGTGGTTAGATAAGCATACCTAATAGTATATATAATATTGTTTATTTCAGGTGCATGTGGGCTAAATAGGCATCATAGACTAGTCTGAGCATCTATTAATAATATAGCTTTGATAAGAAAATAAATTCCAAATTCTCAGCAACCTTTTTTTTTAATGATAAGCTTTCTTTTGACACAAAATGCAAAATCCCACTGTCTACAAAATTGGTTCCCTCACATTGTATAATTGCCCAAAGTATTTAATCACAATAGAGTAAAGAAAGTGATTCCATATGAAGGTATATGTAATCTTATGCATTAACAGTAGTTAACTGTTAAGGGAAAGAGTGGAGATGTGCCAGTCAGTCAACAAGCATTTTTTAAGCACCTAATATGTACCAGGTTCTTTGCTAAGAACTGGGGAAACAAAGAATGGCAAAAAATAGTCCCTGTACTCAAGGAGCTCTCAATCTGATGGAGAAAACTATATGAAAACAATTATGTACAATCGTGTGTGTGTGTGTGTGTGTGTGTAAAATATGATAAAGTGGAGATAATCTCAAAGAGAAGGCACTAAGGTGGGATTTTCACTGAGACATAAAGGAAATCAAGGAAGACAGTAGATGGAAAAGGAAAGCTTTTCAGACATTGGGGGGAGCTAGGTGGTACAGTGGATACAGTGTTAGGACTGGAATCAGGGAGACTCATCTTCATGAGTTCAAATCTGGCCTCAGACACTTATTAGCTATGTGTGTGATCCTGGGCAAGTCACTTAACCCTGTTTGCCTTGGTTCCCTTATGTATAAAATGAGCTATAGAAAAAAAGGACAAACTGCTCCAGTATCTTGGCCAAGAAAACTACAAACAGGATCATAAAGAGTCAGGCATGACTGAAAAATGACCAAACAACAAAAGTGAAAATGCATGGATTCAGGAGATGAAATGTCTTGTGCAAAGATGCCAGTGTCACTAAATTTCACAGTGTGTATAAAGCAGGGAGATGGGGTAGGGTATACTGGAGATGTATGAAGGGGCCAGGTTATCA
>NW_027187313.1:2417698-2420161 GCF_028583685.1 Petaurus breviceps papuanus | reverse complement strand
AGATGGGGTAGGGTATACTGGAGATGTATGAAGGGGCCAGGTTATCAAGGTCTTTATCAAAAAAAAAAAAACCAGAGGATTTTGTAGATGGGGTAGGGTATACTGGAGATGTATGAAGGGGCCAGGTTATCAAGGTCTTTATAAAAAAAAACCCCAGAGGATTTTGTATTTGATCCTAGAGGGAAGTGGGAGACACTGGAGTTGATCGAATCAGTTTGATAACTGAGTGGGAAAAATGGACTACAGTGGGGAGTGCCTTACTACAGAGACAAATTCACAGGCTCTTTCAATAGTCTAGTTCTGAGATGGTGAGTGACTGCACCAAAGTGGTGGCAGTGTCAGAGGAGAGAAGGGAGGACTTACAAAAGATGTCACAGAGATAGAAATGACAACTAACTATATATGGGGGGTGAGAGAGGCTGAAGTGTTGAAAGTAGCACTGAGGATACAACCCGGATAAGTAGGAGGGTGGTAGTATTGTCTACAGTAATAGGGAAATCAATGAGAGGGGAGATTTGGGGGAAAGATGAGTTCAGTTTTGGTCATGTTCAGCTTGAGATTTCTACAAGACATCCAGCTCAAGATGTCCAAAAGACTGGAGGTCAGGAGAGGGTTTAAGTCTGGATAAATTGATCTGAAAATCATCTGCCTGTTCCGTCCATGGCAGCTGAAGATCACCAAGGGAAATAGTATAGAGAGAAGAGAAAAGAACCAGGAAAGAGCCTCGGGGGGGCTCCGTGTGTACTTTATAAGTTAGTATCACTTATGTATAATTTTTATTGATTTTGTTGTTTTCAAGTTGTCTTTATTTACATAGTTGTAGTAATTATGTATATTGTACTTTTGGTTCGGCTTTGTTTACTCCAACAATTTTTTACAACTCACTATATTTCTTTAAATTTTTCATGTTTATCATTCCTTATAATGCAGTAATATTCCATTACAGGCATATATCAAAGTTTGTCCAGCTACTTCCCCACTCCTCAGGCAAATAATATTTCCACCGTTTTTGCTATTATTAAAAGTCTTGAACGTTGGAGACACTGAGTAAACATTTGTTGTATTGAATTGGTTGTGTTTCAATTTGAAGTCTATTTGAAATGAATCACAAAATCCTTTCCAGTCTCTTCCTACCTGAGTTTGTTTTACGACCTCCCCAAGTCCAGGGTCATTTATAGGAGAGACTAAATATCATTTTAGCATATTTCAGTATGCAAGGTGGCAAGTCCTAAAACTAAGACACTAGTTTATTAGGCTGCCAATTCCATACTGCATTGTTATCAGCTGACTTCTAAGCTCTTCAGAAATCCTATCTCAGTACTATTTGATTGGATCATACCAGAGGATTGGGGTTCATATATTGACTGAACCTTTCTAAAGTAATAATTAGTTTTAATTTAGCTCTTTGGAATTCACATCTAAATGTTCCTGAGAGCTGCTATCCAGCACAACTGACTGGGGAATGATCACTTCACAGAAACATGCAATTTGTGCCCTTCCTTCATGTCACTTGGCAGAAGAAGACAGACCATTTAAAAGGTAGAGGATTAGAATGCAGGATTTGCAGTTACTTATTTGTAAAATTCGAACTGGAACAATGGAAGCTAGTTAGTGTTCTTGCAGTGTTTTTAAAAGGGAATAGTTTGTGACCAAAAAAAAGTCACAGAAAGTTATTTTCAGTGGCCATGAATTATATTCTTTACTGTGGAGTATGTATATGAAATTTCCAGAGAAAGGAATCAAACTTTTTATTTAAAAAGGCAAGGGATAGAGCAAGGGTAAGGGGGTGGGAGGAAAACATTTTGTAAAATCAGAGAAAGTGATGGTTTATGGGACCTGGTCTGAGAAGGAATCTGCAATGCACCAACCTATGTTAAGGTTATATATTCAGAAAAAAAATTACTTATGAGGAAGGAGTGAACTTTTTTTAAAGGGAAGAATATCATGTTTTACTAAAGTTTAATATTGAAAATCTTCTTTATTTCCCCTTCTTAGACTTGGCTTTTATGCTCTATTCCTCCATATGAATTTCTGACATCAGAATAGTGAGAGATACCACAAATAGTTCTAGGTCTTCATAAACTAAGAGTCCTGGGCATTCACATGATACCCTTACAAAAACAATTTTGTTACTGTTCAATGAAAATGACATATTGTCTTAGTCACTAGGCTTATTTGGGTTGGATAAAAAGATGCAGGAAATTCTAAATTTTTCTAGGGCTTCTTGATTTTTTTTAGATCTTCTGCTTTTTGCAAGATATATAATTTCATATTTGTGTATCACTGGACTTCCACAAGCATTTATTTAGTGCCTATTATGTGTAAAGGATATAATTCATAGTCTATTGTACAGTCATTTGGGGGACTTTTCCCATTTTGATATTTATCAAAAAGGGAAAGACAAATATGCCTTGAATGTATGATCATATATAAATAAATAAAATTATACCAATCATAGCAAAT
>NW_027187313.1:2321221-2417688 GCF_028583685.1 Petaurus breviceps papuanus | reverse complement strand
TGTATGATCATATATAAATAAATAAAATTATACCAATCATAGCAAATAAAAATAATAAGTATAGTTTTATCTTTGAGTAGAATGGATTATAACAAAGTTTATGAAGTGGAAGGAGCAGAAAACATAAGGGATACCTTGGTATGCTACAGGTGAACTTTGGTCAAAAGAATCCTTGTATCTTAACCCATCTGACTTTGTAGCCTTATTGAATATTCTTTCCTAAGACTACTACAAATTGAATATTTTTCTTTTTTTTTCTCTTTTAAAATTACTTAAATTTATGGGACAAATGGAAAAGTGCCTGTACTCTAAATTTTTATGATAAAAATATACCTAAACATACACTGCCAAGTTATCACTAATTTATTCTAAATCTCTTTTTATTCCCTGTGACCAATATAAATAGGTATAACTAGGGTTTTTTTTTCTATTTTATATAGCTCTCATTGATGTCTGTACTGTACTCTTTTCTTTGCATTTTATAAATCTTTATACTCTTAAGTTCTCATTCTTACAATTGTTGACCATTTTTCCATTACAGATAAGTTAACTGCAAACATCTTTGTTCAAATAGTTCTTTTTTTGTTTCTTTGTTTTTAATTACTTCCTGGAGGAGTTTGTGGGGGAATATTCCCAATAGTTGAATTAGTCAGTCAAAGGTAACTGACCAGTATTATGAGTTTTGTCATGTATTGGCTAGATAATTTGACTTCTGCTTTACTATTCTGGTAAGGTGTTTGTCATAGATTAAACTGATAACCAGTTTACTTGGAGCCTAGCTTTTCTCAGAAACTTCAGTACCTGGATATGGAAGTTCTTAATTCTAAGTCACCTTCTCAGGGGGTTGTGACTTACCAGGCTGGAAATGGGACTTTGAGTTCCCTATCCCGGTTCTGGTGATGAATTACTGTGTGAACTGAACAATTGAATTAAACTCATAGAAGTCCAGAGTTCAAAGGAACTTCAGAGATCTTCTCATTTCACTCTTACCTAAACTTCAGATCCTTTCCGTAATAATATCCTTGACTAAGTGGCTATCCAGCCTCTGTTTGAACATTTCCAACAAAGGGAAGCTCACTACCTTACCAGATAGCCACTCTATTACTGAGTAGCTCTAATTGTGAGGAATCTCTTCCTTAGACTTCTACTCCTTGGTAATTCTCCCCTCTAGTGACACATAGAATAAGTCAGTTCTCTCTTTCAGATAATTGAAACAGCTTTTGTGGCATCTCTAGATATATGTTTCTCTAGGTTAAACATCCTTTCCTCTTTCTATCAACCATCATATGGTGTGCCCTTAGTTCCCTCATGATTCTGTTCACTCAGTGATAAACTGGCATTTGCCAATTTGCCTTGTGAAATGTGGTCTGCAAACTAAACATGGCAAAGAGATTATCACTTCCATTGCTGTGGAGAGTGTATTTCATATAGCTTGACTTCATTAGCATTTTTGGCAGCCAAATCTGATTGTTTACTTAATACTGAGCTTATGGTCAACTCCAATGTGGATATCATTTCACACACTATCACTGTCTAGCTTTGTTTCCCAATCCTAGAGTATAGGTGATTTTTTTTAACCTTCAGTACAGTTATTTAGATTTATCCTGATGCAATTTCATCTTGTTAGATTTGGCTTCTTGTTCTGGCTTAAACATGGTCTTTTGGGATCCTTACTCTTTTATGTAGGATTACCTTTCATTTTAAAATTTTTTTTGTTTGGATCACCTACATACAATAAGTTTGTCATAAGTGTTTCTATCCACTTCATTGATAAAACTATTGAATAATGCAGGACTGAGAACTGAGTTCTCTTCATATTATTAAAGACCCTTTCTTATGTCTCTCAATTAATAAGCATTCTTAGGTACTGTTATTTAGCCTACTACAATTCTGCCTGTCTCTTCATTCATTCTATATTTCTCAGTCTTGTCCACAAAGACACCATGGTAGATTATCAAATACCTTGTTAAAATCCAAATCCATACTGTCTGATTTAATATAATCTCCTACTTCCTTGTCTGTGAGGGAGCTGATCTATGTCTTTGAAAGCCTAGTGAAAAAAAATTTGAATATTGGACCTCACTGGATTAAGTAGCTTTTTACTAACTTGTTTTTTTTTTTCTGTTATGTACTACTGTGACATTTTAAAATTACTGTATAGATCATTAAGTGTTAAACTTATGGGCAAAAAGCAGAAGAAATTATTCTTTTCATAGTCTCTCTTTACCCAAGGCCGAATCTTAGCCTAGGGCAAATTTCTATTTAAATCATAAATCTAAAGGGTCGTGGGGGGATTTTAATGATTGCACAAGTGCATAATCTTTGAAATACAGACTGTCCCAAAAGTCTTAGTACAATTTTAAATTTTAATAACTTTAATGCACTCAGACTTGTATAATTTCTTTTTGTTTTTGTTGTTCTTTTTTCTTAGAACTATGTTTCCATCTTAACCATAGAACTATGTTGCCATCTCAACCCAAACACATTCCTCAAAGAAGATTTTCAAGTTGTTCATTGGCACTGATAGTTGCTGTCTTAGTCTAAATAGTAGTGGGCTAAGAGAACATGTTCATTGCCAAAAGAAAAAATATATGATCCCATGTGATCAGTGGAAAAATTAGGACTGCTTTCAAAGTACACAGCAAATTAACATCTAAATGCAGCATTCATGTTACTGAACTACATTTTTGCTTTGAAAAATCACATCTCAGGAATTGACTAGGAATCAAAAAATGTGACTTTTAAATTTTGTCTGTGATTTATTCTCTGGGTCAAACCTGCTTATGTTTGTCTAATTTAATAAATTTGCATTGCAAGTTAACAGTGGATGCTATCATGACACCTGTGAGAAAATATACTGGGAAAATAATACTTTTCATGCCGCTACTTTCCCCAGAGAGATCCAAAGGAGTATCTGTCTTGGGATCTCCAGAAAGCAGATCTTGCTATTCCAGTTATCAGAAAAGCATTTTATGCATTATTATAAATCATGAATTCTACATATTTTTAAATGATTGTTTTCCAAAATTAGGCGGAACACTTTTAACCATTTAAAGACTATTTTCTGACTTACTTGCTGTTTAGAAAAATTAGAAACAGTAATCTATGGGTTAATGTTCATAGTCTAAATACATCATCATTATCATCATAGCTGGCATTTTAAAAAATTTACATACACACGTATAGCTTCAAAGGTTTACGCAGCACTTTACAACCATTATCTCACTTGATCCTTCGAATAACCTTGTGAGACAGGTGCTATTATTATACTCATTTTACTGATGAGGAAACTGAACCAGACAGATATTAAGTGGCTTGCCCAGAATCACACAGCCAATAAAATTAGTGTTTGAGGCAGCATTTGAACTCAGGTTTTCCTGACGTCAAGTTTAGCTCTCTACTCACTGCGTCACTTCCCTTGAGCAATTCAGTTAGTTCAATATAAAGGAGGAAATTGGGATTCTAAGGAACTTTGAAAAATAATGTCTCCCTAAAATAGAACTTTTGTTATTCCTGCAGCATATTAGTTATTATAAAATAGACTGCAAATGCTGGACTTTCGAGACTGCTACAAATAATTGTACTACTTTATTAGCCTTGCGGTTTTAGGGGGGAGGGATACAATTGAGTCAGTTTCACATGGTTAATTCTCAGCTATTTCCTTCATTAAGAATTGAAACTTTACTTTTAGCTAACATACTTTGAAAAGTCAAATGCAATAATAAAAATGTAATTTCAAAGGGATTATTCTTACAAATAACAAAACTGTTAGTGGAATCTCTCATAGTGAACTAGTTTTATCTTCCTTAAAGTACTTTTTGATACAGGCATCGGTAATCCCAACCTAAATTCAGTAATCCCTCTCCTCATCAAATTGCTGCTGACCAGAAATATCCTGAATATTGTGTACCACTTTCTCTGAAAATTGTGTTTGCTCTCTGTGTGTTAACCAATTTTAGAATGGAGGCCTTCCCATCATTTGTCACAAAATAATAATGGTGTCACAGAAAGCAATTGTTCAGATAAATACAGGATCATTAGGTTTCTAGCCTTGCATGGGAACTTAACCACCATTGATGACTTTAATAGTAAAAATGCATTTTAAGTTCTAAGCAATCAACTCTTTCAAAAAGCAACAAACTTTATTTTGACACATCATCAAAGTCTCATTTTCTTTACAGTTGAATCCTCCACGTTGTGCAATTGCACAAAACTTTTAAGTATAACAATGTAAAAGAATAATTGCCACTGATACTACTTTTATATGTTACTGTTTATGTAAAACATAAATTTATAATAGTTTACTGTTTGTTAAAAGAAAGGGCAAGTATGTGGCTTATAATTTAGTATCACTTTTTTGCTGATTTTGCTTCTTTTTCAAGTTGTCTTCGTTTATATTGTTGTAGTAATATTTTTACTCTTCTTTTGGCTCTACTTTGACCATTCTATTAACACTTTATATAGATCTTCACCTCTATCTTTTATTTCTTAATTGACCTATATTTTGGATTGACGGTTTCTTTCCACCTTTTGCATAACTATTTTTTTTCTTGTATTCTAGGACACTTCCTCCTAAGACCACTTTGGGTTTTGGCTCTATGTTTCATTAATCTCCTTGTCCTCTATTTAATTTTAAGTGGTTGTATATAATAGCTATAAGGAAAAAATAGAACATGAGCTATCTAGACTTCAGCTGTATGCAATTATATTTTGCATACAAAGCATATATGTTTTTGTATCAGCAGTATGCCAGAAGGTAACTGTAGTATGATTGTTTGTTAAAATAGATTTTTATGGAAAGAATAACTCACAAATTTAAAATTGTTTGGAAAATAAGCCAAAAACAAATGGTTAATATCTTTATCAGCCATTATTTTTACTGTAACTGTGATATATTATCTGTATCACATGGAAAGGATATAATAATATTTCTGTTTTGTCAGCAAATTAACCTAAATGACAAATCAACAAGGATGCAGAAAGATAATTTGTTTAAAAGAGAAATAAACCACTAAAGAAAAGGAGTTATTGAATAACACTGTAAATTCCTTTCTTAAAAGGGGGAACCAGTATTGCTGGCAAGTCCCAGGCTTCCAAAAGTATCTTCAGAGATAATATTCATTAGGAGGCACCTCTGGCCAGTTAAGTGTTACTAGATGTTGACAAATGTTTAATGATGAAACTTTTGCTTAAGTTTTGTTTTTATATATGACCAAAAGCTTACAGTGATAGAGGTTGTAATTTTCTGGTAGCATCATTCTGCTATATCTACTTAGATTTCAATACCTTCAGATTAGACTCAAGGTATGGAAATACTACTGCTATTTAACTTTCCCTATCCCTATCATTGTAGTTGCCAGAACAATGGGGGGATGAAGTCTATTCAAGCATCTTTTCTTTATGTTTGAAGTATAGAGTGCTTGACCAGAACTTTTATACATCAGGTAGCTACCATCATTGTTGCTTCATTATTCATTTACTCTTCCAAAACACTTTAAGCCTTTGGTTAACCCTGTAAGAGGTTTATTTATCCAGTTAATTTATCTCCCCTCTTTTCATAGGTCTGTCTGTATTTGTCACATGTGCATAATATGCAAAAAGTTCCTTTGTTAAGCTTCTTATTTTATTTTATTTTTTTGGCTTTTTGGAGGGCGATTGGGGTTGTGACTTGCCCAAGGTCACATGGCTAGTTTTTGTGTTAAGTGTCTGAGGCTGGATTTGATGTTAAGCTTTTTATATCTGTTTATTTTGAGGAAATTTATCCTCCCATCCTTTAACCCTCTTTATAATAATCTACAAAATTAAGCCAGGGTAGGGGGCTTTTGATCAAATTTGACCACATATAAATTCCAGTTCCATTTTTCTCTACTAATCGTATCCCTGCTACTCCACAGCATGATTTCTGAGCTAAGGAGTAACTTGTCTTGCACTCTTAAGAACTGTAACAATAGTTATCTTTCTTCCTTTATTTCATTTTAGTTCCTAAACATAGTTGACACCTTTACATTTTTCTGGAGATCACTATGGAGAGGAAAGAAGCCACATTATTTTAATACAATAATCAAAGGGATGTGTGTGTGTGTTTGTGTGTGTGTGTGTGTGTGTGTGTGTGTGAGAGAGAGAGAGAGAGAGAGAGAGAGAGAGAGAGAGATATGAACATGTGTTTTGTATACTTTGGTTCCATCAGCATGCCAAGGCAATGTTTTGTAAAAAGCAGTTATTTTAATGACATAACTGAATAAGTGGGTGAATTTGGAGTGGAGATTATTCCAGACACAATGATTTTATTTTCCAAGATCAAGTCTACAAGGAATGCAGTGGGAAGAATGTTACATTAGGATTCCAGACCCAATTCATAGAGAGGGAGATCTAAATAACTGCTCTTCTTTTAATGGTTCACTCTGTGTGAGCCATATTGCATATAGTGTAAGCAAAAATAAAGTATTCGTTATGGCAAAGAAAGTGTATTTAGATAAATGACACATCCTTTGGTGTGATGAATTGCTATTAGGATTATGTGTTGGTTGTGTAAGGGTTTACCATCTCTCACCACCACCTTGGGGGGGAGAGTAGTTGTCACAAATATAAGAGCAAAAAAAAAGAATGACCTACATCCCTTAAGTTTTACATACTTAACTATTTGAATCATTTATAGAATTGTAGAATTATGGAAGTCAAGTGTTGGAAAGGAACTTAGTTTTGCAAATAGAAAACTGAGGCTCAGAGAAATTAAGCAACTCATCCAAGTTCCCATAGATAGCAAATGGCAGAGCCAGGACCCAAACTCTTCTTCTGACCTCAAGCCCAGTATTTTTCCTACTACTTTGCTAACTTCTTATAGTTAAAGGAAACTACTTTTTTTTAACTCCATCCCTTTTTGAAACAAGAGCCAGCAAACTGTAAATATTGGGAGCCTCAATATCACTTTCAGGAGATGTCAAGGTCAAATACTCTTAAGCCACGTACAGTATAAAGTGGAAATCAAACTTTGAAGTTGCTACTCCATTTAGTTTCATATAACATTTGTGGAATTATCTACAAAGAACTTATGTGCTATTTTTCCTATACCAGTGTCAGGAATACATGCATCTAATTTTAAAATGCTTCAAAGGATAGTGATTAAATGAAAACTCACAGAAGCAGGGAATCACTGTATTTCATTGTAAATTGAGGCAAATTACTTTACTTCTGTGTCCCTTGTCCTGTAGGCATCTTAAACTTACTATGTCCAAAACTGAACCCCTCACCACCCACTCCTCCTTCAAACTTACCATTATCTATTGAGGCCACTACCGTCCTTCTAGTCTTCTCATCCCAGTCACAGCCTAAACTTCATCTTCAACTCTTCACTCTCCTTAACCTCCTATATCCATTTAGTTGCCAAATCTTATCAATTCTGCTTCCATATCTCTAACATCCCTCACTTCTCTACTCATAGAACCTCTCACCTAGTTCAGGCTTTCATCTCCCTTTACCAGAGTTACTTTAATAGCCTTTGAACTGGTCTCCCTGTATCAAGGCTCTCCCTTCTTCAGTCCGTCTTCCATATGCTGCCAAATTGCTATTCTCAAAACATAGATCTGACTATATAAATATTTGTGTATTTATGTGTGTATTGTATGTGCTATCTCAGAATGCAAGTACACGATCTGGAGAGACCAAAACAATGAGTTAGACAATAACTTTACTAAAAAACCCATTTTACTAAATAAAAATACTTAGTAAGAATGTACAAACATTTAGCAAGAATACTCATAGATAGGTATAGGTCTCCAGGTCTATACCTGTGGAGTTACAGATCAATAATACCAATTCACACAACAGTTTATCTTGTTCAAAGAACTACCATCCTTTCTTAATACTCATTTATATAAGATTTAGCCTATTGCATTCGAAGACTTATGATTTATGACTATACAGGCACTTTAAAAAATCTTTCATTCCATGCATGCAGCTCCATCAAGTTAAGTAAAAGCAAGCATTTATTAAGTGTTTCCTATTTATCAGGTACTGTGCTAAATCCCAGGGTATACAAAGAAAGGTAAAAACAACCCTTGTTCTTAAGGAGCTCATGGTCTAATGGGGGAAAACATGAAAAGAACTATGGACAAATAAGGAAAAATTGTAGATAAATTCAGGGAAGGTGCTTGCTTTATGTGGGACTGGGAAAGACTTCTTAGAGAAGGTGGAGTGTTAGCTGGGACTTGAAGAAAGTAGACAGAGATGAGGAGAGAGAGAATTCCAGGCACAGGAAGCAGCCAATAAAATTACAGACTTAGGAGATAGCGTCTTGTGTTCTCACAAAACAAATGGCACCACATCACTCCCCTGACTCAAGAAATTTCAGTGCTTCTCTGTTGCCTCTAGGACAAAAATACAGACTTTTAAAAAATTTTAGCTCTTCACAGTCTGGCTCCAAATTCTCTTTACAGACTGCTGACACATTCTGCCATTCTTGGAATTCTCTCCACCTCTGCCTCTTGGAAGCCTCTGGCCTTCCTTGAGTCTCAACTCAAGTACCACCTTCTTCAACAGGCCTCTCCTGATTTCCACAGTTGTTGGTGCTTTGAGCTTCCTGAAATTATTTAGCATTTATTTATACATATTTTTTATTGACATACCTAATATTATCTATCTTGTATTTCCCCCAGTAGAATGTAAGCTCCTTAAAGCCAGTTGTCTTTGTATACACAGTCTTTAGCTTGTTCATTGATCCCCTGAAAATTAAGATGACCCATTAACTGACCTATTTAATGAAATTTTTTTGACAATAATAAATCTTGTCACAATGAACTTTGCATAATGTAAAATTGTTTATGACTAGTAATAGTAAGTGAAGTTTCATACCTCTCGTGGGGAAAGGATATGTGGTGTCATGGTGTAACCTATTCAGTTACTTCTACTCCATGTAGCTTCTCCATCCCCAGCTCCCATTCTTGGTGAGGGGTTTGGGGAGAGAAATAGAAATTGATAGAAAAAATCTAAAGGAGTTAAAGGGAAAGCTTATTTGAACTAGAAAAAAAAATACTAAAAGGAAGGACATGGAAGCCAGCAACATTAAAGCAAGAGGACTGCCACAGTAATTGAACCAAAAGGAAAAAAAATTGAAAGCTTTGAAACTCTACTCCCCAACACTGTATGTTTCTTTCTTTTTTTTTTTTAAAGCAATCGGGGTTAATGTATGTTTTTTTTTGCCCTTAGCTATTTATTAATTGTGATCTTGTGCTGTCTCATGTCTTACCTATTGTAGTACCTCGGATGGCAAGTAGGATCTTGTGGGAAACAAAGTGTGGGTTTTTCTTGATATGCTAACCTCAGCCCCAACATACATCATCTTAGACCATCTTTCCCAATAAGAAAACCTGGAATATTTGCTACCTTACCCCATTTTCTAAATATTGGGGAGAGGGGAGAGATGAGGAGAAATCTAGAATCCAGACTGATTTTTAAAACAAATTCAGATGGTTGCTGAACAGTCATTTTTACCAAAATTGAATATGTATTATTCTTTTTTCAGTTACATTTTTAGGGGAAGACCCTACTGATTATGAGGGAGCATGTTACTTTTAAAAATAAAATGAAATGCTGTGATACTCTGAAGTATAGTACATTGTGGGAGTTTCATGGCTCATTCTCATTTGTTTTAAAATAGTTTTCAAAGGCACATGCACATAGACACACATACAGAACACAAAAGAAAGAGAAGAAAAAAGGAAAGCCAACCCTCCAGCCCTATGTGTATGTGAATTGGCTGTTAAATTTTTACCTGATACTTATTTTTGAAAAGTTTCCTGTATACATGCAGCCTATTGGCCTGAAAAATTCAAGATTGTATTTAGTTTTTTTTTAATTGATTTGAATATCTAGATTGTGATATCTGGCTTTCCAAAAGCTTGCTATTTAAAATACACATGCACATATCCAATACCCCCACCCCCACCTCCACCCCTTGGGACAGGAAAATAAAGTGCCTAGCCTGGTAAATCACATTGCTGTTCCCAAGGAAGATTGCATGCACCCAGTGCACTCCGAGACACAGAGTGAGCCAGTAAAGGCAGAATGGCTATTGTTTAACTCTGCCTAGCAAGAGGATCGAAAAGAAGGAATTGGGTCTGACTGGCTTTGGTGCTGGCTTTTCTGCATTCCAAAGTGTCTGAGGCACAGAGAGAGCCAGGACAGCCTGGTTGCTGCACAGGGTGTGTTTGGAGTTTCTGGCCGGCATGCTGGTAAGAGCATGGTAGGGGGATCAGCAACTTCCCAGGATGCAGAGCCCAGGTAAGATCCCTGTGATGTAAACTATGTAATTATAGGAAGGAAAAAGCCCAGTCAGAGCCAGCCCACTCAAGCTGGAGGGGAGAGGGAATTCCATCTAAGACTGAAATAAAGATAGTTGTGGAACTGAAAGGAAACTGTAGCTTTCTAACATGTGTATTCAAAGACTGTGTACGTTTTTGTTTCTGCCCAGTAGCTTTTCTCTTCTTTGGAGGTTGTTTCCATAATTGTCCTCTGACAGGAAGTGTGTGTTTGAATGGGATGCTTTTCAGCTTTCCAGGAATAAAATTAAAGGCAAAAGAAGAGTATAGCAAGTACTAATAACCATGTATTGATGTTTGAGATTTACATATTCCTTTAATTGCCGAGAGAGAGAGAGAGAGAGAGAGAGAGAGAGAGAGAGAGAGAGAGAGAGAGAGAGAGAGAGAGAGAGAGAGAGAGAGAGAGATTGTATTTCAATACTTTAGATTTTCCCAGAAGTTTTTAATCTTGGAACATAGGTCATTTCCATATAAACTTCTGGATGACTGGATAAAGGTAAATGCTCTTTCTAGGTGAAAGAGGACATTTTTGTTCCCTCTGAGGAAGTCTAAATATGCAAGAAGCAGCTGGCAGTTGTCCAGCCGTCAGAATAAAATTACACTGGCTTTGCTTGAACCGCAGTGGAACATGATAAATTAGTGACACTTAGAATATTCAACAGGTTGGTTCTCTCGGGGAAAGTTAAGAGCATTTACAGGAGAGAGATAGGAAAAAGAGTATTGCTTCCTTGTTTTACAGCTTAGATTTCTAGTTTATAATGTCAGTAAATCACAAGCTAGAAAATTTATTTCATTACATGATGGCATTTTAAAGATAGGGCCCTTAAAGATCATATAACTGAACCACTCTTTTAAGAAAAGAAAACTGAGGTAGGAGGTTAGATGATATGCATGGCCACAGAAGCAACTAGCTAGATGTGTAGGAGAACCTGATTCTCCTTTTCCCATATTCTTGATAGTACACTGCATTGTCTGCCACTAGTTTTTATGCCTCCTAATTTTTAAAACATGCTTCTTATAATTTATTGACTACAGAGAGAAAAAACATCATCTGGGGAAAATTCAAATATCCTGCATTAAAATCTTCTTTATGAAAAAGATGATAAAATCCACATTGGCCCCTTGCTTTTGGCTATTAAGAGATCATTTTCCACAACTTCTTGTCTAAATAGAAGAAAGAGTATTGAGTTTCAGTTTAAGACAGTCATATGGTATATTGCTTTGATGCAAAGAAGCACCTGACTATAACATCTTCTAAATATTTACATTTTAAAGTTAACATCTTTCCATGGATACCACTTTTTTTTTAAAAGTTTGTAAATATTTTTAAAAGCAGCTTGCTAGTTTCTGTCAGAAAATTTATATTATTTTTCATTTTGAATAAGTAAAACAAATTTTTTCCCATTACCAAGATTTCTATCTTGGTGGGGAGTGGGGAATATCTTTTGCTACCTTTATCTCCATAGGTTGGCCCATGAAATTTCACAGTATTCTATCATTTCCCACTCTGTATCTTTCTATTAAACTCTAACCAGGTCCTAGCTAATTCATAAAGTGCTTTGTGAATCTTGCAGACTCAAGAACCACAACAGTGGACATCTGTCTTCATACATTTTCATTTAGTTTCAAAGCATAGTTAGTGTTCTTTCCATTTTTCTGGAGATCATTCATTGTGTAGAGAGTAGAGAGGCCACACTGTTCTAGTGTCAGTATAGTTAGTCAGTGTCAGAAGGATCTGTCATGGCTCTTTACAACTCCTGGGAACTAATCAGCTTTATTTGGAGATAAGCACTGGGAAGGGATGTTGTCCTATTGTATCAAAGCTTGACCTGATTATTACACTTTTCAGTTGTCTGTATATAATAAATACTAGTGTGACTCTTAAAACAACACTGTGGGATGGGCAGTAAGTAGGAAGGGGAAATTTCATTACTGCTCCTGGCCATTGGAAATCTAATTTCAGTGAATCTGCCACCCAGGAAGAAACAGGAGACTCTTATGTTATAGCAGAGTCCATTATTTAAGCATGCTCTTTATTCTTTTAAGAAGATGATGGCCACTGGAATCAAAACGTGATGCTTCGTATAACTTAGGAATATGTGTGTAGTACTTACACAGGACCTGAATGTTCTCTCACTTTTCATCTGGATGTACTAAATGAGTGTATTTGTGCATTGTTTGTATGTTTGTATGAATACATATATACAAATATAGTCATATTGTACGATCTAAGTGTGGCGGTGTGGGTAGAGCATGGGGCCTTAAGTCAGGGAGCCCTGAGTTCAAATCCTGCCTTAGATACTTACTAGCAGTGTGATTCCGGCAGTTCATTTCATCCCTCTCAGCTTCACTTTTCTCATCTGTAAGACAGGGATAATAGTAACACCCTTCCTGATTGTTTGCTGTGAGGACCAAACCTTAAAGTGCTACATAAATTCTATTGTGTATATAAATATATGCATACAGACACAAATAACACATAAAAATGAATAGAAATGTCTTTTAATTCTGCACTTGAAACCTCCTATTTCTTGATATCAAGAATATCCATAAGTCAAACAGTATATTATTGATATTTTAAATTAATCTTCTGAAGAAACAAGGTTTACTGGCCCACCTAAATACATTGCATTTAACAAATACCGTTTTTTCTTTCATGTACCTCAAATGCCAAATTATTGTAGGTTTGTTTTTGAGGGTGAAACTGCCTTAAGCTTACTATTTGTGGACACATTTCATAGGAGATTTTGCATGAAATAGGACATTGCAAATTTAGCTAAATTAATTTAGGTCCAACTAGTGATCTCTTGGAGGAACTCAAGGGACCATTCCCTCAGCTCTATCCCCACCTTTTTTTCTTCGCATTAGCTTTTAAAAGAAGGTTAAAAATTCTGTAACATGGCCAATATTCTTGGAAAAGGTCTGGAGGATATTTTCACAGGAAATGATCAGAGCTGCTTGTTATTCAGTCAAAGGGATTACTGTCAAATGACCTTTCTCCTTTTTCCTACCCCTTGTATGTCCCTCCCCATGAGCTATAGATTTCTTGTATTTCCAGCTTTTAGTTCTCATCTCTTTTCCAACCTCCCCCCCTCCCAAAAGGGAACTCAGTAGGTTGGATATTTGACATTCATCATAATGTTAAATTAATTTTGATATGAAAATCACCAAATTATCCCTTATGGTCATTACAGCCTTCATTATTTTTAGGCAGCAGATACAGCTGTACAGGTTAAATCCCCATTACCCTGACCTAACCTCTGACCTTCAGATTCCACTTAGATGTAAAATAGCTCTTTCTTGGGTATTCGTTTTATACTTTCACAGCACCTAGAAATTGGTCTTGCTTTTAGTTGCATATCAGTTGGCTTTATTGAAAGGGTAGAGTACTTTTTTTTTAATAGACATGGTATAGAAAAACAAAACCAGGCCAATGTTTTTTCATCTCTAAAGTAAGTTCATTGGATAAAATGATCCTTAAGATCCCTTCCATCTTTAAAATTATGTTTCTTTAGTCCTTAAATTTGAGCTCAATAGCTTGTTAAAGTGCATTCTTTCAATGAAGGATCAGATAAAATAACTGATGGTGGTGTTTCCTGGTGAACAAATAACGTATCTTCGAAATTAAACTATGACTCAGCAAGATGAATTCTTAAAATCTGGGTCTCTTTTGTTGTGAGAACTATTGCAGCTGGTGACAGGGGTCTGACAAATCCAAATTCCACGTTTTAATTATAGATATGACCTCAGCTTGTTTTTGGAAGCCTCAAGCAGTGCCATGTAGAATACTGTCTTTGTACATTTAGTTAACAACACTTGATGACTGAGAGATTACTGGGCAATTAGAATTCAGACGAAGACTTTTGCCTGTCCTGTTCTATCCCTGCCTTCTTCCAGATTTTTAAAATCTAGCTTCTGAAAAAAGAACAAATAGCAGTAGCATCCTTCTCAATGAACCATTCACTTTCGCTGAAAGTGCAGTGATAGTAAACATGTGTGAGGAGCATCAGACATTTTCTCAGCTCTGATATGAGATTTCTTTCAATAGCCTGATTCCATAGGAGTTTGAATTCTCTAGGGTATAGAGATGTAGACATTTTGGGAAAGTCTCCATCATTCTGTGGTTCTACTATGTGATGTTTGTCTCAGGGAAATTTGACCAAGCATTGAGTTCTATTCTTTATAACTTTTATAGTATTTTGTGAGAATTTAGCATGAAAATTCAGTTTAGCTGAATTCAGCTTAAGGAAGAGAAGGAAATGGAAAGAGCCTGGGAGATTCCTTCTTTTGTTTACTTTTTAGTGACAGATCAGAGCAAATATGCGACTTCATTTTGAACCCCAGCAGCAGGTATCATCAAGGACACCTAATCAGCCTGTCAAACAAGTTACCCACTTTTAGGTATTCATTGTCACATTGTTAATGTGTCATAAATAATTCTATTTAGCACAGCAAATATTTAGTTCCTACTATGTAGTACTTTTGAAATTCTTGAGGAAACATTCTTTTTTATGTTTTTCTGTTGTAATACTTGAATTTTGCCCAGTGTATATGTCCTATTAATTTTCAATCATTACATTTTTATTAGAAAAAATGGATATGTTGTTTCATAAATGCTCTCAAGTTATTTTCTTTTTCCTCTCCCCAACCATATTATAAATTCCTTGAGGGCAGAAATTGTATTTCCTATTTCCATAGAATCTTTTGGTCTTGGAGTCAGGGGATTCAGATTCTAATATTGTCTCCACCATATCTTTGCTCAGTAACTCTGTTTCCTCTTCTCCAGAATGGAAGGGCAGGTTGATAAAACTAATAATTTCTAGTTTATTCTTCTCAAGAAATTCAATGTTTTTCAATTATTTTTTAAAAATAAGTTTTATTGATATTGTTTTTACATTTTCTCAATGTATCCCTTCTTCATTTCCCTTTTAGAGAGCTATGCTGTGTGTGTGTGTGTGTGTGTGTGTAGAAAGTTAAAAGAGGGAAAAAATCGATTCAACGAAAGTCTGACATTATTATATTCAGTGTTCCATGCTTATAGTCCACTATCTATGCAAAAAAACAGAGGGGTGTGCCTTTTCATATCTCTTCTTTGGATCCAACCTTTATATAATCCTGACCTTTATATAATAATCTTATAGAATTCAGTTTTGACTGGCTTTTTAATTGTTATAATTTCCATTTCCATTATTTTCATTTTATATGTTGTTTTCCTGGTTCTACTTGCTTGACTTGCATCACTTCGTTAAAGTCTTTTCATGCTTCTCTAAACTTATAATATTTGTATTTCATACAGCACAGTGATATTCTGTTACATACATATAACACACATTGTTTAACCATGTTAAATGCTAATACCAAAATAAATGCTGCCATAAATATTTTGGTCTATATGGAACCTTTTTGTCATTGTCTTTTTGGGGATATATATCTTTTAGTGCTATGTCAGGGTCAAAGAGTATGGATAGTTTAGTTGCTTTGTTCTCATAATTGCAACTTGCTTTCCAGAATGGTTAAACAATTCAAAATTCCATCAACAGTGTGTTAGTCTACCTGCCTTTCCATAAACCCTTCAATATTGACCATTTCAATATTTTTTCATCTTTGCTAATTTGCTAAATATGAGAGGAAATTTCACTTGTTTTGATTTGCGCTCTCTAATCAGGAGTAATTTGAAACATTCTTTCATATGGTTGTTCATAGTTTGAGTTCTTTTGAAAACTTTTTCCTCCTTTGTTCACTTATCTGTTGGATAATGTTTTTGATCATATATTTCTGTGTGTGTGTACACACCTTGGATATTAGAGCCTACCAGAGATATTTCATACAAAGATAATCCCTCAGTTATTTACCTCTCTTCTTATCCTTATTTCATTATTTTTGTGAAATAGTTTTTAGTTTTTCAATTTCAGGTAATAAAAAATCTGTTTGATCTTTTGTAATGGACTATCTCCTTTTGTTAAGAATTTTCTTTAATATTGAGGTCACATTCACCTTGGGTTTATTGTGGTATATGGTTGTAAAATGCTGATCTAAACTAAATTTCTGCCAGATTGCTTTCTAGTTTTCCTAGAAATTGCCACTTAGGGATTTTTTTTCCTGTCTTTTCATGCTTTGGGATTTATCAAACACTGGATTGAGTTCAGTTATTTCTGATTTTTCTTTGTCTACTCTGTTTCATTAATCTCTGTCTATTTTTAATCAAATGATTGTGATGATTATTGCTGTATAATATTTTCATTTATAATATATAATTTCATTTATATACATATATAATGTTATATAATGTCAATAATCAATGATAACTCACATTTACATAAAACTTTGCAGTTTGCAAAGAAATTTATTAATAGAAACACTGAGGTTATGTAACTTACTCTTGGTCATACAGTAAGATTTTGTTGGAAAAAAAAACAAGTATTTTCACTTTGGGTACAATGCTTTTGGCATTTTAGTATCAGGACAAGCCGAGTAATAAGTGATCACTAGATAAATGAATGATATCCTTGAGAGAATATGGATATCTCAAAGAAGACATAAAAAAACACAGGAATAATTAGAGGCACTAAAAATCTTTCCTGTATGGTAGATGGAAAGTATTTAAACATTTTAGTCAAGAGACAAGGCAAGAATGTCTATTAATAGTAAGGAGATAATAGTCACTTGTATATCTTAGCCTTTAAGGAAGTGAGTTCATCACTAAAACAGTTTATCTGGAGTGGTTAATGGACTTGTTCATATTTAGTTAGAAAAAAGTTAATCAAAGTTAATCAATTATTTTTGAGAATAGTTTTAGTTCACTTAATTTTTTATACATGGCAGAAAGGCATAAGGATACTCAGACCATATTTTTTATTGCTGACTTTGTATGAACCTGAGTTTTTATTGTGATAACAAATCAACTTCCATACTTTTGTGGCTCACATGATTTGGCACATCCAAAGAGAAATTTTCTTCAAGTATCTTATTTTCCCTTGAGGTTTTTGAAATTCCAACCTACTTACTTTCCTAAATGTTGAAACCCTACAGTTTTATGAAAAATTAACTATATCATTATAAGTATGCAAAATTCACAATTCCTGGGATTTTGTATTATTTACTATTTATAATATCCATAGCAGAGTACTGAGAGCCTAATAAAAGCTAAATAATTATTTAATCTATACTAGAGATGTTAAAACAGAACTTGGATGACTACTTGCTTGGAATATTTTGGAAAGTATTCATGTAGCAGGCAGGAGGTTGAATTAGACGATCTCTGAGGTCCCTTTCAACTCTGTGATCCTATGGTTCAAAGGATTCTGTGGTTTAAAACCTACATCTTCTTTTACATATTGAATAACACCGAAGATCACTTCTGGCTTCATGATAGTCTGTATGGTCCTTTCGGTCATTAAAGCAGACTTCACGGAAAGCAGAGAGGCTTAAGCAATAGCAGTATTGCTAGGACCATTAAAGAAAATGGAAATCAATATTTTCACTTTATAATCTTGTTAGCTTATACAAGGATAAAATATACTAAATGGGAAGGAAAATAATGTTAATGTAATTTAAGGCACAGATGGTGAAGTAAAATACTATTGCTTGTATCTCTGCTTAAGTAAAATTATTTTGGCCTTACCACAAAGACAAGACTTTAATTTCAAATAATTCCCTATGAAGAGGCCTTTCTTTGGACCTGAAGACCAGTGAAGAAATGGTTGTCTTTGGTCTGATTATATTTACAGGAAGAAAATTCAGTCCATTAAAAAATATTCATTTTATTTTCATTTTCATTGATGGGTACAAGTAATCATTTAAAAATAAGGGAGGATGGGCAGCTATGTGGTACAGTGAATAGAGCACTGGCCCTGGAGTCAGGAGAACCCGAGTTCGAGTGCAGTCCCAGACACTTAACACAAAAAACTAGCTGTGTGACCTTGGTCAAGTCACTTAACCCCAATTGCCTTACCTTCCCCTTTCAAAAAAAAATAATAAGGGAGGAAAGGTAACTTGAACCCATAAACTAAAAAGCAAGTGAGCATAAATAATTGTGCATGTGTTTGTGCCTTCCATTATTTATTATTTATTAACCTCCCCACCCCAAATCCCCCAAAGTTTATATTGACTTTAAACATAGTTGTTCTTCTTTTTTATGTGCTGAATGTGAATTTGCAACTCTTATTGTTGTCTTTAACTACATGGTTATAGTTAGTGTGAATACTATCCATTTAGGTATGCTTTCAGTGCTCTATATCACTTTATACATTTTCACATATTTCCCTTAATATCCCATATTTTTTACAGAGTGTGTATATATACACACACATCACTGTATTCAAATAACACTCTATTTAAAGACCTAGTTTGTTTCTAGGTTTTTTTGGGGGGTGTTTTGGTTTGTATGTTTTTTTCTATTGTGAGATAGTGCTGCTGGATAGATATAATTCTGTATATTTTACCTAACATTATACTAATTTGTGACCCCATCAGAAGTGAAATATCACGTCAGTTTCATCACAGCTGTGTCAGCATTAAATTTTGTCATGTTTTATTATCCTTGCCATTTTGATGAAAGCCAAGTGAGATTTATTTCAATGCTCATTTATATGATTATTAGAGATTTTGAACATATTTTCCATTTGATTGTTGATAGGTGTATTTCTTATTTTGAAAATTGCCTTTTCATATAATTGGAGAACAAGTGGCTCCTACTACAATAAATTTGTTTCAGTTTCTCTCATATTTCAAGTATTGGATTTTTTAAAAATCAGAAATGTTTGATTCAAAAAAAAAGTTTCAAGTTTTTTTTTTCTTCTCTTCCTGAACACGTGTTTTGGGGGGTTGTGCAGAAGCTTTTTTTAACATGCCCTCAAATCTGCCTATTTTTTTTAATCTGCACCTTTGTGTTTTTAGGTGGACTTATAGCGTTATCATACTTTTTTGTGTTAATCCTGTTGCTTTCCCATTCTCCTCTCTTCTGTATACGTCCTTTCAAAATTTAAATTCTGATAACATGCCTACAAGTACACATTGTATGGTTGTAATAATGATTGTTTTATATATAACGTGAAGGCTAATAGTGTAAGTCCTCTTTTCTTGTTCATAATTTCCCTTGATGTTTCCTTTTGTTCTTTAAAAGTCATCTTATTAGCTTGTCTGATTCCATGAAATGTGGCTTTACAATTCTGAACAGATATAGTGAAGTTGTAGGTTAATTTGGGAAGTATTGTCATCTTTACTATGCTAACATGTTCTAATCATGACTATTAAATATCTCTGCTATTATGTAGGAGAGGAGAGAAGAGGGATGTGGTGGTCTAGACCTGCGATTTAATTGGTACAGGGAACTTCTTGTATGGGAACTCCCTTCACCAATGCAAATTGGTGACTCCATCTGTAAATTCCTGGGGCATCAAAGAGGTTAAGTGACATGCCCATCATGACATAGCTAGGATCTATCACAGGGATAGATTTAAGCTGTTTAGATTTTCCTTTGTTTGTGGGGGGGGGGTCCTTTTGGTGATTTCACGATCTTTTAATTCATGTTATTTTTCATTATTTTGTAAGTTTTCCTCTGTGACCTGCTCCTCCCATCTTTCCTTTTTAACAAATCTCTTCCCTTTTGAGGTTCTTTTTTTTTCTGCATGAGAGAGAATTGAGGAGTGGGGCCCTTTTTGAATCCTCAGTCAGCTATCTTGTTACAATTCTCCCAACTTAAGATTTATGATCAATTATTTAGACTGGCGCCACTTTTTATAAGTTCTTATGTTTTGAAAACATTTAATAATGTGAACAAACTGTAAATTGTATTTGCCAATAAAATGTAAATAACCAAACAGAACCACACTTCTGTGTCTATTGCTGCAGTGTCTGATTTATTACAATTCATTTCCTGAGTATCAGAAATCATAATCTAATTTTTATCCAGTGTGAACTAAATGAGCTAAATAAGCAGAATAATTTTCCCTTTCCTGTTTACGCCAATATTATAGGAACATAGGTGCTAATTTAAAGCCTATTCTCTTTGATTCCATTTCCACTTTTGCCATGTTACCCTCTAAGCTATCAGTAAGAGAGATTGAAAATTATATTTTCAGAATCTCCTTTTCATGCCTCATTCCTCCAAACCTTTAAAAAAAAGATCCTAGCCCCCTCCTAAAATTCTGATTGTATGGAGGGAAGTGATCTTGTGACTTTCTTTGAAATTTCTTTGTGTTTTTATAGAGGGGGGTGTCATCAAGTTTATCTTTGTGCTGAAAATTTGCTAGTTCATATATGCAGCCAAGGGTTTTTGATTTGGGGTCAGTGGAAAGGTTAGGTGAGGAAACCATCTGGGAACTAATCTTGGAAATGTGTCCTGATAACAAAAGAGCTACTGTGTGAATAGTCTTTCAGAAACTCTTATCACTGCTCTCTGAAACACTAGCATTCATATTTCCTACCCTGATTTAATCATATGTTTTACAGCAGCAACTACATTACCATAAAATGCATAACTTGGTACAGTGAACAGATTCTTTTGAGAGAAGGTTTAGGCACAGAATCCAACATGGAAATAAAATTACCCTGTGAAGTAAAGACTAGTTATACATGATATGTATATTGTTATTAGTAAAGGAAATGGAAAAGAGTTTCTTACACATAAGAAAACTCATTTTTATCAAATTACGCACATGACCATTTGAAAGTTTTATTACAGCTATTAATAGTGAGTACTCATCATAGTCCTGAAGATTTAATGAGAATCTTACCTTCTTTCAGCCATAGACATTTTACCTTACTCCATACTTTAGAGGTTGTTATGACCAGGTGTTATAGATTATTTAGAAAAGCAAGAAAGAAAACATCCACCCTACTCATTGATTCCTAGGAGTCGCCTCAGGAGCTTTTCAGAACATACCATGGTAAAACCCCACGTTGGGTTTTTCTCTTCTTCCCCCTCTTGCCTTTTTTCTCTCTGTGCTCTCTGTTCTTTTCTCTCTTCCCACAGCTAAAATGCATGTGTTCACATTAATATGCCTAGATTCATCGAAAGTTATCTCCACTAGGTTACTGCTGTATCATCTGTTATCCTCTTCAGATTCAGTGCTCTTTATGTTAACATGGCTACATCATTCTCCCTAAAGCTCTTCACTAGCAACACATTCAGACCAGATTACTACCATCAAATCCTTCCACAGGAAACAAAATACAATTGCTTATTTTACTTTATAGTCTCTCCCTTTATTTCTCTCTTGTCTTCTCTTCGAAATTTATTATCCTTGTGCTGTGATCTGTCATTTCTTTCATTTTTCACCTCTGCCTTATTTGTACAACTTCCTTCTACTTACTCTATTTGATTTGCCTTCAGTTCTCTCCTCTTAGAAGCTACTAAGCCTATAGTAACATTTCTGTTCCTTACTATCAAACTATTAGTCTACCTAATTTCAAGTTTTCCCTGAAATTCTAAAATTTTCCAAATGTCTGGCATTTAAAACCTTCCTGTCTTCATGTTTCTGGACAGTTCACATAATTCCTTTGTGCTTTTGTTCATTAGAAGAATGTAAACTCATTAGTTCAAATGTTCTAAACAGTATCTGGTATTTATCACCTTAAATGGGTGATGACATTGATAAGCAGCCTATGCAACTAATATGTTCATATTAATATTAAGCTTTGAAAGCACATCTCAGTAGCAGAATGACATCCAAAAAGAGCAAAAACAGTAGTCAAATCTTTGGGGAGAAAAAAATAAACTACACAAAAAAATGGAGAAAGGCAAAAAACAAATATGGTTTGAAATGGCAGAAGTTGGATAAGAAGATCACTATATTGACCAGTAAAATAACGTTGCAATTAAGAAAGCAGGCATTATAATAAATGCATAAATCTTAGTTTTATATATATAGAACATTAGGTAATCCTCCTATCCCATTCAAGTTACATAACTTTCCCAAGTTACATAACTTTCACACAAGTAGTAAACATCAGAGGTGACTAGACTCCAGCACCAATGCTTTTTCCTGAATAAAGATCCATGCTGTGACGTTCCTAAATGATCATCCAGACATTCCTTAAAAACCTATTGAGGAGCACTGACCCTGGAGTCAGGAAGACCTGAGTTCAAATCCAGCATCAGACACTTGACACACTTACTAACCATGTGATCTTGGGCAAGTCACTTAACCCCAATTGCCTTGCCTTCTCTCCTCCAAAAAAAAAAATCTATTGAGGAGAAATTTACTTCCTCCCAAAGCAGCCCATTTCTACTTCACTATAATTGTTTCAAAGTTTTTCCTCCTGTTGAAACTAAATCTCTCTTTGAAGCTGCCATTTAATGTTTCTATTTCTCCCCTCTGAGACCAAGTAGAACAAATCTACTTTTCCATCCTCATTACAGCTCTTCATGTACTGTCCTTGACTCCCACAAGTCTTCTCCAGGCTAAACATGTCCATTATTCTATCTATATCAATTTGATTATTGCCCTGACCAAGGTTCTCTAAAATTCTCTAAAAATCTTTTCATTTTTATAGTGGTTTTTTTTTAAAGCAGTTGGGGTAAGTAACTTGCTCAAGGTTACACAGCCAGTTTTTTTGTGTGGGTGTTAAGTATCTGAGGCCAGAACCAATCCCGGGTCCTTCCGACTCCGGGGCCGGCACTCTTACTGACTGCGCCACCTAGCCACCCCCATTTTCATAGTTTTTGTTATCAAGCAGTTCTTTCATCTTGTACCTATCCCTTCCATGCCCTTATCCAATTTCCCTTTACAGGCTACCACTGATAGTTTCCTTGAGAGATGAACTTTTACATTTATCCATTGATTTATCTTCTATAGCAAATGGGGATAGGAGAGTATCTCAGTCTCAGTCTTCCAACAGAAATGAGTGTGTCAACCTCTGAATCAAAGACATAAGATATGTTTAAAGAAAGAGAAACAAGAGGATATATTACCACAGAACTCATGTCTTATGATGGCCTAAATGAATCTCTAGCATTGTTATGGATCTTTCATAAATTTTTTTCCACATTAATATTTTCTAGATCAATCCCTCAATTCCTGATCAGCCAATTTCTTTTGATTAAAAATGGTGACTATTAAATGCGTCCTGGGTGTAAATTATTTGTTAATTTTCTAAGTAACTTTAAATTTTCTCAGAAAATTCAGAAAGTTCTTAATTTATATATGGGGGGGGAGGGTCTCTGTATATCCATATGTGTTTATAGTCATTAGAATTCAGTCTGGATTCACTAAGAACAAGTCATGCTACTGTAGATCAATTCTCTTGATCATTCTCTTGATCCAGACTGGTAGATCAAGAGAATACCATATACTTGATATATTTGGATTTCAGTAGGCCGTTTAACTAATTTTTTAAAAATTATATCCTTTTAGACATGATTAAGAAGTTGACTAGAAGAGGGCAGTTAGGTAGATTTCTATGTTCTTGGACAACTGAATTTCATAAGTATTAACTAAATAATATTATGATGAATATGCATGTTCAGATAGCATGCTTAGGGCTCAGTCCTTTCTCTTATTCTTCTTCTATTTTGTTTTATTCATCCAAGGCATTAAACATTTTGAAGACCTTCATAGCATGCTTGCTCATATTAAATTTATATTTGATATGAAGCTAGTAGAGAGACCTAATTCATTGAATGAAATAAGCTGCTCAAAGAGATCTTGACAGATTAGAATAATAGACTGAATCTAATCTGATAAAAAAATCAATGAGAATAAATGTGAAGTTCTGCATTTACATTTTTTAAAATACATGATGGAGGAGATATTTTTTTTTTTGCCTTTTGGAGGGCAGTTGGGGTTAAGTAACTTGCCCAAAGTTACACAGTTAGTTGTTTTTGTGTGGGTGTTAAGTGTCTGAGGCCAGAACCGAACTCTGGTCCTCCTGACTCCAAGGCTGGCACTTTACTCACTGCACCACCTAGCCACCCCTTGAGGAGACATTTCTAACCAGACATTCATATGGAAAAGAAATAGCTGACTTTAGGCTCAGTAAAGTTAAGAGTCTGGTATGGTTTCCCTGAAAGCTAATATAGCCTTCACTGACACAAATATAGTATCCATAACAAAATGTTATCTAGTCTGCTTATGTTCCAAATATGTTGAGCACTAGTAGTCAAAAGATAACTGTTTGCTTCTCTTTTGAGCAGAAATGTAGCCTTCCCTCAGTCACTCCCCTCAGAATTCCTAGAACATAGATTTTGACCTGCAAGGAACCTTAGAAGTCATCTAGTCCAACCCCTCTCACATTATACATGAGAAAGATGTGACTTTGAGAAAAATCAAATGACTTTCCCAATGTTGCGCAGGTAGTTAGTGATAGAATAGAGTTTCCAGTCCACATCCTCTGATTCTAAATCCAGCAGTCTTTCCACTGTACCATGAAATGGAGGAGCCACTGTGCTCATCCTCAAGAATGGAAAGACAGAGACTTCACTCTTTCCATGGCAGACAAGGAAGAGCGAGAGGGGAGATTATGAGATTAAAGCCAAGAGGTTGCTACTTTACTGGTCAATTTAAAGAGGAAAAAAAAAAAGTAGAGTAAAAGGACAAGAAAGAGATCCCAATAGTCCTAGCCTAAAAACCCCAATTTCTTTCTTGCTAGGATATACATATATATAATCCTCAGCTTTTCCTCCAAAGGTAGAGCACTATCTATTTACCTTTAGAGAAGATGGTTGCCAAGGGGACAGTGTAACAGGAAGAACTACAGCAAATTCCCTGCAAAAAAACAAAAACAACAAACTCCAAACAGATCTAGAAAATGTACCAGACCTAAGATGATAGAGGAATACCAAGAAAAATGCAGGTCAGCATAGGAAGACAGAATAGAAGTCTGTGGACACTAGGGATGGAGCCTGGTCAGGAGAGTGCTATACTCAGAAAATTAGGGAGAGCTGTACCTCCCGGCAACAGGAAGTTCAAGGTCTATACTGGGCACCCCCAGACCCGCACCAGCATACTCTGGTGAGGACCAGTATCACCTGGCAGTTTTGTTGCTCTCTCCCCAGTTCCAGGTCACAGATCCAGGACAGATAGACAAAGATAAATGTGCTGAGAAATTCAGAAGTACACATCAGTAATGTGGGCTCAGACCCTAGGAAAACCTACAGTTCTGTCACTCTGAGCCAGCATTGTTTTCCAGATGTCATCTAAATCCAGCAACATTGTACTATTGCTCAGACCCAAACTTAGGTTACAACTTGCCTCCCTGCAAGGGGAGCAAGAAGACATCACCCTGAATCAGACCACTTTGGGAGCATTGAAAGTTTACAGGTCCCTAAGTATGTCCCAGAAACACTAAGATAATACAACACTCAATACCACCACCACCCCCCAACCGTCAGAAGACAAAAAAAGCAGCAGTAGGACCAGACCAGCCCTTCCTTCCAACTGTGTGCAGAGCCAAACCCCTAATATCAGGTCTGAAGTCAAGAAGTAGAAGAATGAGGAAAGAAAGAATCCTACCATAAAAGGCTATTTTGGGGACAGGGACACTCAAGACACAAACACAGAAGAAGAGAATGACCTGAAAACATTTGTAAACAAATCCTCAGAGAAAAACATAGGTTGAGCATAAATTCCACTAGAATTCCTGGCAGAAATGAAGCAAAATGTTTTCCTTTTAAGTTTTAAAAAGTGTATAAATGAAATGAGAAGAATTGAGGGGGAAAATGGGAAAAGAAATTAAAGATATGGAAGAAGGAATTGGAAAGGGAATTAGCAACTTGGTACAAAGAGCTATAGAACTTTGCCTAAGCAGCTCCTTCAAAATTAGAATGGATCAAATAGAAGTCAATGACTCTGAAAGGTGTATCAGCAATGCCATATTCAAAATGCCTATGGAAATTACAGATATGCTGATATAATTATCCATCACAAAATACATCATGCCTGCCATATAGGGGAATAAGCTAGAAAATTTATTAAAATACCAAAAGACTGAGTCCCAAAACCAGAAAGTGAAAGCCATCACAGTAGTTATGAAATTGGCACAGGTAGATAAAGTAGAAAGCACCCACATTCTCAAGCCTTTAAAACAGAACAGGCTACCTCAGGCAAAGGTCCTCCTCTCCCCACTCACAGCAACCACCCAGCGTCCAGGAAGCGTGCTCCCAGCAGCTCCAGCCCCTGGCAGTCCTCAGCAGGAATCCTTAGCAGAAATTCTGGCTGACTCAAAAAGGGCTTCGCGCTGCCGCGGCTGCTGCCTCTGCTGCTGCTGCCGCCGCCATCGCCACCACTGCTAGCCACTGCAAGAACTCTAGCTTGGCTTCCGCTTCCTCTTGCTCTGCCCCTTCCTGCTACATCAGCAAGTCCAATGGGGCATGGAAGATCTTTAAATCCCATAACCCTTACAAAAGGTAACATTAAATAGTAAAACAAAGTCAAAAGACTGAAAAAAAATAAAAGAAAATGTAAAGGATCTCATAGCAAAAACAGTTTGACCTGGAAAACAGATCAAGAAGGAAAAAAATTTAGAATTTTTGGATTATCTGAATTCTGTGTAACCTAATTTTTTATAGTTGGGCTGATCACTCTAGTGCTTTAAGACATCAAAATAGTAGTGAAGCTGAATTTATTCAGATTATTATTGCTCATATAACCTTAACCTATGATACCAAGTAGAATTGTATGTGTTAATTATGATCAGTGATGAAATTAAATTTTGATTTACTACATAAGGGAAGAAACTTTTAAGATTGGTCCTGCATTCCAGTTCATTAACTATAACTGCTACATTAACACCTTTATTTTTTTTTAATCTTAAAAGGGACAATTTAAAAGTATATGGAATTCAGTCCTGTTTACTGTTAGGAAGTTACCATCTGCTATTGTGCTTGTGTTGAATTAGAATTGACTTCTGGTCATTTATTTGATTGATATATTCCCTCTCTGTCTTTTATATTGGACTACACCTTAACCATAGTGAACATGCAATAAATACTTGTTGAATTGGTATTCTGTGGTGGCTTTTCATTTATATGGCACTTATCACTGGAGGATCTCAAAGCATTATTTGTCTATTTTTTTTAATTTGGTAATTAAACTTAATCATATAGTAGAATTGGTCCCATGGAATATTAATAAGGCTTCACCTATCCAGAGTATTGCTTTATAAATCCATAGACATAAAAAGCCAGTTAGTTTCATTAGTTTCATAGCTATAATAATGTGAGGTGACATTTTTGACAAGCAAAATGTGTGAAAACATTCATTGATATATAATTTATAGTTTGGCTTGTTTAGGATTTATATAGGTTTGAGATGCTATTTTAAAAGTGTTGAATTATGTATTTAGCTCTGTTCTTATTAAAATTGAATAACCTCTTTCAAAGAGAAAATGATTAAAAATGTAAGGGTAAGTTAAATTTCTGAACTTATTTTGTTTTCCAGAATAATTATAAATCTAAAGGATTGATCATTATTGCTCTTATTAATCCAATTAAGCTCTGCCATAAGTGCTATGTGGCCTTAGTTTCAATGTTATCCATTTTGAACTCTAGCTACCTTGCATTAAAAAAAAAAAGAAAGAAAGAAGAGAAAGGAAAATAGTTCTTGTACCTGGATCTACCCTGAGGAGAGCCGTTTTAGGATAGTAGAGTGAAACTTGGACTTGATGTCATATGACTTCATTTTAGTTTAATTCTGCCATTTTCTATCTATGTGACCTCAGATGAGTAATTTAACCTCCCTGAACCTCAGTTTCTTCATCTGTAAAACAGATTACTAATACTTTCCCCACTTCACAGAGTTGCTGTTATAATTTAATGAGATTATGTATATAAAAGTAACTTTGTAAGTCAGAAAGTCATACAAATGCATGATAGTATTTTTCATTTTACCCTTCTGTGATTGAGATTTGTCAGTCTGATTTCTCAGCTTTTTCACCCAGCTATTAAGCAAAATTAGTCTCTCAAATACATCTTTGTCACACAATTTATGTAATAAACGTTTTGCTATTGTAATCATCTATCTTAATCCTGTTTTCCTTCAGATTTTAACCCACAACATTTCTAAACCATAGGGTGTTTGGGTTTTTGTTTGTTTTTTTTTTTTTTTCATTTTTAGAAAATGCCTTCCCTATGCTGTCAGCCTTTGTTTATACTGGGATTTGTAACTACCACTTTTTTGAGATGTATAAGGGGAACTATAATGGGGATGGAAAGAGGAATGAGAGAGTGAGTTTATTAATAAAGTAGAAATATAGATACCTGGAAACATTAGGAAGAAAACAGTCTGGGGTTTTCAGTAATCAACCTTACCCAGCTATATACATATATACATACATTTTTTTTAAATCTTGGCACTAATTTCAGGAAACACAGAAATGATAAGTCACAGAAGACAGTGCTTGGTGAAATAATAAACTGTGTTAAAAGTGTATAATGCCTTTGGAGGAACAGCTAGCTTTTCGAGCTTACCTTTCCCAGGTATACACTGATATAAAGAAAGCTCCTAGGGGTGGCTAGGTGGCACAGTGAGTAAGAGCGCCGCCCCGCCCCGAAGGACCTGGGATCTGTTCCCACCTCAGATACTTAACACACACACACACACACACACACACACACACACACACACACACACACACATACACACAAAACTGGCCTTATAACCTTGGGCAAGTTACTTAACTGCAATTGCTTTAAAAAAAATAAAAGAAAAGAAAGCTCCTAGATTGTTGATTACATTTCAGGCAACTACAGAATAGTAATGTTAGTTGTATACTGTGGTCTTGCATCTTGTTTGAGTTTTTGTTGAACATTAATTAGACTGTTAAAGCCTTTATAATATATTTGTACTGATGCTGTGAAGAGTTAAGATGAAAGGAGAAGACATTATACCTATCCTCTGGGTGCTTTCCATCTAACTGGAGCTATAGGATATTCAGTGATATAACAAAATAACTAACTATAGATGCATATAACTATGCATGAGTGCTAACTATTTACTGAGATTGCAATGTCAGAAAATGTGCACGTTAGTCAAATTGCTGAAAATGTTCCCTGTGGAAGAGCAGTAGACCTGAAGGTAGAAGAGATAATTGAAATAGAATAAATGAAATGGGAAAACCAAAGTTTTCTTTGGCCCTGGCAAACAAGAATAGTTGTAGGAAAGATTCTAACCCGAACTTGGTGGATAACAGAATAAAAATGAGGAAATATGGTAATCCTCCAATATAACCCTTTTTGGACCATTACATTAACATTTCACAAGTCCTTTCCTTATCCTTCTTGAAAGATTGCCAAAAACTCCCCAAATATTGTAGCTAATGTATGAAAGGGCACGCTATCAGATGCCACAAGGATATATTGGGGGGCTTCCAGCTTTGATTTTAAATTATTATGGTCAAATATGTTGATACAACTCATCTTTTCATTACAAAATTGACTGAGATTTCAACAGATGAACATGTGAATATATGTACTTGTTGCAGAATTATCACATATTTAGATAATTTCAGTACAGTTTTTAAAGAATACTCTTAATATAAGGAGGATGGAGGGAAAGGAGCTTCTCTATGTTCTGATTTGGGGCAAGGCAGCACACAGTGAAGTGCCTCAGTTACTTTTATGAAATTTCACTTGGCATCTCTGTGTCTTGCAATACCTCATTAACTCTGAGGCTTTGGATAGATAGAGCTCAGCATTTTGTGAAAATAACTTCCATATCCATTGGCCATGTTAGAATTTGATGAGTTAGGAAATATCCTAGAAATATAAAATTCAGTGATTCTGTTAGGTGTGTACAAGAAAGACATTCCAGCCTCCCTTTAGTCATATTTTCCTATATTAATTGAGTTAGAATATAATACTGTGGATTCTAATGTTAGTTATGTATGCATTCTTCTACTTTAGTCAGATTTGTAACTGTACTGGGATTTGGGGGGTTGGCAAGGCCACAGTTGGAAGTCCTGCCTACTCGCATTTTTATGGGCACCAAAACTAATTTTAAGGTTTCATTAGCATGATGATAATGGCTTATATTCATATTATTCTTTAGATTTTCAGAATGATTTCTACATAAATTGTCTAATTTGCTCCACTGTTGCAAGTAGTAGACATAATTTCATTTTGCAAAACAGGAAACTGAGGCTCAAGACATTTAATGAGTTGCCCTGGGTCACCCAGATAGTAAGCAGAAGATTCAATGCTTGAACCAGTTCTCTTGACTTCAAATTCAGTGCTTTACCTTACAGCCCTGGTATTAGTCCATTGTCAGCAAACTGGTTGATTTTTATCCCTTTTGCATTGTCAATAGGCAGGCTGCGATAGGTTAGGAAAGAGAAACTAGATTATTTAAACTAAAGACAACAAATGGCAAATGTAGAAGAGGTGGGGGGAAGGGAGAGACCTTGTCTCTTTAAATAAGTGCAGTTTGCTTAGAGAGCATCCAGCCTTATCCGTCTCTAGAGGACAAAGACATTTGTGATTTGTTAGTCTCTGAAACCCCTCATCTTCCAGGTTTTTGATCTGTTTGTAGGTAGCAAACCTGTGAAAAGCTCTTTTGTTTGCTGTAAATCATACCATGTAAATGTGTGCTATAAATCCTACCTAATAAAATTCAATCAGTTCTAACCTCTTCTTTCTAAATGGCAATGTGAGTCCTGAGGGCTGGCGACGGAATTGAAGGACTACCAAAATCTCTCACTCTGCCGACGAATTTCTTGACAACTCTGCCCCCACCCCGACCCCCATCCAGCCTAATTCACTAATTTACTGTTGTTCCCTTTTCCTCATCATAATCATTACTTTCCCTTTTTACACCTATACACACGCCCTGCAAACTCCTTTTCTTTGTCTTAGGGAAAGAGCTATTGACCCATACATCCAAAGTTGTTCAGGGCTCCGACCACCAGCTTGCATCCTTACAAAGAGGACTCGTAATATCCTTAATGCTTCTGTTGGCAGTCAGTAACATATTCCATTATTGTCGATCAATGCTGCCGCCATACGAGGTGGGAGGAGGGAGGGGGAGAAAGAAAGAGAGAGGGAAAAGGATAAGGAGGGGTGAGAGCTTCCTATTCACAGATTGATCAACCTGCCATCGCTTGAAGAAAATTTTCGTAAAAGGGGCTGGGATTTTGTTGTAATCTCTAAAGCAGGGTTGGGTTTGAATGCAGCTTTTCTGGTGATCGACTGAAAGGAAATTTCAAAATTATTATTCTCTGAACAAAACAAAATGCTGAATTTGGGGGTTTTTTTGTCTTTGTTTTTGTTTGATGATATGTTTCACTTAACTGATTGGCTATCGTACTGCATGGGTATCTAAATTGCTCCAGTGTAGGAACCTATTTCTTTTTCTTTGAGTATCTTTATTTTCTGCTTCTCCTATCGCAAGTCATTTTTCTGGCTCATCCTGGCTTTCTATTTCAGGCTAAAGCTTTAACACCGAGACACAGGAAGGGCAAATCTTTTCCTCTCTTTTCTCTCTCTCCATTTCCTTAACCCTCACCTTCTCTTCCACTCTGCTCACTCCCTACCCCACCCCCCAAGCCTATTGTATGAGATTGTAGTCTCGGGCTGAATTCAGAGTAGAGGATGGGTCACGTTTTATCTAGGATTTTCTGAGCCTAGCCAGGAACTTAAGTGTTGGACCCCTAAGGATTTAGTCTCTGTTCTCCTTTCCCCACTTCATTCGGTAATTGTGATCTTTATGGAAAAGTTTTCTGGCTGGAGAATGGATCTCCTTTCCCCTGGTGATGTGGCCGAGTGGTTGGATAGTAGCCCCGAAGACGAGAAGAGCCTTCTGTCATTTCTTGGTACGGTAGGGCTCCCTGCTCCTTCCTTTTCACCCACTCTCAGCACGACTTGGGAGTAAGGCCAAAGAATGTGGCCAGTCTAGCTCGGTTAAAAAAAAAAAAAGATGTTTTAAGGCAAGGTGAATCAGTTTAATTGTTCTAAATGTTTTGTTGACATCTGTAGGAATAGTTCTCTCTACACTGACTGAGAAACAAGAAACAGGGTATATGCTTCATTGTGTCAATGAAGAGTGGGAGCTCTGTCTGACCAGCTGATTGATCTTGGGATTCTGGCAACTTATTCTGGGCAAAACATGACACAGTTTTCATATGCCTTTCTATACAGTGGTGATGGGGTTTGACATATGAAAAAGAGAATTATCTATTTATGTCTGTGTTTTAAATCTGTGTTTGAATTAAGCATCTTTTAATGCAGAGTATAAGTAATTATGTTTTTTCTCAGAATGTAAAGTAGATTAGTAGCAGATAGTAATTTAATTTCTTACCATTTACATATTTTATAAACTAGTTTATAAAGTAATGGTTAATCAGAATATTGGTATTGATTTATCTAGCTTTAGTCAATAGAGATATTCCTAGGAAAGTTGTTAATTGAATAATTTTAGATATATTAGGAGAGCTTGCTATTTAAAGTAATTATATTGTGGATCCTTTTGTAAGGAAAATAAATCAACTACCCACTATACCTTTTATATAAATCTAGGTTATTTTATAATGTGTTTGCTGATATCTAAGCTTACCTGTTTTAGAAATGGGCAGAATCCACTAGATTATCTAATCTGCTCCTGATTAAATATTCAATACTGCCCCCGGGAGATTTTTAAACCCTAATAAACATTACTACTATTATTAGAAAAACTTCCTGATATTTAACCTCAATTTCTATTTTGTTTAATTTCATTCACTTCAAATGTTTACTCTTATTGCCTTACATATGTTTCTTTAGAGTTTAAAAGTCATTACCCTAGTCTGTTATTCCCAGATTCTTTGAAGATTCTGGTGGATATATTTATATATTAATTCTTGTGTATAAGTTACTTTTCATATCATCACTTATCTTTGGTATTTTGAGTGCTCTTATATGTACCTACCCTTTGAATAGTCATTTGTTAGAACCAATGAGAAAATACTAAATTCTCTAAACCTCAGCTTTCTCATTTTTAAAATAGAGATAAAACTTATACTTTCACCTGACAGAATTATTGTGAAGTTCAGATAGGAACCATTTTTACAGTATATTGGGATTTGTAAGGACTCTTCATTTCTGAAATGAATTCCCTTTAATATTTTCGGTCTTTCTATGATCTCTAATTTCTCTCACAAGAAGTTTAATCAAGAAAGACTTATAAACCCTTCTAATAGAGGAGATACACATAGGCAATCCTTTCTGTGCATTTATTATAATGCCTTTATGAATCCTTATGATCCAGAAAGTTTGGCAAACCCTCAAGTTTATGAGGTGTGGTTTTTGTTGTGGGTTGTTGTGATGGTATTGGGTGGGGTTGGAGGTAATGTGTGTATGTTCCTCTTAGGAAGGAAAGGAGTTCATGAGATTAAACAAAGGGGTCCTTGATAGTTGAGGGATGAGGAGAAACAAAAATAGAGACAAAAAATTTTAAGCTTTTTTCTTATTGTGATGTAATAAAAAAAGAAGATATGGTAGGGAAGTGGTAATCATTGGAATTAAGTTGATTTAAAATCAAAAGTTGATTCTTAGAAGAAAGAAAATGCCTACTGAGTAAATAATTATATAGGCCTCTGAGCATTCTACTCCTGACTATTCATATTAGTAAAGGGGAACATGGATATAGGTACTAAAAAACAAGGGGTTACCCACTCAGATGAGTCAGGACAATGACCCTGCTTCCAACAGAAGGGTTCTTTATTTCCCAAAAGTTTCACCCAGGATGTGGTTTAAGAGCTGGACATTTTAAATAATTTCTGATTCTAATTCTGCACTTGCTGGTTTTACATGATCTTCTCAGTCTTAGTCTCTGATCCTCCTTTTTCTCACATCTGGATAATGATGTCATTAGATTGAGTGTCTGTAAAATCCCCAGTAAATTCAATTCCAAATCTCCCAATCATCTGGGTAACATGGTTATTGAGTGGAAAGACCCCTGATATACAGAACATTGCCATAATGTGGAGATCCCTCTTCCTGTCCATGGTGCCTCTACACCCATGGAAAATTAGGGCTTTACTAAACCATCTTTATTGTTTCATAGGATGAGCCATGTAGTAGAAAAAGCACTTGACTTAGAATGAAAAGTCATGAGTTCCTTTGCCAACTTTGCCATTGTGGCCTTGGATAGAAGTCTAACCTCACCAAGCCTCATGTTTGTACCATCTACCTCATAGAGTTGTTATGAGGATCAAATGAGATGTATGTGTGTAAGGTACATTTGTAATTATATTGTGTTACTAGAAGATATTATGATTATCATCATTACTCTGTTATTGTTGTCAGGGTAAAGAGTAGGTACCCAATATAAGATGCTTTCTCTTGTTACCATTGGGGAAGGGAAAGAAGTAAAAAGAACTTGTTTTCATTATTGAAGGAAGGACCAAGAAAAGGAAGAAAGTATAAAGGAATTATTCTGGCTACTTTAAGGTGAATTGGGGAGGGGGATAATCTGCTACAAATAAAGGGACAATGTCTGCAAAGCTACCAACTGGCCTTATGTTTGCATGGGAGATTTTCAAGAAACATAGAGGAAAATGTAGGACTGAAACTTCTTAAAGGTCAGGGTTAAAGAGATTTAGAAATCTTCCACATAGGAATGACAAAGTTAAGAGGGTACACATCTCCAGTGGAGAGAAGAGGGAAAAAAGAAAAGCTGCCAACAATCAAATTTAGAGGATCATCCATATTTAAGTGGTGTGAGGCGGAACTAGCAAAGGAAACGTAGAAATGGTATAAGTTGAAGAAAGAGGATTGTAGAACATCATGGATGGTAAGAAAGGAGAATTGGAAGAAGATAAAGTAGTCAATAATATGAAATGCATTAGAGAAGTCAAGGAGAATGAGGTCTGAGAAAAAGCTGATGAATTTGGTAAGGATAAGGTAATTGGTGACCTTTGAGAATGTAGTTTCAGTAGAATCCAGATAAGGGGGCTTGAGGAAAAACCTATTTTAGGAGAAAGTGGCAGAAGTGGAAGTGGGAAAGGGAATAAGCATTTATATTGCACCTCCTATTTACTAGGCTTACAAATGTTATCTCATTTGATCTGCATACCAACCCTACAAGGTAGTGCCGCTATTGTTTCTATTTCTCAACTGAGGAAACTGAGGCAAATAGAGATTGACTTGCCCAGGATCACACGGCTGAGAAGTGTCTTTGTTCATATTTGAACTCTGGTCTTCCTGACTCCAGGACCAGTGAGCTATCACTGAGCCCCCTACCTGCCACCCAGTGGAAGTAAACTACTCTTTCAAGGAGATGGTAATGAGAGAAAGAATGTAAATAAGCCTATAGTTAAATGGGATACTAGATTTCCTTTACTGTGAAAATATTTTAAGAAGTTTGAAACCTAAATACAAAATATTCTACATTTGTAAGAGTAAAGTTTTTCATTTTATAAATTCAAAATCCACATCTCTGCAACTTTTCCCCATTGCTCCTAGATCTATAGATATCTATATACAGAGAAGTTCTCAAAATAATTGTAAACTATAAACAACCTTATAAAAAGGGGTTCAAATCACGGGTAATGAGAGAAATAAAAACTTTGAAACCTTACTTTCCTACCTAGCAAAGTTGCAAAGATGGCAAAAATTGGAAATAGACAATATTGGAGAAGTTGTAGAAAGATAATCACACACTGTATGATTGGTGAACCTGTGAAATGGTCCAACCATTTTGGAAAATAATTTGAATTTATGCTAAGTGACAGAATATCTTTCACTCGGAAATCCATTGATAGGTGGATTTCTCTAAGGATTTCAAAGACAGAAAGATCCCATAAAAAACATCCAAAATATTTTAGCAGCATTTGTGTGTGTGTGTGTGTGTGTGTGTGTGTGTGTGAGACATAAAGGGCTAGAAACATTGGAGAATGACTGAATGAATTGTGGTACATGAATATGATGGAATGATACTGTGTCATCAGGAAAAAATGAAGAATTTAGAAAAACATAGGAAGACATATGAACTGATACAGTTTGAAGTATATAGAGGAAGAAAATAATATATACAGTTTGAAAGGAAATGACCAAAAACTCAAAACTAAATATTGTACATTTATCAGAGTTAACTGAAGGGAAAAAGGTGAAAATATACCTTCTTTTTCTTGAATATGTTATCAGACTTGATTGATATGTTGCTTAATTTTGCTTTCTCTCTCTATTATTTGTTATAAGAGGTTCTCTCAGGAAGGTAAGGAGGAAGGATCATATAGAGCCTGTTTGGATTCAATAGGTCAAGCCAGAGTAATCTCATTTCTTTTTTGGACTCTTGTTTGGACAAATGGATTGAGATAGTGCTGTATAGTTTACCAGGTTTTAGTGAAGCATTTAGTAAAGTCCCCCTATTTTTGTGCAGAAAGATTTGAGCTAAATAATATTACATATAGAAGGGTCTGGAATGGCCAGACCCCTAAAGTAGTCATTAACAGTTAGATTCATATCAGCTTAGAAGGATGTCTGTATTGTAGTGCCCCAAGGACTTGTGCTTGACCCTCTGCCTTTTAATGTTTTTATCAGTGACTTGGAGAAAGGTATAAATGGCATGCTGCTTACCAGATCGACAAATGGAAGGATAGCCAATACACCATAAGGCAGGTTGGGAATCCAAAAAGATCTTGACACCCTTACTAGGGATTGGCAAACTATGGCCTGCCGAAAATCTAGCAAGCAGCCTCTGAGCTAAGAAAGTTTGGTTTTCCTCTTTAAATAAAGTTTTATTGTATTTTAAAATGTAAAAACCATTTTTAGCTTACTAGTTTTTTCCGCTGTACAGAAGTGGGCCAGCCCCTCAAGCCATATTTGGCTAACCCCCTGCTCTAGATAATTTTTTTTTTGCTTTTTGGAGGGCAATTGGGGTTAAGTGACTTGCCCAAGGTCACACAGCTAGTTTTTATGTTAAGTGTCTGAGGCCAGATTTGAACTCAGGTCCTCCTGACTCCAGGGCCAGTGCTCTATTTACTGTACCACCTAGCCACCCCCCTGCTCTAGATCTTTAGACTAAAGTTTTTGTTTTTTTCACTTCTAAATAGATTTTGTAGGTGACTCAACTTCATGAGAGGCCTCTTGTAACAAAATAGAAGAGTTAAGTTAATTAAAATTTAACATTTGTAACAGTTCCCCTACCCTCTCAAATTTAATGAGTTGCTTATCAAATTTACCGATGATACAAAGATTGGAAAAGTAGCTAACATATCTCCTGACATAGTCATTATGAGTCAGCAGTGTTATTTGGCAAATAAAAAAAGCAAATGCATCCTTAGGCTGCATTAAGGGAGGCATACTGTCAAGGAATAAGGAAGTGATGATGGTCCTACCACACTCTGTCCTAGTCAGACGCTTATTTGGATTTTTTTTTTTTGGTTGGTTTTGTGCACTGCTTTTGAGTAAAGTCATGAATAATCTGGAGATTATCTAGGGGAGGTCAGCCAGGATGATGAGGGGTCTACCGTTCATGCCTTATGAGAATCATTTTAAAAGTTAGGTGTGAGGGTGGGTAGGTGGTACAGTGAGTAGAGTACCGGCCCTGGAGTCTGGACGGCCTGAGTTCAAATGCAGCCTCAGACACTTAACACAAAAACTAGCCGTGTGACCTTGGGCAAGTCACTTAACCCCAATTGCCCTCCAAAAAGAAAAAAAAAGAAGTTAGGGGTGTGTGTGTGTGTGTGTGTGTGTGTGTGTGTGTGTGTGTGTGTGTGTTTAACCTGGAAAAGAGAACATTTGGAGGATGGGGTCATGATAGCAGTGTTCACAATGTGATTTGTTATATTCTGTTTTGCCTTGAGAGCAGAATAGAGAGCCATGGGTAGAAGCTTCAGAGAGGCAAACTTTAGAGAAAACTTTGGGACTTGGTAGGTTTCCTTTCATTGGCAGTTTTTAAGCAGATTTGGATAACTACTTGTATTGTGTTTTGTGAAGGATTCTTTTTCAGTCAAGGGTTGGATTAAATGACTGTTGAGGTATTTGGGAATTCTGAAATTCTGTAATTGTGTGAAAACTTCTAGGTCTTTTTTACACCAGCTGTTGTCTGGATGGTTATTCCCATTAGGAGTTGAGTTCTTAACCCCAATACTGGACTTTACGTTTGTCTTATGAAATTTAATTCAGTCTATAATTAGATCCTATCAAGATCAATCTGTATGGCACCTGATTCTTTTCTTCCAGCTTTGCACCATCTGAAAATTTGATAAATGTGTCATCTATGCTAGGGATGAAAATGGTAAACAAAGAAGGGCCAATAAGAGCAAGGAACTGGAGTTAAGTACAACACAAACTCCAAGCTCCTGAGTTTTTCTAATCCGTCCTCAATAATAGGAGCAGTAGTTTTTAGTGAGTTTCTTAGGCTACACCACTGTTAGTAGAATTTTAATGCATACAATTGGAGCAGGGATATAAAGCAAAGGGATTGGAACTGTGTTCGTGACTTTTTTTTTTTTTTTGCCCTGGCCTCTCTGGTTCTTAAATTATGAAAATTTGAGATTTTGTTGAATTTTCAAGATGAGTGGATCATAGAGCTTAGATTCAGAGTTGGGAAAGCACCCCAGAAGTTCAGTTCCCATATTTTACAGATATATACATATTCTACAGGCTTAGAGAAGTTAGAACATGGCCAAAGTTCTGCCACAGATAGTAGGGGGCAGGGCTGCGATTCAAATCTAAGTCATCTCATTTGATCATCTCAATGTTTCCACAGTACCAAATTAAACGAGCCTATTTATTCACTTCTTTTTTTTTTTTCACTTCCCCTGCCACTCTGCCTTTCCACTATACTCCCCCATGCCTGGAAATGAGTGTGTTTCTTATTGCTTCTTAGAATCCTGAGTTGCCTTTTAGACTCTGCTCAATTGAGTCTGACCTTCTTCCTGAAACTTTTCCTAAGCTACCAGGCTGCTAGTGCCCTCCTCTCCAATCCCCTTGTATATCTTATGCACATACTTATTTAGCTACTTGTCTCCCTGGATATAAAGTGAGTTCCTTGAGGGCAGAGACTGTTTTCACTTTTGGCTTTGTTTGTTTAGCCAGTAGTACAGTAATCTGAAGCACAGTAGGTGCTTAAAGAATGCTTAGTTGTTGGAATAAGTCTTATTAAACACCTGTTATATGTTCACCTCTGTTAGCAGGTCTTGTGGTTATAAGGTCTGGCAGAAAATAGTTTTTGCCCTTCAGTGTTATTATAATCTAGATAAGATACAATACACATGTTAAACAACTAGGAAGCAGTCCAAAACAGCATATAGTCAGTCAGAATAGTGTCTGACTATAATAGAATATTAGATAAGGGGAAGATCAATATAGTGGAGGAGCCCTAAGTTAGGTGTCATGGAATAGTTGAAATTTGAAGTAGGCAGTGTAGAATCTAGCTTGTCCAAGAAGAGGTAGGAAAGCTTTCTGCCAGGTTATTGGGAATAAAGGACATGAACAAAGTCATGGGAAGCCAAATGAGGAGGACATGTACAACCCCTATGAAAAAATAGCAGGACCAAAATAAAAGGGTCAAATGACCCAGAGAAGAGTATTTCTGTTGGGAAGCTATCAAGTATGAAGTTAAATAGGTAAAGTAGTTCCAATTGATGGTGGACCTTGAATGTCAGAGTAAGAAGTTTTTATCTGATCCAATAGGCATTTGGGAACCACTGTTCATTCTTGAGCTGAGGGAATGATATAATAAAAGGAATGTTTAGGAAGATTAATTTGACAAAGACTGGATGCTATGAGGAAGATAATGTAATAAATTAGACAAACTGATAAAAGTATGAAAGAGGTGGAAATATCTTAATTAAAATGTGAAAATTATCATAGAGCTTAGATTCAGAGTTGGGAAAGAGCAGAATCTAAGATCATCAGAAAAGAAGAATCAGAAGGATTCAAGGACTGGTGTCACGTGAAGAACGTGTCAGGTCAAGCATGGCTTTGAGGCTTTCAGCCTGTGCCCCTCCCTCTACTTCCTTAGTCCTTCCAAGCCACAAGCTTTGAAGTTGTCACAGCAATACAGACTGCTTATGCCATCGTTAAGGAATAGAATGCTTCTTGTAGGAAACTAGATTTTATTAGCTTGAGTGCACCCTGAACCTATTAATTAAAAAGAATAGAATAGTGCTCCATTTATATGGGAGGCCTTCACAACTTCATTCCAAAGTAAGGTATAAGCCAGTTTGGCAGGAAGTATGTACTCATATATATGCCATTTGCCATATATGTATTTTATCTGCAGTAATATTTGTAAGTTTTCATTTGCAACATTATGCAGTTAGATATAGACACACTTCTGTCTCTTTCCTGTGCTGATATAAATGAGACATATCTTACAGAGAAGTAAAACTAAAATAGATCTTGAGAGATCATAGCATAATCAAGGACCATATAATAAAAGTTAACATTTATGTAGTGGTAACTATGTTCCAGGTACTATACTAGGCACTTTGTGGTTATTATTTGAGCCTCACAGCCTCCCTGAGAGGTAGGTGCTGTTGTTATCCCCATTTTACAGATGCAGAAACTGAAGCAAAAAGAGGTTAAGTGGCTTTCCCTAGGTTACACAGCTAGTTAAGTGTCTGAGGCCAAATTAGAATTCAGTTGCTCCTGATTCCAGCCAGGTACTCCATGCACTGAGACACCCAGCTGTTCACAATCATTTTGGAATGCTTGCTGAACACAGAAACTATGAGAGACATTGTACTTAAAACCAATGAATACTTTTTTAAAGCATTATAAACTAGTTGCAGAAAAGAAGTACAAAGTCTAAATATGCGTTTCTTCTCAGTTGGTGAGAAGAAATGAAAAAAAAAATTGCTTCTATTAGTGTAAACCTACAACATTAGGAAAAGCCTACATAGCCAGTTTAACTAAGAACTGATTGTGTACATGTTAAACAAGTGGGTTATGTAGTTATTGAAAAGTTATTGTCCTTTGCAAAATCCAAATGTCAAATGATTTTTTTACTTTTCTAATATGAGAGGTATGTAAGTCATTAAGGGTCTAGGGATTCTTAAAAAAAGATAGAGAAAGAAGAAAAGACATACCATATTCAGCATTTGATTCATTTTTCTTTTTAATATTCTGACTCCCTATTTTTAAGAACCAATGATACATTATCTCATTGTAGATATTTTTGTAAGGTGCTAATTAAAATTTCAGTTATCATACAGGCAGAGCTTAGAATCAGGTAGATCTGGGCTCAGTTCTGACCCCTGACACTTTATGTTCCTGGGCAAATTGCTTAACTACTGAGCCTCAAAAATAACAATAAAAATACTGAGCCTCATCAATAAAATAGGAAGTATATGTATTGCCTACATCATAGAATTGTGATACTTAGATGAGATAATGTATAAAAACTACTTTGCAAAATGTAAAATGACATATAAATGCCAGTTTTTACTATTATTTTTTCCAGAATAAGTAATACCCTTCAATAAAGTGACAGTTCTGCTATAATCTGTCTTGGCCATATTTAGAGTTACTGTGTTCAGTTCTAGATGATGAGAAGAGAGTACTCAAGTATTGTTCTGCTTAACTCCAGAGGGCAGCTAGGAGTAATGCCTGGAAATTTCAGAGGCAAATTTAAGGGAAAACTTTGTCCATAGATTAGAATCCTTTGAGAAATAATAAGTTCTCTTACTAGATCTCTCCAAGCAAAGAGTGAATGACCTCTTGTTGAAAATGCTATCCAATGATTTCTTTTTCAGAGGGTGCACTGTGTTTCTTAAATTACTTCTAGCTCTGATATTCTGAAACATAATTACAACTTCTCAGTTTTCCAACTTTCACCCCCATTGGTTTTTTTTTCTGCCCTATGTGTTTTTGAATAGAGTATGCTCTCCAGAATTCATATCCCAGTAATGAAAATTTTCTTTGTAAGAAAATTGATTCTCATACTTTGCATACTCATATACTTAATAGAGCTTATTTCCCTTATGTCAAGATTATATAAGATTCCTTGAAACATATAACACAATATAACTTTATTCCACAACTGTCTGAGAACTAATAACTGGTGAAGCATGGAACAGGAAAATATATGCTCAATCAAAAGTGTTGTTATTGTGGAATATATCCAGCATGAAGTCCAAATCTAAGAGGGATTCCATATATATATATGTATATGGGGGGGGGGCAGAGAGAGAGAGAGAACGTCCCTCTTTTTTGTGGATAACATTGGTCTGATTGCAACAAATCCTGTGAGACAGTAGAGCCTTCTAGATGAGATCGGTAGCAATTCAGGGGAGTTTGCCTTTACTATCCACAAAGGAAAAACCAAATGGAGAAAAAACCCCGTTGGCCCACCTCTAACCCAAAATTGAATATACTGCTCATATAGCTTACCCATCTATATAGGGTGTCCTAAAAGCCTTAATGTAGTTTTAAACTCTCCTAAGCTATAATGAGCTAATTAGCTTATTAAAAGGGTAGCTAGGTGGCTCAGTGGATAAAGTGCCTGGCCTTGAGTCAGGAAAACATGACTTCTAATCTGTCCTTAGACACTTACTAACTGTGTGGCATTAGGCAAGTCATTTAGCCTCTTTGTCTTAGTTTCCTCATCTGTAAAATGGGGATAATAGCACCTATTTCTCAGACTTGTTAAGAGGTTCTAATAAAACAGTATTTGTAAAACGCTTAGCCCAGTGCCTAACATAATGGATATTTTACAGTACTAGCAATGGTGGTGGTAATGATGTATATACATATATACACAAATATAATTTTTGATAGGCAATATAAATAGTGAATTGAACTGAGAATTTGATAATAAAAGAGCAGGCTGGACTGCAAAAGTTCTTTTAATGACTCAAAATTTTTTCCCTGAAACAAAGAATTCCTGTATTCTTCCATTGTTATTATATGGCTGCAAGATATGGAACACTATAGTTTTCAAATTATTAAAAGCAAATATCACTTGAGGGCATGTGTAAATGGTCAGTGCAATGTAAATGGTTAGTAACCTGCAAACAGAGGGTTAGGATGGAGAGTCAAGATAAAGGAGACCTTCAAGGTAAGGACATATATAGTCACACACACCCCTTCTCAAATGAAAGGCTTGCTTCAGTTTACTGAGAAAGCTGAGACAAGTAACCATGAGATCCCTCTTCTTCTTTTTCCCACATCTCAAAACTCCTTGACATCATCCCCTCCACCTTTACTCCAGTCTCTTTGAAGAAGTCACTCTTCTCTTTGTCAAGGCTAGTCCCTTTACATAGTATTCTCTAGCAGATAGTTCCCACTAGCCACTTTCTCTCCCTAATCTTCCATCTCTTCCTCATTGCCCATAAACACACCCAGGCATTCCCATCCTTTAAAAATTCTCACTAGTTCTGACCACCCCCTTCCCCTCTACGGTCCTTTATATTTCCTCCCTTTCTTAGCCAAATTCTTTTTAAAAAGTAGTCTGTGCTCAGTGCCTCCACTTCCTTTCCTCTCACTCTCTTCTAAACCCTCTGCAGTCTGGCTTCCATCCACATCTCTTAGCTGAAGCTGATCTCTCCAGAGAAAAAAAGAACCTTTCAGGTGCCAAATTTGCTTTGTTTTTCTCAGTATTCATCCTTCTTGACTTGTCTGCAGCACTGACACTATTCACCCCCATTACCAAGACTTTGACTTCCCTGTCTTGATTTGACTGTTCTTCCTCAGTCATTCTCTATATTGTGGCCCCAACACATGCAATGCGTCATGGGTCCCCTTTGCTTTCCTAAGTTCTCTGTCAGCTGGCCTCTTAAACTCCATTGAGTTGAATTATCTTCTCTAGAAAGATGACTCTCACATCTGTATTATCTAACCCTGGTTTATCTCCTGAACTCTAGTTCCACGTCACCAGTTGCCTAAAGAACACTTTGAACTGGATGTCCCATGGGTATCTATCTCTAACATGACCTGCCCAGAATCATCCTCATCATGCTCCTTTCTCCCATGCACCAAACCCAGCTCTTTTCTGAAGGGCCTATTTCTGCCAAGGACACTAGCTTCCTTCCAGTGGGACACCTCCAGTGTCACAACCTAGGTGTCACCCTTGACTCCTTGCACTTATCCCACATATCCCAACACTTGTCAGATTTTACCATTCCCACCTCACATGTCAACTTCTTTCCACTCATAAGCAAACATAATTACTCTCTGGTCTGCTATTGCAATAACCTCCTTGTTTCCCAGGCTTAGAACCTGACTAGCATCCCTGACTCCCTGGCTACTCTGTCTCACCCCAGATAGTGAATCTGTTTTTGGTTGATTCCTCCTTGACAAAATCTCTCCTTTACTCCCTCTTCTTCCATTGACATTTCAGTCAACCTGGTGCAGGCCCTCATTTTCTCATGCTTGCTCATTAGTCTCTCTGCCGCAAGTCACTCCTCTTTCCAGTCTTTGCCATTCATCTGTCAAATTGACCTTCCTAAGCTGCAGGTTTTACCAGGTTATTCCCTCTTTAGTTAACTCCACTGGCTTCTTACTGCCTCCAGGATCAAATATAAAATCCTCTCTTTGGATTTTAAAGACCTTCATAATCTTTCACCCCTCTTACACTTTACTCCTCTCTCTGTATTCTACTGTCCAGTGACATTGGCCTCCTCACCTAGAACAAAACACTCCATCTGTTAACCCCGTGCATTTTCTCTGTTTCCCATGCCTTCAGTTCTCTCCTTAATCTCTACCTCCTGGCCTTCCGGACTTCTTCCAAGTCTTAGCTAAAAACCAGCGTTCTGCAAGAAGCCTTTCCTAGTTCTCCTTACTGTTAATACGTTCCCTCTGAGATGGAAATTATCTCCAGTTTACCCTGTATATGTCTTGTTGGTACATAGTTGTTTGCATTTGGTACACACAGAGTCACACACACACCAGTGAGTTCCTTGATGTCAGGGACTATTTTTGTGTAATAGAGAGAGGGGAAAAGAAAAAAACAACCCTTAACAGTCCCTGACACAAGTAGATGCTTAATAAATGCTTCATAACTGTTTCTTCTGTCCCTACTCCAATATATTCCCATGAATAGTCACCAAATTGTTTTCCTAAAGTGTACTTCTGACCTGTCACCACCAACCCTCTCATTTAGTAAGCTGGTTGCCTGGTATAGTGATTCCCTGTTACCATTAGGACCACATGAGTATTCCTCTTGTTTTGCATTTAAAACTCTGCAGAACCTCACTTCATTCTACTTTCCCAGCCTTGACTCATTCCTCCCTTCTAGGCAGTCTGTCCAGACTGGCCTCGCTGTTTCTCAGCCATAACACTCTACCTCATCACTGTCTTTTCACTAACTGATTCCTGCTCCCAGGGCCCAGAATACTGTTCCCTCCTCACTTCTACCTCTGAATTTTTATTTCCTTCAAGATTTTATTGCTGCTGCTCAAGGCCTTTCCTGGTTCCCTTAAATCACCTGCCTCGATCCTATTCGTCACCCTGTCTTTGGTTGGTATTTTATATATCCACCTATGTGTGTATAGGTTCTCACTGACATCAGAACGTATTTCTCTATAGGCCAGGGACTGTTTTGCTTTTGCCTTTTACCCATCTGGCACATCCTGGACACTTTACAAATGCTTGTTATTGATTGGTTCAGAAAAGCACTGGTCAAGCAGCAGGAGCAAGGTATAGGTAACCAGGGCAGAGTCCATGTGCCCTCTTGGTTTCCTTGAGATATCAAGAGAGGGAAGGAAGGAGGGTGGGAATAAGCATTTCTATAGGGACTCCTATGTGCCAGACCCTCCGCTAATCCCTTCACAAATGTCATCTTGTTTGAGAAATCGAGGAGGCCCTTAATGCTTCATGGCCAAGAATCATTTAGAGTGTGCAGGCATGGGTTTAATCAGTATCATTGGAGAGAACATTGCTATCAGTGAGATCACAAGTCCATTGGAGTACTAGAGTAGTTTACTTTCCAGATTGATGAATTCAGATAAAAATATAACTTCATTAAATGATAATAAAATATGAGAGGTTCACATAATGGCCTGTTTAATTTTTGTCTATCTGATATTTCCAACAACATCCCTGGGAGACTTCAAAAGGGGTCCTTAGGTTGCTATTAGTATCTCAGCTGCTGATACCCTGCAAATGTTGAGTGTGAGACAGGGGAAGAGTGCCAGATAAGAAATCAGAGGGCTGAGTTTGAATCCGAACTCTGCCCAGCTCGAGGTACCTTTGACTCACTTCTCTGGGCCTTCATTTCCTTATCTATTAAAGAAGATAGTAGAACTGCAGGGCTTCTAAGGACCTCTTCCAGCTTTGCATCTATGATCCTGTTGTCTTTGAAACAGCCATTTTCACAGTATCTTATATCTGTCTGACGGTACTAAAAAATTGTTCCAGCATCTTCATGTGACAGTTTCTTAAAGTGTGGGATCCTTCTGTTTCTTCTTCTAGAGAGAAATCTTTAAAAACCAGGTGCTGCCTTGGCACCAGGTAAACAGGGGCAAAAAGAAGGAAGAGGAGACAGAGACTTTCCTCTCTCTAAAAATGGTCCACGTTTCTGTGCTTGCCACCAGTTCTTGAATAATGAAACTTCAGGGGCATGTTAACTTAAAAAGACTGTTTGAATGAAATACAGCAGTCTGAATGATACAAATTGAATGAAATAAAAGTGATTCTGAGGTGGTTTTTGGTTTTGTTTTGTTCTTAGAGCAATTGAAGGTGGTACCTGTCAGTATACATGCTTTAAAGCAGTAAAAAATAGGAGGTAGAAGGAAATGTCCCAGTGAAAATAGTGGCTAAAGTCTTTATATAAAGCAGCACCTAGCAGCTACCATGATAGCATTGCTATAAAGGAAGAATATTATCTATCTGCCTTGTTATTTCATTTCAGGATTTAGTCCTCTCCTGCTTCCATTCCCCCTAAGGAGCCCTCCCTGAAAAAAAAATCTAACCATTCCGTTTTTCCAGGAATGTCTTTCTCTTCTGCTAATTTCATCATCTGTCATTAAATCTCCTTTTTACTCAAGTGGCACTAACCTAGTTTCTATTTCCATTCATTTCTTTTCATTATAACCACCATACTTCCAATTCCTTCCCATTTTACTTCTTGGTCTACTTGTCTACTACCTTCTAGGAAAAAAGAAGAGTCCTGATTTCAGATCCACACTATAACTACTGACTATCCCATTTGTAATCAGCTGTAGCCAGTGGTATATTTCTGCCTCTTTAATGTCACTTAAGTAATTTAAGGGAGGACAGGAAGACAGTGGAGTGAACCTGAGCATTTCTTTTTTGCCCAGGCTGAAAATTCAATTGTATGAATGGGTGAACATTTAAATACATTAGAAAGCAGTGTTGTGCATGTTAAATTTTTTATCATGCTCTGTTGAAATTTTATTGATTTCTAGAAAAGGTTTTATAAAGTAGACTGAAGAATTCCCCTTTCGAGAACAACATTGAAACATTTCTAAAGAAATTGCTCCTAACAGAAGTATTAAAAGGACATTTGGTTGGCAGAGCTTTGGTTTATTGCATTTCCATACAGAAAATATTAGTTATTGCCGTGGGTGGTTATTAAACATATTTAGACATGTTGTTAACTAATATGACAAAGTAACTAATATGACAAAGTTCACATAATTCTTTTCCCAGTTGCAGATAAACTGATGGTTTTCCTTTTGGGAAAGGTGTGTAGAGTCTTCATTGTTGTGTCATTTAATCATGTCTGACTCTTCATGACCCCTTGGACCATATCATCCATGAGGTTTCCTTGGCAAAGAGCTTTTCCTTCCCCAATGAATTAAGGCAGGAGAGGTTAAGGATTTGCCCAGGGTCACATAGCTATTCTAAGGCTAGATTTGAACTCAGGTGTGCCTGACTCCAGGTCTGGTGCTCTATCTACTGCACCACCTGACTGCCCTGTATGACCTGACTGAAGTCATTGACAACAAGCAACAGAGCTAGGATTTGAATACAACTCATGTGACTGCAAATGCAGTATTCTTCTTACTGCCTCTTTTATCTGTTTCTAATCCAGGCCTCCACAGCAATGATAACTTCTCAGAATCTAAGTTCTACATTTACTCAGAGAATAAAAAGATTTTCATGTAAATTAATGTCATGTAACTTCTTCCTGGTGCACAAGCTAACAAAGCCAGAGTTAAAAAAAAAGGAGACAGTTTAAAAAAAAATCAAAATATTGTAATACATTAAGGGACAGGAGATGGGCTCTTCCTCATAGACATTTTTCAGGTGCATGAAACTATACTTTGTCTTAAATGTCTCCATTTAACTGTTCAAAACTTCAGTGTTTATTTTTAATCGGTTTTTAATCTAATTTTCAAGTTAATGGAAATAATGTAATTTTCTTTCTTAATTTATGTTCAGTATAATTTAACAAAACTTTTTTTTGCATTTTTGGAATGATTAAAGAACTTTATTTTTCCAGAATTTTAAATGAGGGTGGAGACTGATGCTGTGGGTAATAATAGTAATACTGATAATCACATTGATGATGATGAAGATGGTGGTGGTGGTAATGATAGAAGATAGTATTCATACGGTATCTCAGAGTTTGCCAAGGGCATTTGATCCCCAAAACAACCTTGAGAGAAGGCAGATGTCATCATTATTCCCATTTTACAGAAGAGGAAGTTGAGGTAAACAATGGTTAGATGACTTGATTCACTTGATAGGGGCACATAGCTAGTAAGTATGTGAGGCCAAATCCGAACTCAAGGCTTCCTGATTCCAGGTCCAGTGCTCTCTGTGGATAGTATGTTAGAAAAAGGTACTTCTCCTGTGTGACAAATTTTAAGAGCATATTAGGACTTCCTATTCTGAGTTTCTGTGCTTCCCTGGGACCTCATCATCAATTTGTAGAATCTTCAGATTCTTCATTCTTCTCCCAGACATAACAGTAAATTCAGTTGGAACCACTCAGAAGAAAATGATGAGGAGCGCTGTCATTTATATGCACTCTCATAGGAGTATGTACAATTACACCTTTGGGTCTACAACTATAAAGGGGTCACAATCATAAGGCAGTCAATGCATATGAAAATAATTGTAAAACTGACTATGTTCATTTAGCTGAGGAATATGAATTCATGAATAGCTCTTTTAATTCCATTCAAGAATTTTTGAGGGCCCACTCTGTCCTAGGTAGTGCCATGCTAGATTTTATAGAAAACACAAAAGAAATATGAAATGCAATCTCTTTTTAAAAAATTTTTAAAAATTTAATGCCATTCTTAAGGGAATTAAGTAACATATAAATGAATCCATTCAAGAATGATAAAAGACAGTATATGCCCAAATGGTAAAATGTTTAAAAATCTTATAGTAAGGGTTATTTAGGTCAGTGAAGATGTCAGCTTGAAATGTAAATTAGTTGTGAAACCCCCAATTGATAACATTAGGTTACCAAAAATGTTTGTTTCATAGAGAATCTGTTTGGTAGTAAAGTTGAATATTAGATGAGAGTTAAAAGCAGAATTTAGCTGTTCTAATAGCATGTGTTTTCTATGACAGTGATCTTTCCTTATGGTCAGGTTGCTTAAGGAAACTGAGATTGGCAAATAGATAAACCCAGGTCTAGTTTCGAACCTATGCATCATAAAGCCACTGAAAGTGTTTTCCCTAAAACCTAACCACTATGGAATCGGTTATCAAGGTCAACATACTAGGCTCCCTTAGTTGATATTGGTCGTGTAGATTGCGCCCTATTAGTCAGTGTTGTAGAGAATAGTTTGGAATGAGCCATGCCTCTCTTAGCATGTTGTTGTTGTTGTTTGTCCTTCGTTCTCAAAGAAGACCATGACGTCAGGGAGGTGATGACATCAGTGACATTTAATTAAATTGGATTTAAGTGAGGGAGGGCTGTGTGAAGCCTAACTGTCTTCTCCAGAGCCATCTAGGTCCAGTGGTGAGATATAAATCTGGATGACTGGAGATGACCCTGGATGCAGTGGGAGATCTTGATCTTTTTTAAAATAAAGTCTTTAACAGGTCTTAGACTGACTGAAGCAACACCCATTCAGCGATTAGGGTAAGAAGGCCTAAGGTAAGAAATAAGGGAGAAAATGATCTCTCTTGAAATATATTAAGATAGAAAGGGGTTCTGGAATTATCTGTTAGTCTCTCTGTAATTGTGTTCTGTTGTGGTAGTCATAGTGCCAAGGTCATCCATGAGATGGGAAGTATAGAGAATGGGGTAACCAGAATGGTGTAAAGCCTTGAATCTTTAGCCTATAAGAATCCAGTTCAAGGAACTAGAGATATTTGTCCTTGAGAAGAGGAATGTAAGATTCCTAGGGACATGATGACTCTCTTGTGTGGAAGGGTTCTCATGTGGAAGAATTGTTAGACTTATTCTCTTTAGCCTCAGAGGACAAAAACAGGAGAAATTGTGGAAATTGGAAAGAGCCCTGATGCCAGGAAAGACTTGCTAACAATTAAAATTACCCCAGAGTGGAAAGAGCTGTGCTGAGAGATGGTAGGTTCAAAAGTGTTCCTTTCAGAGATATATTAGACTTATGTATAGCTGCTGAGGTTCTTTCTGTCTCTAAAATTCTGTGATTCTGTGAATGTCTTTATGAAGAGCTTATAAGGGTCTACTCAGCACAGCAGCAGCCCTTCTTGCTTCAGTAATCATTTGTCACCCCTGACACCAAAGCAGTCATATCAAAGGGATCTGCAGTTGGCACTGATCTTGGCACCTCTTATTCCTATGTGGGAGTCTTCTAATGTGGGAAAGTGGAAGGTCATTGCTAATGACCAAGGAAACAGAACCATCCCAAGCTACATCTCCTTTACCAATATAAAACGTTTAATTGGTGATGATACAAAGAATTAAATTGCAATAAACCCCACAGTCTTTGATGTCAAATATCTGATTGGTCCCAGATTTGATTATACAGTCAGAAAAGAAACATTAGCCTTTTATAGTGGTTAATGATGCAGACAGGCCTAAGGTACAAGTGGAATACACAGGGGAGACCAAAAGTTTCTCTCCAGAAGTATCTTTTATGGTATTGACCAAGATGAAAGAAATTTATGAAGCTTACTTTGGGAAGACCATCACAAATGGTATTGTCACAGTACCAGCCTACTTCAACAGTTCTCAGTGTCGGGCCACCAAAAATGCTCGAAACATCACTGGTCTTAATGTGCTCCAAATCGTCAGTGAGCCAACTGCTGCTGCTATTTCTTATGACTTGGACAAAAAGGTTGATGCCAAGAGAAATGTGTTACTCTTTGATACTGGAGGTGGTATTTTGATGTCTCCATTCTTACCATTGAAGATGACATCTTTGAAGTCAAGTCCACAGCTGGGGGCACCCACTTGGGCGGGGAAAACTTTGACAACCAGATGGTCAACCATTTTATGGCTGAGTTCAAGTGACAAGTTCAAGCACAAAAAAGTTGTCAGTGACAACAAGAGGGCCGTCTGCCATCTGTGCACCTCTTATGAATATGAAAAGTGTACCATCTCTTCCATTACTCAGGTTATTTTTGAGATTGACCTCCTCCGTGAAGGTATTGACTTCTATACCTCAGTCACCTGGGCCCATTTTAAAGAACTGAATGCTAACCTCTTCCATGGCACACTGGACCCTGTGGAAAAGGCCCTAAGGGATGCCAGGCTACATAAATCACAGATTCATGACATCATCTTCGTGGGTGGCTCTACTTGGATTCCCAGAATCCAGAAACTTCTGCGGACTTCCTCAATGGCAAGGAAGTTAACAACAGTATTAATCCTAATGAGGCTGAAGCCTGTAGTGCAGCTGTCCAGGCTGCCATCTTGTCTAGAGATAAATCTGAGACTGTATAGGACTTGCTGTTTTGGGATGTCACTCCTCTTTCCCTTGGAATTGAAAGTACTGGTGGAGTTAGGACACTTATGATCAAATGTAGTACCACCATCCCTACCAGGTAGATGGAGACCTTTACCACCTACTCAGATAACTAACCCAGTGTACTTATTCAGTTTACAAAGGTGAGAAGGCAATGACAAAGAATAACAACCTCTTGGCAAGTTTGATATCACAGGAATACCCCTTCCCCCTCCGGGTGTTCCTCAGATTAAAGTAACGTTTGAGATTGAAGCAAATGTTGTGTATAGTGTTTCTGCTGTGGATAAGAACTCGGGCAAGAAAAATAAGATCATCACTAATGACAAGGTCATCTGAGCAAAGATGTTGAGTGTATGGTCCAGGAGACTGAGAAATACAAGGCTGAAGAGGCAAGGCAGAGAGAGACAAGGTGTCTTCCAAGAATTCTCTTGAATCTTATGTGCTTTCAACACGAAGGCTACCATAGAGGATGGGAAACTGCAAGGCAAAATTGGTGATGAAGACAAACAGAAGTCTCTTGACAAATGTAATGAAATGATCAACTCTCTGGATAAGAACCAGACTGCTGGGAAGGAAGAATTTGAGCATCACCAGAAAGAATTAGAGAAGGTCTGCAATCCCATCATTGCTCAACTATACCAGAGTGCAGGGGACATGACTGGAAACATGGGGCGGGGCGGGGCGCTAGTGGGGGGGGGGGATGGTTCCCTGGGGGCGGAGCAGCCCCATCTGTAGTTGCTTCTTCTGGACCCACCATGGAAGATGTTCAGAAGAAAAGAGCATGCCACACAACTTTAGGACTCAAAATGAAGGACTCAAATTTGTAGCCAAGGCAGTGGCAGTTTAAAAGTTAACATTTAAGCTACTGTGTAAATCTAGGCATTCTAAATACTTGAATATATGAAGAGGAAAAGAAGTGAACATCATTACACTGTATCAGTACTGTAAATAAGTGGAAATGCAATTCTTGTCTTGGAGAATAAAATCTATTTAAAATTGGCACTTTTTTTTTTTTAAAAGGATCCATGAAGTATCTGGAGCCCTCTATCTGCTGGAGCTAAAACTCTTACCTATTAAGCACCTATTATGTGCTAAGCGTGGTGCTAGACATTGGGAATACAAAAACCAAAAATATACCCAACAATCCTGTCTCAAAGAACTCATATTCTATCAGCTATGATTTTGATTGTTCTAAACAAGGTAGTTATCAAGAGCAAAGCCAAACAGGCCTCTTAACTTCCTTCCCTGTCTCACCTCCCATTCATTGCCTTTGTAAGTTCTTTTCTGTGCTTCTTTAGGTCTTATTCTTCTGTCTCTCAGATCCACCCCCACTTTAAAAAAAAATTCCTTAACGTTTCCCAAAGAGAGAGAGTAAAATTAAAGAACCAAAATACCAGCTAGAGAATGTTTCCTTAGAGGATATTTAGAAATCTTTTATTTTTTGTTTCATGATTAAATGGAATGGAAACCATGAGCACAGAATTGGATTCTGAGGGAAAGGCTGACATATGTCTGCTATATGCACAGATCTTCTCCCATGACCATCATTGTCCGGTTGTCATTTTTTTCCTATGACACTTGTCAAAGAAAAAGCATAATGACACTGATATCCGTCTTCTAAAAGAAGTGGGAGATGAATGTGCATATTGAAGAAATCCATTTTAGTTATACACTGTAGATATAGAGGGCTACTTTCTTCCAGAAAGCTCATATTGCTTCACAGGTATAATCTTATCAGTCCTCACAATGTCCATGAGATCTTTAAAAGGCTACGCTTAGTATACCAATTTAAGACAGGAAAACCAGTGGAGAAAAGGAGTTGGTAGAGGAACTAGGCAAAGAATCTAGGCCTTTTAGCTTCTTTATTCAATACAATATTATCCTACTTAAGAATTGTGTTGAAAGTTTTCTATCATCTCTGCAAGTTGTTACCTTATCTATTTGCATTTTGTGGTAAAGGAAATGAAGAGACGAGTTCAAACTGCCCCCATCAGACCATTCACCTTTTTTTCTCTTTAACCTAAAGATGAGTGGGGGGGGGGGGGACGACAAGATATATATGTGTGTTTACATACATACACATTTGTGTGTAAATGTATTATGTAATGTATATTTATATTTCGAAGGTTGATTGAGTAGATGAAAAAGTTTTAGACTTTTATTTATCCACTGAGACAATATTGTTTGTTTATTGCCTCAGCATCTGAGAGTGAAATATGCACAAAATGACTGTAATTTAATACTGTGTCTATGAAAGGTACATCGATTTTACAGCAGGTGAAAATAATGCAGTAGTAGTATGGAGCATGAGGGAGGCGAGACAAGGCGGCTATCTAATTTTGGCCCAGTGGAGATGGTATAGATTTTCCTTCCGACTCAGCAAAAACACAGCTTTAAGAGCATAGCAGCCGCTTTCCTTTCTGGAGTTAAAGGTAGCTGGGCCAATTTAATATGCAGCCCTGTACTTTTGCCCGTGACTGACCCAGCAGGTTGCTAATGTGTTCTTGCTGATGCTGCTCTACTCCATTTCAAAGTGGATGTTGCTTATTCTTCCACTCACTTAAAGAGTGAATGCTGTTTCTCAGAAGGCTTTCCATTGTCTAATTTGTATCTTGTGAAAAAATCAAGAAACTTAAGTGTTTCAAAGGTTGAAGGAGATCTGCTGGCTACTCAAGATAAGTTGTCATGTTAATAACTTGGGGCAAGGAAAGAGAAATAATGTGGACTTCTTTCTTAGTATCCTTTGTATAAGTTTAACCAATTTTTCTTCTTCACCCAGTTTAGATGGAATTATTAAAAATTATAAAATAACCTAGCTTCTCTCCTCCCTTGAAACTCAAACAATTACTTGTGACTATTTAATGACATTGAACCACCTCTCTGGAAGAACTGGAAATGCCCAAATTCCTGCCTTGTTGGAGTTTGAAGTATAGGTTCTTGTTTAGTCAGGGTGATTTTAAATAGTTAATATCATGAAGTAAATACATTTAACTTTTTCTTGTACATGTTGCTGTTGCTGAAAATTATAGCTAGAAAAAAGTATGGAAGTGAGTTACTCTTGTTATCATTTACTTAGATAAAGCATGAGGTTTTTGTAAAGAATATTTGCTAGGATTTTTTTTCTTTTTGTTAAAATCAGTTGTTTCTTTCACTTTGGGGGGGAGGGGGAGTGTAAAGATAAGTCTGGGGAAGGTAAATCACGCCTTCCACTGAAACTTCACTTTGCCCCAGGAATACTGAAAAGATTAGCTTAATATTTGATTTCTACTAAGTATGATTTGTTTTGAAATATCACCTACCATTTCAGGCAGTTATCTCAGGAAATATCAGTTCTATGAGATTCCCTGCCCCCCAACTCTTCCACCTCCAATTCCTTGGTTTGCCCACACTTGCCCAATGTGGTGGGCTGAGTCATGGTCCTGAAGTCTGAAATTCATTTTACTAAGTGTGCTTTGACAAGCTGATCTGTTTATATCCAGTGCTTTTGCAGCAAGTCCACAAATTTTCACTAATTATACTGCTATTTTTCAGAGCTTACTAGCATTCTAATCTATACTTTATATATTCTGAATTTTGAAAATAGATCACTGTATTAACTCTCATTTAATATCTGATGATTAATGGCAAGTTGGAAGACTTGCAGTTGATCCTAATTTTATAATACTGTGGGATTTCATCATTCTCTAGGCATCTAATATGTTCACAAATTAGAGATCTTGCATTTTGGCTTTGGCTGAGCTTTAATATAGTTTAAGGAGGAGATTTTACAATAGTGAAGAGATCAGTGTCCAGTATACCAAAAGTTACTGGTTAAGCTTTCCCAAGGGGAGGATGAGGGACTGGAGGGGAGAGGGTTGGCAACAGGAGTGAGGTTGGAGGGGTGTTGATTTGTGTGCATTACAGTGTCAGTATAAAATGATGTTTTCTTGGCACTAACTGGTCATAAATTTCAGTAAATGTTTGTTATTGCTGCAGATCAGAATAATATAATGAAATTTTCTGTAATTGGGGAAGCATTGGCAGTTGGGTATCTTAATAGCCTGAAAGTAACTAATGAGGATATGCAGTTGGAACGATTGATTGAATAGCTGCAGTCCTGTGTGTTTCTTCTCGCGGCGTTCTCTGCAAGCTGTAGGAAGGGAGGGGGAAGAGCAAGAAACAGAGAGACAGGGAGCAAGAGAAAAACCGGCTTTTTCTTAAGTGGAAGTAGCACGGATCCCAAGGGCCAGGAGGCCAGAAATGGAAGTTTAAGCTGCATCTGTCTTTTAAAGAGAGAACAGCAGGAGTCAAAATGTCAACCTCCGGAATAAGAGTTTACTCCCTTTTTTTAAGATCCAGAAGATAACACAGGACAATGTTTTTAGGATGTGATTTTTTTTTTCTTATCCATGTTGAGAAAGTCTAATGTTATCTGAGAAGCTGGATTCCTTTAAGTCTGTCAGTTGAACTGGAGATGGGAAGCAGTTGTGATAAAGGTATAAATAAGTATATCTCTCTTGGGTGTGTGTATATGTGCATAGATATATCATTACAAAAAAAAATCTAAAAATAGTACATTATCGTACATCTTAGTACTTTACAGTTCAGTTAAATTTGATATTATATCTTCTGCAAAGATTAGAGTTTATTAAGACAGTTTACATAGATTTAGGATTATCACAGTCAGAGATCTTAGTAAGGTCATATTGAGAGAACCAGGAGAAACTGATCTATTTTTATATCTGCATAAGCATATATGTGATTTTGCCCAAGCCGCTGCTTTCAGCCTTCTTGTCTTTTGATTTGCACTCTAGTGAATCATTTTATCTGCATGGTACTGAACTTTGACCTTTCTTCAAAATATCACCAAATCATGTTCTCCACTTGACTTGTTCTTTTTTCTCATGCTATCAGCAGTTCCATTTGATGCACTTAACTCCTACATTGCTAAATGGATAGAGCACAAATACTGAGTGAAACTTACAGGAAACGATTTTATGTCCATTCAGTTACAGATTTATGAATTATCATGCTAAGCCATGTCCCTAATTTTGACCTCATTTTAATCTTACCAAGAATCTTGATAGTACAAGCACTGAACAAACTATATGGACATAGAATGCAGCTTTTAAGCATCTGTAGGAAACAAATATTTTATACTTTAATCAAAGGAGGGAAAAGCCTTGATAGTTTCTTCTCACTTCTGCTCTTTTCGCTGTCATTTTCAGAGGTGCCAGCAGAAAGGTCCCCACGAAGACGGAGCATCTCAGGGACCAGCACATCAGAGAAACCCAATTCCATGGATGCTGCAAATACTTCACCATTCAAAGTACCAGTAAGTCCTTAGTACTTTTCTGAGAGGGATACTATATTACTTCCCCTTATTTACACTTTTGGAGTCAGGGAGTATAACCTATGTTCCAGAATCACAGAGGTAGAATCCCCTTTTAAATTCTGGCATTAAGGTTACCAACTTCAGAGGTTGACTTTATCATATCTAGCTCACTTCTGCATGCAGTTTTTATCTTTAGGGACATTGTTTGACCTGTGGTATATCTGAATCTCTTTAATAATTGATGATATTAAAGTAGTATTTCTTTGTACTTATGGATTTTTTAAAATCTTTGCACATTGTTGTTTTATCATTTTAAGTAGTCATTGCCTACCACAACTTTATGAGGGAGCTTGGCAGTACTGTTTCACAAGAGCTACAATAGACACAGAGCAGTGAGGATGTCAAAGCCATGTGGCAAATGGGGACAGAAATAGGATCTGAAAACAGAATTCTCTGAGTCTTTATCATTTGTTTCGCTTAAACCACTTTAATGCTGTAAACAACTTTTTGTTCATTATGAAGTTCTGGAGGAATGCCTACAGAGAAAATAACTAATTGAATTACTCAGAAGCAGCATGATAGAAAGGACTTGGAAAATTGGGTGCAAGTTCTGGGTCTGACATTTACCAGATGAATGACTCTTAGGCAAGTCACTGAAATGGGTATAAAAATTCTTACATCACCAACATCACAGGGTTGCTGTGAGGAAAGTTCTCTTAAGACACAATATAAAAATGAGTAGTTAATATGATAGATTCAATATTAAGTAAATATTTTACATTACAATTTTTTTGTGTGCTACAAAAATAGAAACTAGGTTAAAGCTGGAAATTTTAATCAACTCATTGATTTTTGAATGTTGACCTGAACTTTAAAATCAATTGTCTTCCTGTTTGTGGGCCAGAAATCTATCAGTCAGTCAGTCAACAAGCACTATCCATCACGTGATACTTGACATTGTGCTAAGTGCAAGGGATAGAAATATAAATATAAAGAAAGACAATCCCAAGCCTCAAGGAGCTTACATTTTAATGAGAGAAGATCACATATAAAAGGAAACTGGAAAGGGGGTATAAGGAGAGGTGAGTTATCTGCTTGGGGGCAAGGTGGTAAAGTCAAAGAGTCAGAGTCAGAAGTAGGAGAGGAATGAAGGGTGGCTGGACTGGAGCCCCTCCTCAAAATAGAACTTCCAGGAGGAACAGAAAGAGACCTTAGGGCTGCAGGGATGTTCTGGGATGAGAAGGCCACAGGCACTAAAGGAAGGTCCAGAGTGAGAAGGCAGGCAGGATCTGGTAGCAAAGTCAAGAGAGCATGTCATTTCAATCCAATTTGTTGTTTTCCTACCGTATAGACAGACCGACAGAAAGACAGACAAAGGGCAGTGCTATGAAGTAGAAATTTCATTCAAAAATAAAATCAATTGTCTATTTGAGTCAGTATTTTGCTGCTGTCATTGCTAATAAAAGAACGTGTTAGAGATTAGGATAATTTTTAGTGTTACCAAGTTATTGGCACAGATTTTTATATATAAGTTGAGAGACAACAGTGGTGTAATAGGGTGGGATCGGCAGACCTGGATTTGAATCCTTACTGTGTTTTCCTCATCTGAACAACAGGAGCAACAGTATATGCACTGCTTGTCTCTCAGTGATGTGGAGAAAGTACTTCCATACACATTAAAGCCCTATGTAAATGTGAGATCCTAATATCATTACTCTAATAACGTAGTCTTTGTTCATGAGTTTTCACAGTGAAACTGGTATTATTTTAGTTAGGAATCATCAGCATCTTTCCCAGAGAGCACCATTTCTTCTTGCCCCTCAGAGACATGTTATAAATTATGATTGGAACATCTATTAATACCTGTAATATTTTCACAACTCAAAAAAACACTTTTTAGATCAGAAGCAGGTGTAGTATTTGTTTCTCAAGTTAGGACTAAAATGTAAAACTCTGAGTTATTTATATTTCACCAACAAAATTTGCAGAAAACTAGTTAATGTTTTATTTTGAAAATGATATGAATGGAAATGACAAACCACTGATACACACACACACACACACACACACACACACATACACACACGGTGTAATAATATCCCCCTTATCTTATTGGGAGACTTCTGATAACTTCAGTCATTCAGAACTAAACTACAAAGCTAGAAATACACAAAAAAGATCTGTGAACTGCAGTTAACCATCACAAAATATACATATCTGGCACTATAAAAGGGCCTGAATCACTCTCAGACCTTTGTGCAGACAATTGTATATAAAATAAAATGGCAGACACTGAGAGTAGCAAAAACTTACAGCTGACAGCAGAAGAATGAAAATTTCTGAAAAATAAAGGCATAAAGAAAAACTATACAGTGTGAGTACATTTAGCAGAGTGGCAAAGACCTATATATCTTAATGGCCCCTCAGGTTATATAATAATTTAAGTCTTCTGGCCTTATATTCCTCACTGGAAAACAAGAAGTTTAGACTAGATGGTCTATAATACCCTTTCTAGTTCCAATAGTCTATGAATATTGTTCAACATAATAATTCACAATCATTAAGAAAAAAAGATATGTTCATTATGTTCTTTCTAAGAAAATAGAGGTGTGTAATAAATTTGAGAAAGATTTCCATCAAAAATTGCAAAAGAAAAGATTATTTAATAGTATAAACTTTCACTTATCTAGAAAACTCATTTAAGTGAGGAAAGTGTCGTCCAGGTATTCCCAATGGAACTGCTGGGAGTCAGAAAACTTTCATTCCTATCTCATCTCTGACACTAATTTATTGTGTGACCTTTGACAGGTCATTTCCACCATTCTGACCCTTGTCTCATCTGTAAAACAAGATCCCTTCCAAACTTTTTGTTTTCTTTCGTTAATACAGCCAGATAAATGAAGCAATTTGGATACCCATGGCAAGTGATGTGAATATTTTCAAAATGGCCTATTAATCTCAAACAATTAAATAAAATTTTATATCTGTGACCAAAATATATATCTGATAAGCAGCAGCATGACCAGTACAGTTGTTTTAGGTCAGAAATATATTGTCTAGGGCACATTGAGACATGAAGCTTAATTGGATATATAGTGACCAATGGAATTCTATAGTGGGTAGTTTAATTGCATAAAATCTAAGCTAAAACCTTAAGGCATCAGATGTTTAATCTTAAAGGGATCTAATCTCACAAAGGAAATAGTTTCCTTTTTAGCAATTCTTATTTTCCACTCTGTGTGGAAGTAGAGGTGAAAATTAGGAGAAGACATTAGCAGGTCTGTGGTCTTCTTGTTGCTGTTTGTTTCCATGTTAACCACTCATCAGATTTTCTAGAAGGGGAATCAGTGATAGACTCATAACGTGGGCTCTGTTTCCCCACTTACTTACCTTTCAGATATTCTGGGAATAAAATAAGTAGGATGAAGCAAGTCCTGTTTGGAGTCTATTAGTGACATTCTTTTGACAAACATATGTGCCCCATGCAAGGCACTGTGACAGACCTGGTAGGCAGAGCAGCTATATATACAGTGCATACACATATATAACGTGTATGGTCATTGGCTTCATTGGGCCACATATTGAAATAATTCTTTTTCACTTAATAGGGAAACTGAATAATGTAAGATCTACCCTATGTCATGTCATTGAATTTTTCTACCTTGTTGACATAACCTTTTCATCCTGACATCACTCCATATCACAACTCTAATACCAGAAGCCAAAAAGGATTTTATATCTGCTTCTAGAGGTGATAGGTCACAACTGGATTTGGTTGCATGGTAGAAGGGGATCCATATGGCTGAAGGTATGCTTTAGGAAATCAGTTTGAAAAGTTAGTGAAGGATGGACTGTAACAAGGAAAGACTTGAAGCCAGTAGAGTTGTCCAGGCATGGAGTGATGAGGGCCTGTACCAGGAAGGTGCTGGCAGTATCAGGATTATCAGAGTATGCAAAGTAGGCATATTTGAGAGAGAGGAGAAAGATAGAAACAATTGGACTTAACAGCTGATTGCATATAGGGTGTGAGAGAGAATGAGGAACTAAGCATGAAACCTCTGTTACAAGCCTGGATGACTGGGGGTATGGTGGTACCCTTTACAATAATAGGAAATTTAGAAAGATGGGAGGGTTTGAAGGAAAAGATAACAAGCTCAGTTTGGATATGTCTGTGTGGGAGACAATCATAGTGTGTGGGCATAATATGGGTAAAGATCCAGCAAAGAAGACAGACAGAGTGGTCACATGGAGAAGATGATGAGCCGACTGGCCTTCTGGATCTTCCTCATCCATGACAGTCCCTCTCCCACATCTAGTCTTTGTGCATGCCTTCTTCCAGTCTTGGCATACCCTCCCTCTTCACTTCTGCCTCAAAAAATCCTGACTGTTTTCAAGACTCAGCTGAAGCACTGTCTGCTACATGAAGCCTTTCCTTATGCCTCCTCCTCCCTAAACGACTTTGTATTTATAGGTCTTTATTCTGTATGTATAAGCACCCCCCCACACATACACACATACAATATTGTCTCCCCTAGTAGAATGTAAGCTCTACTTTTTGAACTGAATGGAATTAAGAACAGCAAGGTGCTCTCCTCTTATCCATGTTTAGTTTGGGTATCTGCACTCAATTAGTCATCTTGATTCTGTGAAATTCTATATAGAATTCTCCATACATTTTATTTGATCTTTAACTCTGTGTAGGCAGCAGAAGCATCATTAGTCCTTCTTTACAGCTGAGGAACCTGAGGTTCAGCTCGGTGAAGTGTCTTTCTCATGGTCTTATTGCTAGTGAGTGGCAGAGTCAGAACTGGAATCCAGATCTTCTGACTCCATGTCCCGCGACCTTTTCCCTTTGAGTGCCCTGATCTACTAGTCCATTCCTCAGTCTGCTCACCTCCTATGACCTATTCCTTTACTCCACCTCAGCTGTAGTAATAATAATTTACATAAAATGTTTGCTGAGCACTTTACACGTTATCTCATTGTAACCTCACAGCAATCCTGTGAAATAGGTACAGTCACTATTCCTAATTCACAGATGAGGAAACTAAGGCTACTTATTAGACATTCCAAATTGAATGTGTTACAGGCATCTGAAATTCAGTGTATCCAAAACAAACATGTATCATTTCCTGGAACTCACCCCTCTTCTGGAATATCATGTTATTTAGTATCTAGGGCACCAGCATCCTTCTGATCTCTCAGGCTCACAACCTCTCTATTCATCACTCTTACTCACCAAATACACACACACACACACACGTGTATGTATAATATATATATATATATATAATATTGTGTGTATAACTAAATCTTATAGTTTTATTTCTACAACATCTCTTGTATATGTCCTCTCTCTGCACTCACACAAGCACCACCATGATTTAAGATCTTATCTTCTTTTACCAGGACTTCTACCACACCCTAGAAGCTTCTTCATCGTGATGCTCACTCTAGCCCTGGAATTCAGACATTTAAAGCATCATCCACCTCTTTAGTCTCTGATTTCATAGCTTGTCCAAGAACCTCCATTTAAGGAGCATGTCCAGGCCAGCCAGGTCTTGCTCCTCTCCAGCCTTCACTCCTGGACTTGGTCTACCATGCTCCTGCTCTGTATTTGGCACACCTTGGTATCTTCTCCATCTCCCCTCTTCTTTTCAGCTTCTTGTCATTTGTTATCTTTGTGTATTAGAATGTAAGCTCTTTGAGGGCAAGGACTGCCTTTCTGCTTTTATCTGTATTCCCAGTGCTTAGAACATATAAACACTCAATAAAAGACTTCTTGACAGGCTGACTGGTACCCCAAGCTACTCCTTACCCTAATCCATCCTCCACATGGCCTTTGATGTTATGTTCCTAAAGTTCGGGTCTAACCATGTCTGCCCCTCCTTAATACTCCCTATTACCTTTGTGTCATATATAAATGCCTCTGGTTAAATAGGGGTTCTTAATCTCAGGTCTATGAACTAGTTTGGTTTTGTGTTTTGCTTTTTATTTTAACAACTGAATTTCAAAGTAGCGGATTTCCTTTGTGACCCTTTAAACAAAAGTAGTCTCTCTCCCAAATGTAGAAGATTGTGTCTTTAAAAATGTTAGCTTTTAATCATCCTGTAGTGTATAAATAATATAAATTATATAATCATATATTATAATATATTAATCATGTTATATTATACATAATATAAAAATAATATAACATAAATAATAAATATATATTAAATATGTATAAATAAACACATTCTTATGAATTTCTTGAACATAATGCCCAAAGTGAAATTTTTTTAGTCCTTTACTTGAAATTTCAAACCACCCCCTTGCCTCATCAGGTGGTGGTTGTGGTACGCTTAATTTATAAGCTAATTTATGGGGTCTTATTTAAGGTATATGTTAGCAAGACCATTTAATAACTTTCAGATAATTATATGATTAATGGTTTATAAAAAAGGAAAACTAGATGTGTGCTGTTCACATGTGATCATGGTAAGGGTCCCTTCTCTTTTCCATCTCTCTGTGCTGCTAAAGTAATTATAACGAATTTCAAAACATGCATTGAGTTTTTTCTAGGTAGTTCTTAGCAAAAATGTTTTGTCAGAGAATGAGTAAAGGAATAAGGAAACAAGTAGACCTTCTCAAGAGGGAGTCTTCAAATCCAAGCAAACTTCCTACTGTGCAAACTACCTACTCTCATATCACCAACTTATTTAAATCATCCCGAATTTGCTATTTCCTTTTTCTCCATTCCAAAAATGTATTCAGAATTCTCACATTGGATACGGAAGACCTGTCTAGGTCACCAAATAGCCAAACACCCAATATCCATGCTTGTAGTATTCTAACCTATTACTATCTCAATATGGGTGTAGTTCATAGTTATAGATCATTGCAACCACTTCATGATTCAACTGTGTGTGCTTTTTTAAAAGTTATAAATTTAGCAAGTAAAAGAGTAATAAAAAGCAGTGAATGGAAAGACATAATTTCCACAAGAAGCTTTGTGAGTATTATGATATAAACACTCATTCTGAGAGACTGGTTTTCTCAGTTTGCTTCTGGTTCAGAATGTAATCAGGTGTTGAGGAATTTGGTTTGACTCTTAGCTCATTAAGAGTCCTGCTAAATGGAACAAAAGACAGTGCAACTAGCATAAGTGAAGGTCAGAACCTGATGAAATCTCCTAGAGGTTCTGGAGTCATCTCTTATGCAGTCAGCAAGACCATTGACACTGGAGCATTACTTCATTAACATCAGGTAGCCATGGTTTAAAAGAGCCTCTCATCTTCCCTGACCAAATGATTACAGGACCTGCCATTCTACCCTTTCAGTTCCATGAAAGGACCAGTGGTGGGATTGTATATCATTAGCATTTAAGTAGGAGGTGAGCACTGAGAGCTCCATCAGGGGCAGTAATTAGAAGATTGAAATTTTTCTGTAACTAGGTACCCACATACCTGACTTTGCATAAGTCACCATTTAGAAAATACTTTTCTTTTGACTTTGACTTTCTCAGAATTAGGATAATATACAAATGTTAGATTTCTTATTTTTGTTTTTCTTTCCCTGGGTACCAATGAAAAAAATTTGTTTTGTATGTGACGTCATGTAATTTAGAACAGTTGCTTAGGATTCAGGCAAGGAAGCCAGAATTCTTCCTTACATCAGTTCTTTTTCATCCTTTATTCTTTGCCACATTTTAAACACTTACCCTAACAAACTTTTAAAAGGCTGCTTTATTGATTTATATTGAGGTTTCCTATCACCAGCCTTTCCAGCAGATAGATCTAATGTTTTTATTTCAAGAGTTTATAAAAAGTTTTCACAGCTAGTCTTCAGGGGTCCCCACTGTTCCAAGAAATAATTTGTTGTTATTCTTGGAGATGTGTTGTTATTCTTAGAGGCTCGGAAATTAGAGATGAGAAAGTTCAATTAAATTCATCTAGTTCATCTCCCTTGGGAATGCACGGTTGTTCCTTACATTATATTCTCTGTTGCTTTTTGAGGTTTCCATAATGTGTTCTCTGGGATAGTACCTAAAGATCAGTGGTCTCCAAAGTGGGGTCCCTGGCTTTACCCTAGGAGGTGTGTGATCAGCCAATTGGAGAGAAGGAAGATGGACCACATCCCACTTCCTCTGAGGGAGTCAATTGAGGACTTGTCTCTAAAACAGTTAAATAGCTGAATATTCCGCTACTCTTCCCCTTCTCCTGGCTGCACAAGCTGTTAGCTTCCACTGTTCTGCCCTTGATATTGTCCCCTCAGAGCAATTATATATCCACTATGGCAGCTGAGAAGTTATCAAAAGAACCACCTTCCCTTTTGTTTCCCCTCTACCATATACCCTCCTAGCATCCTTACCCCCTGCTTTCCAGTGCACCTCAAGGCCATGTCACATGCCTACAACTCTAGGCCAGTCTCTGCTCTAGGGCAGTGACTAGTAAGAAAGAGCCCACCCTTTACTTATCTCTTCAAGTAGGACAGAATGAATTGCATAGAATGAATGGATTTAGATTGGTTCATATGTACGTTGTGTAACTCATCATATTTTCCTTCCTCCCCTAAACCCACCTCCATTTCTGTTGAGAGAACAACCACACTGTCCTCAATTTATCACTTTTAGTCACCCCACATATCCAGGCCAATCTTATTATTTCTGTCTCTATGATTCCTCTCCAAGCTTATATCCAGCAGCCTAGGTCAGTCTTTACCACCTCTCACTTGACCTATCATAATGTCCTCTTGGTTGATCTTCCTGTCTCTAGTCTCTCCTCAGTCCAATCCAGATATTAAGCAAAAGCCTGACCATGTGATGGTCAGCCCAACACAATAAAGTCCAGTGGTTTCCTAATACTTCTAGGATAAAATATTAAGTTTCCCGTTTAATGTACTTTACAACCAGCTTCCATCATACCTTTCCAGTCTTATTATATAAAAAATATTATTTAATTTCATCTTTATATCATCCATTTAAAATTTCCATTTTATGTATGTATTATATATGAAGTATTACCATAGCAATGCATATGTAATTCATAAGTGTATGTGTGTGTGTAGAGGGGGGGAGAAAGAGGGAGGGGTGCATGATCATTTTTTTTAACTGAGAGGAATATACAGTCAAAAAAGTTTGGAGGTGCCTGGACCTGTCCTTTTCCACCTATCATTCCTAATTATTTTTGTATCTTGGGGCACAATTCTTGCTATTCATACATTTTATGAATTTGGAGATTATTATCATGTTCCTTGTTAGTCTTCAGCTAATCAAGTATAACAGTAACACCTTATTTATCCACTGTCATTAAGAATCAAGATGATAGAATTAATTTTTCTGGATAAATGAATTACTATATAAACACCAAGACACTTAAAAGAAACGTCATTTTAGACTTTTTTTCTCAAACATGATGCATGTTTTCTTACATACTTAAAAAAAAACAGACTAAACTTAAATTAACCTTTTCTTGATAATTCAGGACCTTTATTTTTTATGCTGTAATAACAGTGACACCCTTCAAGAATTATTCAAGAGTGTAGGGCTATTTGTTCCAATGTTAAATAGCCCCAGCTTACTAAACTTTTACAGTATTTTTATTGCTTTTTTCATTTACCTCAATATTACTTGCCATTTCTTGTTTTCAATATCCCTGCTTCTATTTTTTAAGTAAAAATGACACTAAATTTTTCCCTTCCTTTGGATGTCATTTTACTCTATGTTGTTCATTTCAAACCATTTGAGTGTTGCTGTTTTTAAGCTCATATTTTGTGAAAGTAGGTCAGTCAGTAAGGTCAATCAAACATATCTTTAAAATTTCACAAACATGGGCAAAAATGTTTCTAACTTTATTTTATAGAGGTGATTTAGTGTAGTGAGAAAAGAATTTATAGACAGAAACCTGGATTGAGGTGCTGATTCCCTCTCCTGATGACTTTATGACTGTAGTGTATTTAGCATAATTTTGTAAGGATCAAATGAGATAATATCTGTAAAGCACTTAGGGTAGTGCCTGGCACACAGTAGGTACTATATAAATGCTTACTCCCTCTCTGTAGAGAAATAATTTAACCTCCCTAAACAATAATTTCCTCATCTGTAAAATGACAGTAATAATCATAATCATACCTACCTCCCAAGACTGTTGTGAGAATCAAATAAGAAAATATTTGTAAATTGCTTAGCATCAGTTTTCTCATCTGTAAAATTAATTTGCACTACTTTCCTCACAGAACTGTGAGAAAAGTATTTTATAAACTATATAGTGTTATATAAATGGTAACTGATATTATATTGCCTTTGTAGTCAATTTACAAGCCCTCATGAAAATCTTTTCATTGTTTTATAACTATACCTCATTTTTTATCTTAACTAAAAATGATATTACCCATTATTCTCCAGACAGCTCTAAATGACTTCTGGCTGTTTCTAAAAATTGAATTCCCCCTTAAAGGATGAAAATTTGCTATTAGTGATTTGGAACTGAGTATATTCATTAATATGGATAGTTACAATATCACAGGATCATAGAATTTAATAATTAATGGGGACATCAGTGACTACCTATTCCAGTCTATATATGAAAGGATTACCCACTGTCATCCAACTTTTGTTTGAATACCAAGAAGAAGGGGAAACCCAGCACTTCTCAAGGTATCTCATTATGCCTTTGAACAGCTCTGAATATTAGAACATTTTCCTGACATCAACCCCAAATTGGCCTTTTTGTAACTTGCATCCATTGCTCCTGGTCTGTCCTCTGGGATCAAAGTGACTAAGCCCTGCCCCTCTTCCATATGACTTCACCTCAATTATTTGAAGACTCTCATGTCCAACCATCTTCCCCTAACTAAATATCCATAGTTCCTTCAGTTCATGCTCATATAACATAGAATCATGCGTGCCGTGGTGGCACACAGTCACAGATGGACCCAAAGTCTAAAAGGTCTGAGTTTGAATTCTTCCTCAGATATTTACTAGCTGTGTGACCTTGAAAACGTCACTTAACTACTCTCAGTGTCAGGCTCCTTCCAGCCCTAAATGTATGATCCTGTGATCCCTTCACTATCTTTGTTGCCCTCCTCTGGACATGCTCTTAAATGTGGAATGCAGTAATGACAGTGTCACAAATGTTGTCTGACAAGTCTGAGTACAGTAGGGTTGTGCCCTTCATATTCCTAGAAGTTGTGACTTTCTTAATGTAGTTCTAGTTTTTAAAACTAACAGATCACACATCTGACTCATTGAGATTGCGACCTATGAAAAATCCTAGACCCTTTTCAGAACAACCACTTTCTTCCCATGCCTACCACATCCTGCAAATGTTATACCCCAAGGTAAAATTTTACATATTCATCCCTATTAAATTTCATCTTACTAGATTTAGCTCATTGTTCTAGCCTGTCAGAATCTGTTCTGGATCCTGCCTTTGTGTATTAGTTATCCTGTTCAGCTTTGTGTTATTTGCAAATCTAAGGAGCCTACTACCATCTATGCATATATTCAGGCCATTGGTGAAAAATGTTCATTAGCACAAGGCCAAACACAGATTCCTAGGGTTCTTCTTTGGAAACTTCATACCATTATAAATTTATCAGATTGTATTATTGTCTAATCTTTACCTCTCCATCTTCTCCAAAGAACAGTATGGCATACTTTATCAAAGACTTTGCTAAACTATAGGTAAAGTATATCCACAGTATTGTTGTCCCCCATTACTAGCTCAATAATCCTGTCCAAAAAGGAAAAGAAGTGAATTGTAAAGTCAGTCAGTCAATCAGCAAGCATTTACTATACTAGACACTGGGGGAACAAAGACAAAAAAATGAAACAATTGCTGTTATTAAGGAGCTTGTATCATACATGAGGGACAGTATTTGCTTATAGAAATATAGAGAGAATAAATGAGATACAAAATAAACAAAAGTGATGAGGGAGGACATAAGCAGTTGGAGGGATCAGGAAAGGCTTCATGTATGTCTAGGGCTCTTAAACTTTTTTGTGACATGGACCCCTTTGACATCTGTTACTCCATAAACCCCTTCTCAGAGAAGTTCTTTAAAAAAGATTTCCCTTCATCTCATGTATCTTGTTCATTATGAGTCATTTGTTTTTCCCTCCCACCTCTTCCCCTACCCCATGTTCCAGATTAAAAAAAAATGCTAAACATTTGTAAAATATAAGCATGGTCAATAAAAAAAAAATTTCCCACAAATTCCCAAATGTGTCTCATACCTCATAGACAAGATTACTAAAATTTTGCTTCATTTAGCTTAAAACTACACTATGACTTTTAGAACATCTTATATATTAGACCATATCCTCTTTCTGTCATAAGGTGGGCATGTCTTTCATCATCTTGCTTTGGAATTAGGGTTGATCATAATTCGAAATCTTTCAAAATTGTTTTTGCAACATTGATATTATAGTCTAAATTGTTCTCCTAGTTTGACTCATTTTATTCTGCATCAGTTCATAGATGTCTTCCCAGGTTTCTCTAAAACTGTCTCTTTTCATTTATTACATCTACTGTATTATAATTTGTTCAGCCATTTGGAGGGAATGTTTCCAGTTCTTTGCCACCACGAAAAGAGCTGTCATAAATATTTTTGTATATATAGGACCTTTTCCTTTTGCTCTGATTTCTTTGAAGTGTAGACCTAGTATAGCTGGGTCAAAGGATATGCAGAGTTTTGTAACTTTTTGACCATTCCAAATTGCTTTCTGGATGGATATAGCTAGCTTGCAGCTTGTCCAACATTGCAATGAACAGGTACCGTGTTTCCCTGATAATAAGAGCTATCCCGAAAATAAGCCCTCCCCTTACTGTGTAAGATTTCTCTAAAATAAGCCCTCCCCCGAAAATAAGCCCTATTGAGATTGCTACTGTAGTGAAGGTGATCCCCTGCGCTACACGCTACATTACGGTACCCTCTGTATGCACCATCCCCCCACCCCCCATGAAAGGCACGCCACGCTCCGAGCTGCATCCAATCAGAGCTGCAGCAGTGAGCGCATCATCCTGTTCTTTATTAAATTCATTATTGAATAAAGGTACATTTTTTTGTTCACATTTACCTGTTTATTAAAATTGCTGTCAATGTTCATTAAAATAAGCCCTCCCCTGAAAATAAGCCCTCTGGTGTTTTTCTGTCCAAAAATTAATAAGACAGTGTCTTATTATCGGGGAAACACGGTAGTTTTCAAATTAAGAAATTAAAGCTATCTGTAGTCATATGAAAAAATTCTCTAAATCCTCCAACATTGCATCAATTTACCTTTTTTCTTATGGCCCCTCCAATGTTTGTCATTTTTCTTTTTTTTGTCAATGACAGATGTGAGATGAAATCTCAGAGTTGTTTTAATTTGAATTTTTCTAATTATTAGTGATTTGGAACATTTTTCCTTATGGGTATAGATTCAGTTTTTTAACTTGAGAATTACTTGTATGTACCCTTTTGCCATTGGGGAATGGTCATATTCTCACAAATTTAAATCAATTTCTTAAATATCTTGTAAATCAAACCTTTAACAGAGAAACTTGATGTAAAGATTTTTTTCCCCTAGTTAGCTGTTTCTCTTCTAATCTTAATTATACTGGATTTGTTTGTTCAAGACAATAGCTTGAGGGGGATTGTAGAGTTTAGTGAAGATTTTTTAAGAATTCAAGAGTGATACATAAAAAGTTTCTTCTTTTTAGAAAAGAATATCAGTGATATTTTTTAAAAAACAGAAGAGAATAGAAGGGACAGATTTGTTACTATTATGTTAAGTTTTGCATATACTTAACAATATACAATTGATAAAAAGTTCAATTTCATTTAGAATTCATCTTTTTTATTCTTTTTGAGATGCTCACATTTCAAAAATTCATAATTAATCAGAAAAAAATTAATAAAAGGGAGGAATCAACAAGGAGAAATTATATTCTGAATGATTTTCACTAATAGGGAGGAATTTGTTGCTGAATGCTGGAAATGACAAGAACTCTGGAAGTAAGTGATCCCTCCCCCTCCTTTTGTCTGTGATGGAGAGGGCAATCTAGGCATAGTCTGACATGCCCTCCAAATTTTGGGAAATCAGATTCCAAAGGGTTGAGATATGTAGGGTCCTAAAACCTAAGGCGGTATTGAGGAAGTCAGTCCAAGAAGGATGGGAGATAGTCAAGAATGAAATTCCGAAGACACAAAAGGAAATAATTCTAGAGAAGAGGAAATTGGGATTTATCTGAAGAAACCAATGTGGACTCTTGGGAGTTTAAGAACTAAAACTTAGTTTTAAAAAATAAATATAGATAAGATGAAAGCAAGGTGAGATAACAGAGATAAGTGACAATAAAACCATGTCATAATCCTGTAAAATTTGTGTCAAGAATGCTAATGCTCAGAATGAGCTAAAGCTGATAAGGGAATCTAAGGATAAGAACAACAATAAAAGGGTTTTGAACCACGTTAGGAGAGAAAAAAAAGGGTCAGAAAAGTGCAGGACATTTGCTTCAGGTGGATGGAATGTGGACAATTGACAAGAGAAAAAGAAGAGCTGTTCAATTCTTAATTGCTTCTGTTTTCCCTGCCAAGGAAAAGATTTATATGTGTCCTTGATCTGACGTCTTCCTGGCTTCTCTAGCATATTGCCAACCCCCTCACTCATCTGTTTTCCAACTTTCAATCTTCCCCTATTGACTGGTTTGAGCTGGAAAATGATTTGGCACTATACTTCCAAAGTCTCATTAAACCAGGCCTTCCTCTTGACCCAGCAATATTACTGCTAGACATGTGCCCCCTTCCCCAAAAAAAAGTTAAAGAGAGGGCAAAAGGAGCCATGTGTACAAAAATGTTTACAGTAGTATTTTTTGTTGTTGCAGTAAAGAACTAGAAAGGTGGGTGTCTACAAATTGTGGAATGCCTGAACAAATTGTAGTTTTTCAAATGTAGTGTTGTTTATGAATGTATGTTTAGAGCCACTTAGGGCTCTAAACATAACCAAATCTCTTGAATTCTATGGTATAAATGTGCTATAGAAGAATGTCATGGAGAGTAACTTATTTCTGTGATTATACTGGACAGAGCTATGAACCTAGCCCCTAGCAAGCTTTCCTGTTTCATTGTTGGGTTTGGGGGTTGGAGGATGAATGGGAGTGGGTCCTGACATGATTTCATTTTTAAAATGAAAAAAAAAAAAGTATAAGGGATTCCTCATGAGATACAGATTTGAAACTGAACTGAAGCTACAATCTTATAGAATTTCCTTTAGCACTGAAAGGTTGTGTCTTGTCCATGGTCACACAACAAGTGTATGTCCCAGGCAAAACTGGCACCTGGGTCTTCCTAACTCCAAAGGAAGCCCCCTCTCCATTGTGCTATACTGCTTCTCACGCCTTGTTTAAATAACATCAACCTTGGTGCAATTCCTTTTATGTTTTCAGTCAAGACTACTTTTTTTTTTTTTATTTATTTATTTTTTTAAGCAATTGGGGTTAAGTAACTTGCTCAAGGTTACATGGCCAATTATTTCTGGGTGTGGTGCTAAGTATCTGAGCCCAGATTTGATCCCAGGTCATCCCAACTCTGGGGCTGGTGCTCTTACTCACTGTGCTACCTGGCCGCCCTAAGACTACTTATTTTTAAAAAATCATTTGTCATGGTTTCTTTTCATCAAAATCTCAGAATTTGAATTCTACAGTTATTTTTCTTGTAGTTTTGGAACCCACAAAAACCCCATGAACCTGGGTAACATTTTTTCCTTTGCCTTTAGATATAAATAATGCCCATTGCCTTTTAAAGGAAAACAGTAATATAATACATCTGGTCAAATGTGTAGTACTTAATCTTATGAGAAAAAAATTATTTTAACATAGTTGGCAGTCATTTTTTTCACCAAAGCAATAATAGTTGTTTCTTATCACTTTTTAATATAGCTAATGTTGCTATAAATATTATTCCTGTTTTTCCATATGTAATCTTTTTAGTCTTCCTGGTCCATTTGATTGTGTGATAGGGGACATTGTATATGACATAAAAGGGCTGGGGGATTTTTTTTTTCAATTTGTTTCAAATATGGATCTTTGCATTTCAGTTGTTATTTTTAATATATTATTTTAATATGTTTAGTTAATATTTTAATAGGTTAAGGCAAATTCAAATGAAATCCTCTACATTATCAGCCCTTCAAATACTTCTTGTGTCTACTATATATACTTATATAAATAGCACATAAAATAATATGATGAAATGTGATATCATTTTGTTTACTACTAATTTTGTACCCATTTCCTTTTTTTAAACAAAGAAAACATTCTTATGCTTTGAAAATGCATATGCCATTTTCCTTCTATCAACCAACCATTCGTCATTACCAAACCATTCTTCATTACCTCTTCCTCAAAGCCTTCCCTAAGCATCCTAACATGCAGAAACCTCTGCTTCCTTTGATGTCCTATAGTAATTATTGTTTCTCTAATTCATTTGGCAAACAATCGTGTACTTTTATGAAAGCTTACCAACTGCTACCTTAAGCTATTGAAATCATTTATTGTTGTTTAATTTTTTTGAGTATTTGTTGTCTTATCTCCCAATGGATAGGGATAGAGATAGAAACTAGAACTATGGGGGCGGCCAGGTAGCACAGCGAGTAAGAGCACCAGACACTTAGCACCCACCCAGAAACACCTGGCCGTGTAACCTTGAGCAAGTTACTTAACCCCAATTGCTTAGGGGCGGCCAGGTGGCTCAGCGAGTAAGAGCACCAGCTCCAGTGTTGGGATGAACTGGATCAAATCCCAGGCTCAGGCACTCAGCACCACACCCAGAAATAACTGGCCGTGTAACCTTGAGCAAGTTACTTAACCCCGATTGCTTTAAAAAAAAAAAAAAAGAAACTAGAACTATGATTTTGTTGATACATGGAACTCCCAGGTGAGGAACCTTCTCAGGATGATAAAGCCTTAGAGAAGAGAGCCCTGAAATGTTAAACGATTTGTCTAGAGTCATGCAGCCAACGTTTGTCAAAGGCGAACATGAACACAGGTCTTCATGGCCCTGAGGCTCACAATCTCCTATGCTGCCTTAGCAATATCTGTCCTGAACTTCAAGTCCATTGTAATTTACTTGAGGCTAAATATAATACTGTATATATTCCTCAGTGCTAAAGTGTACATTGCTGTCTACACTCTGGGTATTTGTAAACATCTGTTGGCTTTATTTTAGCCTCAGTTCTTTTGGAAATTCCTTTTATTTTAGCTTGGAAAATATCAGCTCTCTGCATAAGCATTATTTTTCCCATTCTATTTCTACCAATCTCCTCATTGACTTATCAGCCTGAATTTACATATTCGTGGTTGTACATTGAACAAGTACTTTAAATAAACCACCAAATACCAACCTTTTCTTTTGAGTATATTTACTAATGCTGAAGCCATCAATGTGCTTGATTGTGGAATAGTTCATTGTAATGCCCCAAAGGACCAGTTTTAAATTTTTATTCACCTTTTATGTTGTTCAGTCACTTTAGTTTTATTAAATATTTGAAGAGTTTCTCTGAATTCCTACAGCACTTAACTATTCCCTTAATTGTTATATGTTCTTTTTATCTCCTCAACCAAATTACAATTTCATTGAGGATCAAGACTTTTACTTTTTTCAATCAAAAAGTAATTGTTGAATGTTTACTGTATACAATTAACTGTACCTAAGATTTGGGGGATAACAACAGAAAAATAAGGCAGAGCCCCTGCCCTCCATAAGTAACAATGAAAGTAAAAGAGATAAGGCATTCCCACAAATAAATGTAATACAAATTGATTTATACATGCATAAAAGGAGTAAACCTCAACAAAATTGCAAAATTCATGATTTGTAACATATTCAGTCATTTTTCAGTTGTGTGTGATTCTTTGTGACTCCATTTGGGGTTTTCTTGGCAAACATACTGAGGTGGTTGGCCATTTCCTTCTACAATTCATTTTATAGATGAGGAAACTGAGGCAAAAAAGGTAAAGTGACTTGCTCAGGGTCACACAGCTAGTAAATATTTGAGGCCAGATTTGAATTCAGGAAAATGAGTCTTCCTGACTCCAGGCCTGGCACGCAATCCACTGCGCCACCTAGCTGCTCTTAAAGTTCATAAGTTCAATAAATGCTTGATTTATTTGGTTATTACATCAGAATTTATACTTGCTTTCTATAACTGAGTAATTTAACATTGTCAGTCAACTCTTTTCCCTCAGTTCTTTATCTTTTTAAATCATACCTAATGCACAAGTGTTCCCCAGTTCCCTCCCTTCTCTATTTCCAACATAAAAAACAAGCTCTTTTCCAGCACTATTTAAAGCCCCAACTAAGTTTTATTCCATGATAGAACCTTGCCCACGTGTCCTTTAATGCTGTTATTTTCATGACAAGTCCCTCCTAAGGTACTATGTTTAAAGTTTCTCTTTCCTGCTTAGATTTAAATAATTCAAAAGTATGCCACATCATTTTTTTTTTACCTTTCTTCCTATTAATTTTCCTTATAGTTTGTTCCACCTTTATTGAATCTCTCACAAACAAGCTACTAGATTTCATATGAAGCATTGGAAGGATTGAAAAAGAACAAATACTTTTTAGAAGACCTTTTCTTCTTCCAAGGATAATTATTGTCTCTTAGAACCAAACAACTGAAACAGTCAGATATCGAGATCGATATAGATATAGATATGTACACTGCTTAATTAAATGTACGCATGGTCTTGAAAAGTGGCTGGTGGAACACCTTTTTTCCTAGATCCTTTCTGGTCGATAAGAGCTTTCTCCTTGTGATGCCTTGAAACTGTTGCTAAATCCACTTTTAACCTGAATGAATCACTGAGAGGTGGTGTAGTACTATCATTAGTCTCCTGTTCACTAATGTGAAGGATGAGCACTCAGATGAGAAAGGCCTGAGTGCTGTTGCACTTCTAAGTTAAGTTGTTTATTTGAAAGGAGAAGATCCCCTGCCCTATTCCCATAAAGGATTTTCCCCTCTTCTCCAGCTCTTAAGGGAACAACAGTACTGGGATGCAAAGGAGTTAGTGTCTCCTATTATCACAACTGAAGCTTCTGAGAATGGTTGCATAGCAGCAGTTATATTTCAGTTACCAGCCTGGCCCAGATAGCAAAGTTGGGTCTTTGGGGATCTGTTTTTCCAATTTCAGATGGTTGACAACTTTTGTTATTAATGTTATTGTTACTGTTGTTCTTGTTATTATTTTAACATTATCTGAGTTCTAAAGAAAAGACCATTCTAACCAGCAATTCCTAATTCCTCACTTTGTCTTTACAGATAATAATGAATATCTAATAATTACCAGTATGCCATTTTAAGTTTGTTACTCAAATATTAAAACCTAGTTCCTTTAACCAGCTGGAATTTGGGGAGAATTTTTGTATGTTTTTACTTTTTTTTTTTAGATTTGAGGGTGTAGCAATGCAAATTTATCCTTTTTTTTCCCTATTTTATCCTATTTTTCCTTCCAAACATGTACAATCATAATTTTACATTTATATGAAAGTCTTGACTGATAGAAAGGAAAATCATTCTTCTCATGCCTTCAGTTTAATTCTTTAAATTAGGCCATGGGATGTATTACACCCTATAAACAGACAGCTATAATTAGAGAAACAAAGAAGAATTTAACACTTTCAGTCAGAAATGTTTTAAACACTGAATGGATTACCTAAAGCAAATATGCATAACAACCATTCCATTTTGATTTTAATAGTTTGGGTTTTAAAACAGAAGAACTGATACTGTTAATAAAAGTTATCTATTTTGGATATTACTGTTGTTTTGTATTTATTATGCTTCTACTCAAGTGGTTTACAAACATCAAACACTTAACAAAATTTGATAACCAGACTGTGTCAGATAAACATTTAAAATAATCAGACAACCCTCCCTTTCCACAGGTGCACATTTCCCCCTTTGTTCCCAGCATTCCCTTTCCTCTCTTACATACAGGTATGCATGTATTCTTCCCCAACTACCACAAGGAAAAAAAGTCTCAGACTTCAATAAATGATAGTTTTCATTGGGACATTCACTTTCAGTTCATCCTCTTTGACCTCTCTGCAGCCTTGGGCACTGCTCATCACCCTCTTCTCCCTAGCCTTTCAGGACATTGCTCTTGCCTGGTTCTCTTCCTACCTGTCTGACTGCTCCTTCCCTGTTTCCTTTGCTGAATCTTCATCCGTGTCCTACCTGCTAACCATAGGTATCCCTCAGGGCTCTGTCCTAGGTCGTCTTTTCTTCTTCTTCTAAACTACTTCACTTGGTGATCTCATCAGCTTCTGTGGACTTCATCATCATCTCTATGCTGATGATTCTCAGACTTACTCATCTAGCCCTAATTTCTCTGTGGACTTCTAGTCCCACATCTCCAGTTACCTTTCAGACATCTTCAACTGGATGTCCAGCACACATTTAAACTCAATATGTTCAGAACTGAAACCCTCTCCACTTTCAAACTCCCCTATTGATATAGAGGGCAGCACCATCCACCCAGTCCCTCAGGCTCACAACCTAGGAGTCATCCTGGACTCCTCACTTTCTCAGCCTCCTCTCACCCCATATCCAAACTGTTGCCAGGATCTGCTGATTTCACCTTTGCAACATCTCTGGAATACACCCCCTTCTCTCCTCTGATGCTGTCACCCCTCTACTGAGTGCCCTGATGACTGATACCTGGAGTACAGTAATAGCTACTGAAGGGTCTGCCTGCCTTAAACCTCTCCCCACTCCAGTTCTTCTTCCATTCAGCCACTAAAGTGAGTACAGTTAGTATGAAGCCTGAATAAGGGGCAAGAAAATGAAAGGGGAAATACTAAAAGAAAATAAATTTATAGTAGCAGTCATTTTTAAGGCTCTATAAGATGCTTATGGCATAAATTACCATTTGATTTGGACTGACAGGTATGTTACAAATCAAGCCCTTGTGCTGATATTGATTGCAAATATTTTCACCCATTTTCTACAAAGGGGCCTCTGAAAAGTGGAAATAAAATTTGATTCTTAAGAATTCCACCATCTCACAATCCCTTTGCCTTTTCCTTTTAGGGATTCTTCAGCAAGCGCTTGAAAGGCTCCATAAAGAGGACCAAAAGTCAATCAAAACTTGACAGGAACACAAGTTTCCGGCTCCCATCACTTCGCAACACAGATGACAGGTAGGAGTTTCCTAGAAACAGAGAAGGGGGTTTCTGTCTGTGTTTTGGCAAAGCAAAGTAGTCTGCTAAGCCTGAATGTGAAGAAAGCAACATGAAAATGTAAGGGGAAAAATACAGTCTATTTAATCTATATGAACATATGGATTTTTCAGATGTATAACACCATTCATACGGAACTTTAGTCTTTGATCTGTGACTTATCTGAAAGTCCCTTCGGAAGAATCAGCAGAGTGCAGTGTGGAAGAAGCGTTATGCATTGGCAGATAACTCGTGTTTATGTTGCGTGGTAAAGGCTGTCCAAGTGCTTTCCTCACAACAACTCTCTTCTTAGGCCAGCAGGGCAATTTTCCCCCATTTTAGAGAAGAGCAGTCTGAGTCTTCACACTCACACAGCCAGTGTCAGAGGCAGGACTTGAATCGAGTTCCTCTGACTCCACAACAATTATTTTTCCCTCACACTACATTGATATGGGCCTCCCACTAGTTATATGACATTAGGGCAAAGTCCGCTTAACCTCCCTGTTCTCCAATGTGGAACAGAGACGGTCTTACCGATTCTACAATCTCCCGGTGCTCATAGGCTCCAATGAAATCGTGTATGTGAAAGCGTTTGGAAATGGCCAGAAAGGTATACAACTTTACAGTGCTGCTGTTATTTATTACAAACTTTACTTTTTTTTTATTTGGGGTTTTTTTTTGGATTGTATCCCTGCAGACTGCATAAGCTGCCATCTCAACATGTAAAGTCCAACATTTAAACAGCTTCTTATTGGAGATTACATGGACACATGAGTTTGCACTTACCTGTAGCGTCTGTGATAATTGGGCTGTGATGTGTGCAGCCAGACATGAGGCACTTTACACGTGACTGTAAAGGAATGATGTGTGTTTCCCACGTGGCTCAGTCACTTTCTGGTCAAACTTCTTATAATAATAAAAAAAAGGCACCCAGATTTCTAGTGGTTGACTCGTGTGGAGTTTACTAAAGAGCAGACTAGGACTTCATTAGCAATAGCACCAGCTTCTAACTGTGGGCATGTACTTGAGTTTATATTTTACATTTCACAGGCGTTCATCTCCTTAAAGCTCACACAGAAATATCTATGTTTCTAACCCACTTCATGCTCTCATAGGCTGTAGCTTCTATTTTCATTTTACTTGACAAACACTGTTTTTTTCAAAGCATGGAAATCACCGGAGAATTATTGCTCATCTCTTATAAAAGAGGAAGATGAGATTCACAAAGTTTATAACTTGTCCATTTGTATATGGTATTTGTATATTTGATGGACTACAGATTTGTAGTGAAAGACGTGATACAGCCTGCGAGTCAAGGCACAGCACACTAGATTTGGAGTTCAAGGTTATGGTTTCAGATCTATGTTCTGAAAATATAATGAAAGATAATGAATTCAGTTTTAAACTTGTCAACTTAAAGATATCCCTGGAACATCCGGTTTGAAACATATCTGATCATGAGTCATTTTCTTCATGTACCTTTACCTTAGTGCTCTGTGTTTTCTTAGTTTTATTCACTCTAGTATCTGAAAATAGCCAAAAGCAAGTCATTGAAATGGCACAACCTAAAACTATACAGATAACCCTTCCACACTGCAGGAGAAAGGGGGCATGGTGCCCTCTTGATCTGGAAAAATCTGGGTAAAATTTTCTGGCCCTCCCTTCATACCAAAGAAGAAGTCTGAATCTTTACTTTTTCATTTATGGGGTGTTTACACGTTATTATAAAATTTGGTTTAAGTATTTGGTCATAAGCTGTGTGTTGTCTGCTGGCCTTCATGTGTCATCTATGGCTTCTACAAATCTGCCCCCAAAATTCCCGTTTAATTTTTTTATGCTGATCCACAATGTATCAAAAACAAGATGGGGAAAGCCTTGATGTGGAAAGGATAACTGTATCTTGGAAATTTTTCTTTAAAAGAGAAAAGGATGTACAGCCATGAAAGCTTCCCCAAATTCAGTAGCCAAATTTAATCAACTCCTTCTACTATTGTGGTTTAATATTTGGAAGCTTTGTGAAGAGAGAGTTCCTTTTGTTTTTCTTCATCCCAAAACAACTGTACATTTCTTTTTAACTTTGCATTAAGTGTTATTTTCCATGTTAAAATTAAATGCCCAATTTTATTCTATCATGTATTCACGGTCCTCCACAGGAAGAATTAGGCTGAGATGCCAAGATATTTGATTCACTTCAGGTCTTTGGAGAGCTGCTATTGTGTTCTTATGTCATTTGGTAGCTTTTCCACTGGCCTGAATTTATTATTTGGGTCCGTCATGTTGTGCTGCTTCAATCAATAAGCTATCTTTTTGTCTAAAATTTAGCACAATAAAAGAGTGATAGTAAGGTTTCATCTTGACAAAGCCCTTGTTAACCATTTGAATCATAGAGGTATGGCCGTCAGGATTCTGTAAAACCAAAACCAAACCAAACCCCAACATACCGTAGTGTTCCCTTTCTAAGGATGTCCTCAACGTATTCTAAGTGGCTTATAAAATAACAGAAAAAAAATTAGGCCTTTTTACTTCCTGGACAACTGGTGATACGTGGATATGCTTCTGTGAATTACTTGGCTCATCACTGGCAGTCTAACAGGTGTGACTAAAGATTTGTCATAAATCTCTCTTTCCGGATCATATACATATACTATCAAATTCTGTTCCTTAATGTTAACACATAAAGTCTAAGCCAATAACAAGTATGTCTTTTTTGTTACCAAATACATGAAATTTCAGGGCAGGGGGTAGGGATAGAGATTATAAGCAGGACAGATTGGATGGAAATTTTCAACTCGAGACCTAGAATCGGTCAAGCAACATCCTCATTCCTTCTGAGACTCTTATAATATCAGCCCTGTCACTTTACTTTTCCCTGACTTCGAAAGAGGCAGTTATTCTAACTCACTGGAGTGTCACGAGGATAATCAAGTGGGGATTGTAACATGTCCTGAGCTCTTTAAAAGAAGGTTTTAGATAGCTAACAGTTGTATTGCCTGTGCTCCTAACATTTTTTTTAAAGATAAAATTATTTTCATATGAGCTAAAGTACTAGCGTAAGATGGCAGAAAGACATTTCAAGACAAGTTATTCTCTACCTGTGGAAGGGTTACTGCTTATGGTCCATAGGTTTTTCTTTCCAAAATACCACAGGGCTTTTTTAGCAAGCAGCCTTCATTGATTTGAATAGACCATAAAGGCTCCAGGTCTTTCTTACCAATGATCCACAAATCATAAATTCTGTTACTTAGGTCCTGATGGGATTTGGCACTGCTGCTCTCTGAAGGATCAATGTATAATGATCCCCACCCTCAGAAATCTCTATGTGGAGTGCATGTACAAAAAGTATAATTTTCCAAATTATCAGCATTTCTAAATACTCATAATAATAATTTCTGTAGTCAGCTAGAGAGTCATAAAGTTCCACCAAAACTCTAAAACAATTTATTTAAGGAATTAGCCTTTATAGAATTCTGAGGAATCAGCAGTATTTCTCCATTACTATTTCACACTCAATATATAGAGAAGAATTGAATGGTAGCACTTCCTCTCACTCCTGCTGTAATGTTCCTTCCATCTGGTCAAAACTAGTAGGAGCTGAAGGAATACGGAAACCAGTAGCCACACAACATTCTTTGGCCATCTAGTATTTGAATGTCAAATGTCAGTCTCCCTCCAGAAAACCAGATTAAGATTGCCAAATATATAAGTTACCTATGACTGTTAAAATTACAACCTTCTAAATGCCATTTTCTCATTGCCCAAAACTGATGATACAAATATTTTAAAGTTGTTGCTGACTGCTTGATTCCCTGCCAAAACAGCCAAGTGTCTTGAAAAGCTTTGTTGATTTGTGGATGTGAGATACTAAAATGGGTGGCTTTCATTAGAGATAGAAACTTAGAACATCCATCAGTCTCTGGGTTTTACTTCTCTTGTAAAATATAGGATTTTTAAGCAAGCTTATGTTTATGAAGATGATCTTTGACTATTGAGAATAAGGTGCTTTCGGTGAAAGGCAGTGAGAGTTGAGCTCCAAGTCCTGCCGCTGACACATACTGGCTCTGTGACCATGGGCAAGTGCCTTAACCTCTCGGTCCTCCCAACAACTTTCTAAGACTCTGTGTTGTAGAACAGGTCCCAGCCTCCAATGGCAAAGAGATTTCTCAATATGGAAGTGACCATAGGTCTCCTTTAAAAAAATAAAAAGTCCTGTCCCCAACTAAGTATTATTTTTCAAATTAAACAGTCTCAGTTAAATTTGTATGGCATGGTCTTTGACTCCTTCACTATCTGTCACCCTCCTAGGTGCACGCTAGCATGTCGATATCCCTTGTAAAATGTGGTACCTATGTTTGAATGTAATACTCCTTGTGTCTGAACAATGTAGATCAAGACTATTCAGTTCAGTAAGTATTTATATTTATTATAGTTCTCCTATGTCCAAGTCACTGTGCTACGTGTTGGTGACACAAGGACAAAACTAAAAACCATCCCCTGCCCTGAAGGAGCTTACGTTTTACCTTTGTCCTTACATGCTTACACTTTAAAATAGCATTAACTTTTTTTAGCAGCTGTTTAATATATTAGAGATTAAGTTTGTGACAATGAAACCTTCCAGGTCTATCCAAGTTTCCTCCCATTCTGGACTTGTGAATGAGGTTTTTTAACCTACGTGAAGATTTTAGTCCCACATTTCAATTCACAATTGAAAATGCCTCTAGTTTTAATACCATTGTATCCTGATAAGGCACATGATTGAAGTTGCCCATCCCCAGACTTTAGATTAAAAGGCATACTATTACATAGACTTACCCACCTGTACCACTAGTATGGTTCCCAATCTCCCTGCCCTGATCCATTTCCTGGTATTTCCTTGTGCCTGGTGAAACCCTTGCCTATATATTTACTAGTGCTTATCCGTGGGTCCTCCAACCTGGTCTGAATTTCTGAATACTGATCTTTGTATATTCGGACAAGGCCTAGATACTGACCCCAGCTTACCCACTTAGAATCTATACATTGTCCTTTCTGATTTGGCCTAACACCTCAGATTCCAATTTTATCTTTCTTCTCACCTTATCACAATTTTTCCATCATCAAACATTATTAAGCACCTCCCCTAAGTGGTGATTGGCTTGTCATTCTTATCCTTTAGTTTTTGGACTCTGGGTATTCACTGAAAACTAAGCTTCTTTTCTCTATCGGTGAGCTGCAGGTATGTGTGTATTTCACATTGTGTGAATGCAGTGTAAAGTCACGCAATGGCATTTTGTTTTGCTTTTCTAACAATCTAAGAGGTTTTAAGGAAGTAGAAATTCTTTCGTTATACTGGACCCGTGTATCTATGAAAAAAGACCCTTGTATCAAGTTAAAATAGAGTGCATGATCCCTGCCCTTACGGAGCTTTGGAATTGAAGGTTTCTAAACTAATTAGAGAGGCAACATAATACCTGAAATAGCTGAAGAACATCTGACAAGCAAGTGCACAATTGTATTATAAATTATACATAAGCAGCAGAGTAATGAAGACTAGTCTAGAAAAATTTGATTGCACTAGTAGATGTGGAGGAATTTTATCTGTTAGGCTATCAGGAACTTTGTGAGTTCTCCCAGTGAAGGAAGTCCATGAATAAAACCATGTATGGTAAATGTTATCATTCACCTGAGTGGAGTTTGCACTGAAAACTGGGAGAACAGCTGGGAAACCATTTCACTACCTAAGGCACGTAGTGATAAGAACGTGGGTAAGTGTAGTTGCAGCAAAGATAGAAAAAATGGCTGTCTAATCACAAATATTGCAGAGGAAGAATCAGTAGGACTCAGCAAATAACTAGACATGGATGTTAGTAATTTATAAATACTAAAGTGGAATCCAAAATAATGGTCTGGACATCTTGAGGATTTTTCCAAAATTATATTTCTAGTCTTTTAATAAGCTTAACCATAGATATAGGTTTACCTTACCAATATGTCTCAGCCAGGTGGTAGCATCCCTTTAACCTTTGGGGAGCTGAATCTCAAGCCTCCTGTGCCATCCCCATCTCTTGGCTTTCAGCAGATGATCCGTTTCCTATAGAAGGCGGGATTCTAATTGGGACTTGAAGGAAGCCAGAGAAGCAAGAAGGTGGAGATGGAGAGGGGGGCATTCCAAGCATGGGGGTTGCCAGTAAAAATTCCCAGAGCCAGAAGATGGAGTGTCATGTGCAAGAAACAGAGTAAGTTTGAGGGGAAGGATGTAGGGTATAAGAAGACTAGAGAGGCAAGGGGGAGAGGGAAGGGAATAACAGGTTATGAAGGACTCTGAAAACCAAACAGAGGATTTTCTATCAGATCCTGTGGGTAATAGGGAGCCACTGGAGTTAGCTGAGTAGAGGAGGGACACAATCAGACCTGCACTAGGAAGATAATTTTGCCATCTGAATGGAGAATGAACTGGAGTGGGGAGAGACTTGTAGCGAGCAAAACGACCAGCAGACTATTTCAGTTGTCCAGGGGTGAGGTGAGGAGGGCCCCCACCAAGTAGTGGCCAGGCACATAGGCAAGAGATATCGCAAAAGTGAGAGACAGAGTTGAAAATGACACCTACTTGGTGAACCTAGGCACCTGGGAAAATGGTCGTGCCCTCCATAGCACTAGTAAAATTAGGAAGAGGGGTGAGTTTGGGGGAAGGATGAGTTTAGTTTTGGAGATGTCGTTTTCAAGATGTCTGCAAGGCATTTGGTTTGGGATGTCCTGTAGGCAGTTATTGTCGATGTAAGACTTCAGGTCTAAAGGTTAGATCTGGAAAAGTAAATTGGAGAATTATCAGTATAGAGATGATAATTGAATCTGTAGGGACTGAGAAGATCTTCACATGAAATAACATATAGGGAGATGAGAAAAGGGCCAAGGGCAGAGTCTTATGGCCACAGTTAGCAGGCATGACATTAATGAAGATCCAGTAAAGGAGACAGAGAAGCAGCAGTCAGAAAAGTAGAACCAGGAGAGAGTGGTGTCCTGAACACCTAGAGAGAAGAATATCAAGGAGAAGAGTGGGGCTGACAGCATTAAGGCTGCAGAGAGGTCAAGAAGGATGAGAATTGGGCACTCCAGAAATCCTCAGTAACATTGGAGAGCAGTTTCAGTTCAGTGTTGATGTTAGAAGCCAGACGTGGAGGCACTGATCATAGACAGCCTTCTCAAGGAGTTCAGCCATGAAACTGAGGAGCGATATGGGATGATGGGTAGTTTTAGCAGAGATGGATGGATCAAGCAGCTGGTGCTAGAGTTAATATTTAAACCCAGGTCTCCTGATTCTAAGTAGAATTTTCTTTCAACTATATTATGCTGCCTTTCTAAGTGATCTGCGGAGGGACGAGGGGATTGAGGGAAATGGGAAAATAGGAATAGTATTAGTAAGTTGTGGGAGGACAGGAAAAGGGTTAGATTCTCTGGGATGGGGAAGGTATGATTGGAGGAGAGGAGAAATGGTGTTACCTAAGTATAAACATAGGTGAAGAGAGATGACTTGTGTAACTAAATGTCATGATACCATAACTTAGTATCCCTATGTTTCCAACCTTGTGATATAGATATATGCCTATATGTATGTAATTTGTGAGTGCAGAGTTGTAGAGCCGATTTTTATTTTTTGTTTCTGTTTTTGTTTTTTGGAGGGGGGAAGGAGTTCAGTGACTTGCGTGAGGTCACACAGCTAGTTAAGTGTCACATGTCTGAGGCCAGATTTGAACTCAGTTCCTCCTGACTTTAGGGCTATGTGCTTTATTCACTGAGTCACCTAGCTGCCCCCAGATTTTTATTTTTTTAAAATTGTATGTGTGTGAATATTGTTGAAGAAATTTAAGAGGGGCTCCCAGTTAGGTACAAGTTAGTGAATTATCTCTGAGGTTTCTTTCCGAAACTCTGAGATTCTGTGATTTTTAGGAACTGGTCCTTGGTGTTTAGCTTTGCTGTAAGAATTTGTCCAGTGTAGCACACAAATCATCTGAACCCTCATAAAGGCTTTATGGTCCATCTCCTATTGCCTTTAGCCTCTCTGCTGTATTAGACCATTGTTCTGCCTTCATCTAAGTGTAGGTTCCTTAAAGCTATTCCATAGATAACTGGTTTTTTTTATTATTTTAAATTTTAAAGGAGATTGGACAAGAAAAATAAGCACAGAACATAAACAAACAGGCCCTTTGCTGCCGGATTTTGTCATGAACCTCAGGCTACCTTTGATTTATTTGAAAACAAAGAACTCTCTCAAATTAAGAGAAAGTGGGAAGATGATGTAAAGGGGACTATAGCAGGGAAGCAAATGGGATCCCACCCAAGAGGATCCCACAAAAGGCTTCATTGGAAGACCAGACAGAGCAAGTGTAAGTAGAGAGCTAACTAGAAATAGCATTTTCTTTAAGAATAGTTAAGGTGTCCTTCCAAAAACAGCATCATGGACTTGGAGCTCTGAGTAGGCAGCTCAGAGGCTTCCACATAGAAGACACTTAATAAAAGTTTGTTGAATTGAATTGAATGTGTTCAGTATCCTCAGTTTATAAATGAGGAAACTTGAGTCTACCAAGATGTTAAATGACTTTTCTCAGGTCACATAAGTAGTAAGTAGCAGAGGCAAGATTTCAACCCAGGTCCCCCTAAGTTTGTGGATAGGGTAACGCTCACTGAACTTCTGAAGTTGGAGTAATGACATACACCGTTTTGTTCATTGCTCTCTAGATAATTTTTAAGCAAAGGGAGGTCCCTTAGCAATAAAACCTAGGTACTAGAAACACCCCAGTGCACTGCTAGAGAAGTGCACCTGTGCCTACCGCTTTAGCTGAGGAATTCAGTTCATCAGAGTTGGGGCATCATAACTGCAGAGTTAAGCAGAAATTCTGCCTTAGAATCCAGGATCCCATCATTGATTTTGTGTTGTCAATAAGCATTTTAAATGGAAAATTTTCCTGAATTTGGAACTGAATCAGTAAACATGTAGCAGATTCAGCTAACACATCTAAGCATTCACTGTTAGACACCTTTAATGCCAGAAGGCTTGGAAAAAAATGGGTTTTAATTGGGCAGTAAAACTGTGAAAATCCAGCTGTGTTTTCCTTTTCATGAACACTAATCAGAGTTCTTCATCAGTCTATCCAATGGTATGTTTTCATTCAAAGGATCTTTTTGGTTTTTAAGACTGATTTCAGATGGGGGACAGGGTTAAAGAAGCATCTTATCCTCTGTGGTGAGTAATTAAAAGCTTTTTCTTTGTAGCTTGTCTTTTAAATAGGTCAGGAACAGCAAGCTGTCTCTATCACAAAAGCAATTCAATTTTAACCCTTCCTTATTTATTGCACTTATACACTGGGATTAATTAGAAATAAAAGTGTTTTGCTATTTCTGCTGCTATTAAAAACCAAGTTATACAGAACCTAGCATCCTTAGTTAGAAACAGAATCACCCCTGGAAAGCCATCAAGTCCAGAGAGAGTCAGAGTGAAAGTAGGAGCTGTAATACTTTGGTTTGTTAAAAAGGAAACCCTTCTAGTAAGGATGACAACAGTAAAAACTAATAGCTAGGGGCAGCCAGGTAGCACAGTGAGTAAGAGCACTGGCCCCAGAGTCGGGATGACCTGGGATCAAATCCGGGCTCTGATACTTAGTACCACACCCAGAAATAACTGGTCGTGTAACCTTGAGCAAGTTACTTAACCCTGATTGCTTTAAAAAACAAAACAAAACTAATAGCTATTGTAATTTAAGGTTTCAAATCACTTCACAAATATTATCTCATTTGATACAACAACCTTGGGAGGTGATGATAGCTATTATTGTTCCCATTTTACATGTGAGAAAACTGAGGCAAGCAAAGGTTAAGTGACCTTCCCAGGGTCATACAACTAGTAAAGTTTTAAATTCAGGGCTTCCTGACTCCAGGCTGACTGCCTATCTAGCTGCTTCAATAATTCACTAATTTTATATTACTTCAAGATTTACTGTTTTTATCTAAACCATAAATGGTTGGAACAGGTTAAAACAAAGTTTTTCACTATCTACCTTCCTAGAATTCTAGGCCCATGTGACCAATTAGGCTTATATGAGAAATTTACAATTTAAAATTATTCCCCCAATCTTCACAGTCCTAATTTTCACTAAATGAGTAAATACAGAACAAGGGAGTCACCCAAAGCTACAGAAACTCCCTGGGTCGTTTGTTTTTTTTTTAACTCAGATTAAAAATGAAATTATATTGGAAAAAATAAGGACAAATCAATGTCATTTAAATCCTCCTGTGGCTTGATAATGAAGCCGTTGAATAGAAAGACATGCATAATCCTTGGATCCCCAGATCTGCCTTACTGTCCTGTCTTCTGTAAGCTGGCTTCTCTGCCTTTCCCTCTCCTTTCTCAAAGACAGCAAAACAATGCAGTTTCTCCAATAACTTTTCTTCTAATACTGGAAAGGTTTTTTCTTCATAATGATGTTGAACGTAATTGTGGTTTTCTTTATAAGTCCGAGCATATATATATATTTGTTGTACCCATATGCTGGATAAGAGGAGAATTGTCTATCGACTATTGCAAATGAGAATCTTGGAGAAAACATTGATTATTAATTCCTTCAGATTGTGTGGTTATGATTGATTCTATGGTTGCTAGCCTGTACTATTAGGAATAACCAAAAAAACTAAACAGAAATATGTACACATTGAAAATGTAAATTGAAGGATTTTGTTCACCTTTCTCCCCAGTAGATCATGTGTAGTTTCTCTAATTTGAGATAAATAATGTTTACAGCCAGTAGACTAGGGACACAGTTGCAGAGGAAACTAAATAGATGCTAGTAAAAGATTTAGCTTCCAAGGTGGGATATGGTAATACCCCTGGGAGAGGGTGCTGGGCATGGGGGCTGGGCTTGTATAGCATCACACGAAGGTGGTTAAATACAGCTTCTCAGATTTATTACTTAGCGTTTTGGAAAGCAGTTCTCTAAACCCCCTTCTCCTTCTGTCCCAGTGTTATCAAAGATCTAATGAACTTGTTAACCAGGAGTTAGATAGGTGGGGGCCTGATCCTTATTTCCTTGCTTCAGAAGGTCACCTCTGCTGCATTTTCAAGCATGCTCCCTGAGCCCTTCTGCCTTCCAGGTCTAATCTCGTTATAGGTGCAGCACCATGGCAACAGGCCCAGCCCTGAGCACGCTGGGCACGCCTGGCACCTTGTTTGTGTTACCTGAGGGGCAGGATGCATCCTGAAGCAGGAGAGGAAAGGACCATCACTTACTACCCAGCCTGTTTGGATGAGGGTGGATTTTTTTTCCCTCAGTCTTTGTTCCTGCTCAGCTTCTAATGAAGGCTTGAAATAACTCCTGAAAAAAAAAAAAAGACCTTTCAGTAATCAAGGGCAGCAGGAGGATTCTCTTCATTTGATGCCTGCCTTCTGAACAGAGACTTGGCTCTTGAAATGTAGTTCAGAGAGCGAGTTGGGGAACCAGGACATGTGGCACCGCCATGATTTGGGGTTGCACGGCCAGGTGGCTGTACAATTGCTTCATGTAGGTGGATGATTAATTTATTTGAAAATAAAATGTGTGGTCTGTTTAGAAAGTAGAGAAATGTAATTATGTGAAGACTTTTAAAGGAAGCCTCTTGCTAATCCTGCTTCCATTTTAAGTATGCCATAATCCTTCCTGCTAAAAGAAATTTTGGGGGGAGGGGGAGACTAGGAATCAGTGTAGACTTCCACTCCAGCGACTCCTGCTGGGAGAAATCAGCTCGAAGTGCCTGCAGGTGGTGGCCAACTTCCATCAGCAAGATTTTCTATGAAACACATTAGGAAATTCTTGGCACAAATTATATTTAAATTAAATTAAATTGTCTATGTGTTTTTACTTCTAACCCACTAGGTAGGAATCACTTATCAGTAACTTAGGTGATAGGTTTGAAACAGACAAGTAACTATTGTAATATGTTCTGAGGGAAAAGGAAAGCCTAAATTCTTGTTATCATGCTGCTTCCATCCTTTTCAGGAAGAATTGTGGTAAATACACATTCTGTTTGCCATTTCTTTAATTGTTGATGAGATTTTATGGTGCTATTCATTTGAATTTGAGAAGACTTGTACTTTGGAAGAATGTAAGGAAATATCTTGAGTTCTCCCAGTGGTTAAATAGAACTCTTACTTTCAATATATTATATCTAAGTCTCTGTAACCAGAGTTAGGAAGGAGACAGAATGAGGGAAGGGAAGCCACTAATACCTGTTCTTCTTTCTTATGTCATAATCTAAAAGCTACTCTGGCATTAAGTATTTGCATTTATTTAACATTAACGTCGTTATTTCAAAGAAATGATGGGAGGCACCTGTAGGATATGTTGGTTTTCAGCAATAACATAATTTGTAGAATATATTTCTTCTGATACCTGTTAATAAGAATTTGAACTTGGAATCTTTTCAGTGTTTTATAGTAAATGAATATTATGATTGTTGCATGAACATCCAGTTGAGAATTTTCAAAATATTGCTTCATGTTATGTAACTTAATTAATATTATTCCAAGCTAGGTAGAGCAGAAGTATCAAATGTCAGCTTATGCTAAAAGGAAGGAAATTCCTTCTACTCCTTAGATACCTAATAAAGCAAATCAGCTAGGATTCACTAATGGTATTGACTGAGATTGGTTCCTCAGGAAGAGGTTAGCAGCATTTATTTGCAAAAGATGCAGATGATCTAAACTAGTTTCCCTTCAGTTGTACCTCTTTTAAAAATACCACCAACAAAACTAGTTTTTAAAAATTATCTACTAAAAGTGATGTTAGTCCTTGTGAGAAAGAGCATCTCAGAACAGTACTTTGACATTGACTGTAATCATGATTTCATATTGTAAAGAATTCAGGGATTGAAACACAACTTTGTTCTGTGGGCTAAATGAGGGATTTGGACCAATTAACTGAAGGAAGTCTAGCATGAAAAGAAAAAAACAGAATGAAGTGCTAGCAATCCTTACTGTTAGAAGATTTAGACTCGAGCTATAGCCTGGGAGGATCGGCAGAAGCAGACCTCTTGTGGCCAACCTTTTGCAGAAAACCCTAAATGGTTTAAGTTTCTCCATCTATAAAATAGAAATAAAGAAGAAAAAAATGACTACAGGAAGGACTTTGAGAGACTAATAAAATTATGGTATATTTGTGGACTATATAAAATCATATGGTACATTTGTACACTATAAGCACAAATACCGCTACTGTTATTATTTGTGAATCAACTACTAACCCATTCTTCCTTTCACTGTTATTTTGCTTTGATCATTTTTATGTTGGTCATTATCTTACCACAGTAGGTCTTTACGTGTTGGCTGTCTATAACTAACCATCTTCACTGTTTATTAGAAATGCTTTATCATTCTTCCATCATTTAGGTCTCGTGGACTGCCCAAGCTAAAAGAGTCTCGTTCCCATGAATCTTTGCTCAGTCCATGCAGTGCTGTAGAATGTCTGGACCTTGGCAGAGGGGAGCCAGTAGCAGTCAAACCACTACATAGCAGCATACTTGGACAAGACTTCTGCTTTGAGGTAAAGCGGTGAGGAGAGTGTATGTAGTTAAATGTTATTACCTACCATATAATTTCCTGGATTTATAACTATGATGTTGAATTATTGGTTAGTTGATCATCTCAAAGAAATAGATTGCTATAAATTATATACCCTACAAATAATGCAAAAGGAAGAAAGTTGGGAATCTAATTAAATATTTGCTAAATCAAGTTATTTTGGCCTATTATCCTTCCTAATTGAACAGATCATCCAACTCAGTTGTAGATACAGGACCAATGATAACTTGCATTATATTATTTCTTAGAATTGATAAAGTCTTCTTACGCTGTAACATTTTTCAAAACACTAAGTCCTATATTATAAGAGCTATTTGAAGACATTGTCCAGTACTAGTGATGGGGTAACTCCTACTGCCTAATAAGGCAGATTCATTGATTTCTCAAAGAAGAATGAGAAAAAGGGTTCTATGTGGTATGACTTTGATCATAGCTTATCCTTACACCTTAAATGATAACACATATTATAAAAGAATCCAGAGTCCAAGTCTCCTTACCCGTATCTATGATATGTTGTGTTCTAGGTCACCTACCTGAGTGGAAGTAAGTGTTTTAGCTGTAACTCAGCTTCAGAAAGAGACAAATGGATGGAAAATCTGCGCCGGACAGTACAGCCCAATAAGGTGATAAGTGGCCTTGTGTACCCAGCAATTCCAAGGGCTCATGGGAGCAAGACTAGGAAATATAACTCCACAAGTGATCACTTGACTAGAGAAAGAATGTGTTAAAAAATGTTCCTGGAAATGTCCTATCCCTCATCAGACTTTTTCTTTTTGTGTCTTCAGAATTCATTCCTGAAAGTTTTCCATAAAGCCTAGATTGGTTCCTCTTCAAGCAGGGATTCTTAATCTAGAGTACACAGATCCCCAAGGAATCCCCAACTTTTAGGGGGTAAATGAATTTGGATGAGGGGAAAATTTTCATCTTCATTTTCACTAGCCTCTAACTGAAAAATTAGCACTTCTTTCAACTGTTTAAAAATATTATTCTAAGAAGAGGTATATAAACTTCACCAGAATACCTAGGGAATCCAGGAAACAAAAAAGCCCCCAAAAACCCTTGTCCTAAAAGGGATCCTACCTATCTTTTCTCTAAACTCTTGGAAATCTGCTCTTCAAAAATCTGGTATGCATCTCAGATTATTCTTGGCTTTTCTAGCCTTCATTAACTTAAATTCTAAGATGATATGGCCATTTTGCCCCAGGTTCCCATCATTTCTCACTCAGCATCCAGTCCTGTTTATTGGTGAGAGTTACTAGAATTCAGAATGGTTCTTGTTCTTCTTTCTTTCAAGGGATGAAATTGTTAAAGCAAACCAAAAATTATAAGTGGCTCTGTTTTTTGTAGAGAGGCAGAGCTCTAACAAATTAGCTGGGTAATTGAGATTCCATATGCCTGTATCAGATAGGCGGCAGAGTGGCTAGAGCACTGGATGTGAAGTGAGGAAGTCTTGAGTTCCACTCCAGCTTGGGATAATTGTGACCCTGAGTAAGCCACTTAACCTTTCTCTACCTCTGTTCACCTACCTCACAGGGTTGTTGTGAAGACAAAGATAAGATAATATTTGCAGAGCAGTTAAACATCACACCCCTGTGCTTGGCTTGTGATCTGATTGCCAAATTCCTCATCCATGTCTTCTTTGGCCTTGCTTTTTTTTTTTTATTAATATGTTCCTCCCCATTACCTCCCCACACCCATTGGGCAAATAAAAGAAAACAAACTCCTCAAAGCCAAATACATAGCGACCTGGTCCAGCAAAACATATTCCCACATTAGCCCTGCCTGAAATTGTGTCTACTCCTGCATTTGAAATTCATCACTTCTCTGTCAGTAGTTGAGTGGCATGTTTCAGCCTCATTCTTCTGGACTCGTTTATCATTGCATTGATTGGAGTTCTTAACGTTTTCCAAGTTGGTTTTCTCTTTAATGTTATCATTGTGTGAGTTTTTCTCCCAGTTCCACTCCCCTAGCTCTGTATCAATTCCAAAGATCTTCCCTCTTTCTCATAATTTCTCATGGCACAATAATATTCCATTATATTCATGTGCTACAGTTTGTTCAGCCGTTCACCAATAAAAGGACACCCCACCCCAGTTTCCAATTTTTGATTACCACAAAAAGAGCTGCTGTAAATATTTTCTTAGTATAAGCCCTTTTCCTCTCTGGTACAGACCTAGTAGTGGCATTGTTGGATCCAAGGGTATATCCAGTTTGGTGTCTCGGTCCTCTTTCTGTCCAGATGGGTTACAGTTTACCTTGTTTCTTTGTTGATTGTCATTCAAATCCTATCCACCATGCTTCCTCTCTCCAGTTACCAGATTTGCTATCATGAGTATATTTTATTGAGAGATGTTACTACCCTATTTTTCCACCCTTTTTAGCTCTCTTATTCCTTTTGAATAACTATATCCTTCCAGAGCCTCAGATAATGGGTCTTTTCCCAACAAGTCTCAGTGGTACCTATAAAATCAAATTTCCCTTTGAGTTGGGATCACTAATTTACCTTTGTTTTTATCTGTGATTTGTATAACTGTATACAACCCAAGGCTTTAGAATTTATTGAAGATTATTTTCTTAGATTTTTGTCTCCTATAATTTCTGGATTTCTTGTTGCTATTCCTCTCTATTTTGTAGCTGTTTTATTCTCTCTGTTATCTAGCTGGGTTGACATACTTAAGCTGTTTTCCCCCTTTTTTCTTTTTAGTTTGAACCTCTTTTAATTAGATTTACAGGGTTCCAGGCAAATACTTTTTCACCCATCCTTGTTAGATGTCTTCTATCTTTGGCCATGAGTCCATCATTCCCATATCTTAAACTACTATCCATCAATCCAAATTCCATTCTTTGACACAAGATTATTAACTAGCTCACTCCCAGATCTTCCTTTCTCATCTGAAGTGCTTGCCATCACTTGATATCAGTGATGAAAATATCACCTGTGCATTTAAGCGCTTCAATTTATTATTAATGACTTCATAATCCTATGGAATTGGTATAAACCTACAGGTTTCTGATTCATTGATATCTTTAACTTATTAGCATGAAAACTTAGCAACAGCAAGCCTGTTAAATTATAGGTGACTTTCCTTAATAGGTTAAGATAACATTCTTTGAATTTAGCTTCCTTTTTTTCATTATAGGACAATTGTAGGAGGGCTGAGAATGTTTTACGGTTGTGGATTATTGAAGCCAAGGACCTGGCCCCCAAAAAGAAGTATTTCTGTGAGCTGTGCCTTGATGATACTCTTTTTGCTCGTACAACTAGCAAGACCAAAGCAGACAATATTTTCTGGGGTGAACATTTTGAATTCTACAGCCTTCCCCCCCTCCATAGCATCACAGTTCACATTTATAAGGACATGGAAAAAAAGAAAAAAAAGGACAAGAATAATTATGTAGGACTTGTCAACATACCCACAGCCAGTGTGACTGGCCGCCAATTTGTGGAAAAATGGTACCCTGTGAGCACACCTACACCCAACAAAGGAAAGACTGGAGGTCCTTCTATTCGCATTAAGTCACGTTTCCAGACGATCACCATTTTACCTATGGAGCAGTACAAAGAATTTGCTGAATTTGTCACCAGCAACTACACCATGTTGTGCTCTGTCCTGGAGCCTGTGATTAGTGTGCGGAACAAAGAAGAGCTGGCTTGTGCCTTGGTGCACATTCTTCAGAGTACTGGCAGGGCCAGGGTAGGTGGAGAAGGGGGGAATTGGATTGCCCACAAGCTACACGAATTCTGCTTGGCATGATTATGCAACTAGGCAAAGATCTATTGTATAGATAGGAATTTTCCTATAAACAATTTGTGTTGTGTGTGTGTGTGTGTGTGTAGGTTCATAGCTAGAATATCTTGTTTAGGACCCTTTTGAGACAAACCATTTATTTTGTACTTGCTAAGAGCAGCATATGTGGAATTGAATTGGGATATGCATTGCTAAGATGTCTTTAATATCATTTAGAATAAATCAGTATATTTGGTCATCAGCAAGGGGGCATGCAGAATATGCTCCTTAACCTCTCCTAGTACCCCAAGGGAGCTCTCTATGGCTCTAAGCTGTAGAAAAGGCCTTGCCTGCATTGGTGGAGGAAGTTCCTCACCCAAAGCCTGCAATCACAACTTCCTCATGACTATGTAGCATGCTGGCTCTGGAACAAAGCCTGTCTCTGATGCTTAACAGTTGTGTGACAGTGGACAGGCTGCTCAAACTCTGTGACCCTCAATTTTCTCTTCTATAAAATGAACTTGGCAGCTGAAGGACACACTTCTTAGGGGTATAATGAAGTGCCAATGAGCTTCATATATGTAAAGCACTTGGTGAATTTTAAAGATAGATAAATGATGGTTGGTTGGTTGGATGGATGGATGGATGGATGGATGGATGGATGGATGGATGGATGG
>NW_027187313.1:2244412-2321211 GCF_028583685.1 Petaurus breviceps papuanus | reverse complement strand
TGGATGGATGGATGGATGGATGGATGGATGGATGGATGGATGGATGGACGGACAGATAGATTGGCAGACAGATTATTGTTCTATTTCATGGCTTAATTTACTTGTAGTAGTCTTAAATTTTCTCATGCTACTATTAGTAACTTGAGGTGAAGTTTAATAACACCACTTTGGGATACTTCTGGCTCTCAGTATGCAGAAGTGTCCTTTGTTACTTAAAACTGCTCATACCCAGGATATGCAAGAGTGCTATTGATGCTTATTAACCATTTGTTCTTTTGTGGTTTTGAATTGCCCTAGATAAAAGTCCATTAGTGCCTACAACTTTGATGTTCAATGAAAAAAAATCATTTAATTCATTTCTCTTCCTTTTTTTTTTTCAAATTGACAGCCATGTACTTATAGTTTACCCCTCCAGCTTATAGCAGCTAAATCACTACATTCAAGTAATTCTGCTGACACAGTTGGGCCTCAGAAGCAAAAAAGAATCTGAAATGAATTTTGTCTTCTAGTTCTAAGAGAATCTAGTAGTCTCAGTTTAGAAGACAGTGCATCCACTAATCACAAAGTCTCCTGCAATATGCATCATTTTCTCAGTTACCTTCTGCTTTCTTCAACTTTGCCCTGACAGGACTTTCTGACAGACCTGGTGATGTCTGAGGTTGATCGTTGTGGAGAGCATGATGTATTGATCTTCAGGGAGAACACAATTGCCACCAAATCCATTGAGGAATACCTCAAGTTGGTGGGACAGCAGTATCTCCATGATGCACTTGGTAAAAAGAACACTACCGTCCATATTCTTTGCCTTCCTTTCTGCTACCAGCTGTTTCAACCTAAAAGGATAATGGACTCCCTTCAATAGCTTCTAGTCTCCAGTTTGCATGGCAGTCAAGTGTTTTTCCTCTTCTTTTCCTCCTTTCTTTGCTTGATTCCTTTGTTTCTAATTCATGACCCTTAGTTGATACAAATGCAGGAGGATTGTAGAGTAAAATAGATTTTGATTAACATCAAGAAACTGTGCAGCCTAATTTATAAGTACCTTTTTGCACTCACACTATAAGCTGCATCTGCCAGCCACAGCAAGAGCTCTCCTTTGATGATTATTACTGTGTTATAAAGCTGTGGACGCGCCTCTAGAACAGTTCCATGCTCACTGTAGGTTTTCAGTAAAATATATGCTGACTAAATTTTTATTTTGAGCACACAAAGCAATATCGCCTTCATACAACATGGTAAGCTAAATACGTTTCCATGTGAATGCAGTAAGAATGCTTTTCCACATTTTGAATAAGAAGGAGCATTTTAAATAGTGCAGATTATATTGCTTACTGGAACATAAAACAGTTTAACGAAAGGCTCCTGACAAGGGATTCAAGCAATCACATAGATCTGTTACTGTATTTAAAATATAAGACAAATGGCTCAAGACAAATGACTACTCCCAATGGAGAAATTTTATCCATTGGTAAGTTTCCTGGGGGTGGAGGTTGTGTTGTCTGCTTTATGATTCTTCATTGTGCCTTGCATGATAAAATTCAGTTAGCCAAAATTCATCTCACTGGATACCTCAAATAGAAAATTCTTGCTCGGATACGAGTTGGGCCCATGACTCTTCTACCCTGTAGTCCCAGTTGGAATATCAGCTGTGATAAGTTAAACTGTGTTTGTTGATTTTTTACTTTTTTAAAGGAAACAAATGACAAGTAAAGTTTCTTTCACACAGATTTTTAAAGCAACTTCCAGAATGTGTCCTAAAGCCAGTATTGACTTATTAGACAGTACTGGCCAATAATAATTGATATTTTAGATAATGACCTTGAGGTACCACAGGAGCATTACTCATCTAAGAAAATTTAAATTATGTTACTATAAGGTACTTGCTTAGCCAAGGAAGCATACTAATATAGTTTAATATTAACACAAATATTACCAATAGACATTGACCCAAAAAGGTCCTGAGCTAGCTCCCAGTTTATCAGAAAAATGTAATAGACAAGAATGTTGGGAGTTATCGCCCAGAGACCTGAGGTTTTACCATTGGTTCTCAGCACTTGACATTCAGTGCCTAAATGGTATTGATTAAAATAACCTCAGAATGTGGACAGGATTTAGCTTAAAACTTGCCAGTCTATCATGTAGCGCACAAATGTTGGGCAGTCAGTCTTCATCTGGTTTTTTTGTTTTGTTTTGTTTTGGGGTTTTTTTTTGCTTTTTTTGGAGGAGGGAAAGGTAGGGAAATTGGGGTTAAGTGACTTACCCAAGGTCACAAGGCTAGTTTTTGTGTTAAGTGCCTGAGGCCGGATTTGAACTCAGGTCCTCCTGACTCCAGGGCCGGTGCTCTATTCACTGTGCCACCTAGCCGCCCCATTTTTCATCCCTTTTGATTAAAGCACTGCTCTTTATGGGGCACACTCTGTCCCCATATTCATATGCAACTATTTGTTTGAAGCTGAGATTTACCTTAGTGGTTGAAATCCAATTAATCAGCAAGTACTATGTACCAGGCACTGGGCTTGGCACTGTAGATGCAAATGCAATGAATGAAAGCATCCTAACGAGAGAGGAGACAGGGAGCTGCATGGGGGTGAATAGGATAAATATATATAAAGGAGCACAGATAAATGCAGAGTGGTTAAATACAAGGTAGTTTGGCAGGAAGGGCACTGGGGAATCAGTTGAAGGCATCAGAGAAGGCTTCATGTATGAGGTGATGCTTGATCTGTGTCTTGGATTAGAGGAACTGAAGGTCTCAGTAAGAATGAAAAATGGATTTCAGAAGAGAAGCTCAGTAAATTGCCTTAACAGAAAAAAAATCCACCAGACTCTAAGGAGGTAGGTAAAGGAGTTCTCTTATAATGGCCTTACTTAACAGATCTCTAGTGGCACAGTTGAATTCATTTCAAATACTACTATGTTAAAATCTTTTGGTTTATTCCCAAAAATGAATTCTCCAGGTTCCTAGAAATTAAGTCCTCGAGCATTCAAAGGATTGACTTTCATTTGAACAACATAGTAAGAAACCCACTTTGCTTTTGATTTCCCATAAATAAAATAACATTTATAAACAGGTCTTTGAAAATTATAAATGTTTTTAATCAGATGCTATGTAGAATATGTGCATATCCAGAAAATTCCATTATCAGTATAAAACATCCATATTGTCAAACATGCGCAGGCCATTTTATCAGCATGTTTTGTAGAATGGTCTGCATGTTTACCTTCAAAAAATACTTCTAAATACCTTAATGCAGGTGATAATATTTTAAGAAATCATTCATTTGTCAGCCCTGAAATTTCTCATTTGGCTCTTCTGTCAGTATCAATAATGGAAAGTATATGTTAGTATTTGTGAGTTATTTATTAGCTTCAGCTAATGAAGACTTGACTAGCCTTGGAGATCCTTATAGAATTACAGAAAAAGAAAAATACTAAGATCACAAATTTGGGACATGGGCCAATCTCCATAGATCATTGTGCTGAATTCCTTACATTACAATACGATCAAACTTTTGTGATTTAATAGATAAATAATTAACAATATGAATGTTAGTTTTGGCCATCTAACTTCTTAAAAATTTATGCAAACATACATATTTCATTCTTAGCAAATTTGTGTGTCAAAACTAACATTTGCCATTCTTCATTATAGCTTCTTTTAAAATGAATTTGACACCTTATCACATTGCTAATTATATCACAGGACTGTCTTAGTATGCCTCCTAAGGCAACTGCTATTCACTATTCCAGGAAAACAATTTTGATCCCTTCTTTGGGTTCTCATGAAATTGTTTCTGCTCAATATGATCCTTAAGGCATGTAAGCTGATCTGAAGGGAACAAGGACTATTCTTGCCACTTCCTTAGAAATCCGCCATGAAACACAAAGGATATAGAATATCTGTAGTCATGCAAACTTAACTAATGTGGAAAAGCAGGCCTTACTTTTCCAAGGAGATGAGTTCTAACTTTACTTTTAGATGTCTCATAGAAAAAAATAGTCATCAAGGAGAAGAAACTAGAGTCCAGCTTGAATCTATTCTTGGTGCCACCGTGAGCACTTGCAGTCTTAGTCCATTCAGGTTTTCTGGTTGGGATCCACATTTCTCAAATGTGATACCAGTGTTGGCCAGCTATCTACTACATAGAGGGTCTTTATAACGGTTAATGAATTAATGTTTATTAAGTAGCTTGAAGCCTTCAAAAATAACACTTATGATTTGCAACATCATTATCCATTCATTGTCATAGACAGGATACCTCTGGTACCTAGGATGGGGTTTCAAAGCAATTACCCTTGGTGGACAGTCATTCAAGCCCTCAGCATCTGGTCACAAAAAAGCAATTCCCCATAGTAAATTCTAGGGCAAGAGACAATTGCCAACAGAAAGCCTAAATGGGATTTTGATGCTATTCAGGGACACATTTCTTATAATTGCCACTATCTGTCATCTTCTTCCCTCTAATAGGGGAGTTCATCAAGGCTCTATATGAGTCAGATGAGAATTGTGAAGTGGATCCCAGCAAATGTTCATCCAGTGAACTATTTGACCACCAAAGCAACCTGAAAATGTGTTGTGAGCTGGCTTTCTGCAAAATCATCAACTCTTACTGGTGAGCATATGGACATCACTTTTTGTTTAGATGACTTGATTATTTGCATATAAAAGTAATTGTAATCTTTTTTATCTCCCAACTAAAGGAATATGTTGTATCATATACTATTTTGTGTATGTTGTTCATGTTTAATTGGGATGTTCTTTTTTTCCTCTCCAGTGTTTTCCCCCGTGAATTGAAAGAAGTGTTTGCATCTTGGAAGCAACAGTGCCTGAACAGGGGCAAGCAAGACATCAGTGAGCGTCTCATCAGTGCCTCACTGTTCCTCCGTTTCCTGTGCCCAGCTATCATGTCCCCCAGCCTTTTCAGCCTTATGCAGGAATACCCTGATGACCGGACATCTAGGACTTTGACGCTCATTGCCAAGGTTATTCAAAACCTTGCAAATTTTGCCAAGTAGGTGATGGTGACATAATGACATCTTTAAAAGATTAAAGTTAAAAAAAAAAGAGGAGGAGGAAGGAGAAATATTAGTCATTTACAAAACTAGCCATAGGCTACCTTACTATAGAGAAGAATTGGCTAAATCCTGGAAGGAATATGTGATCAGATTTCTTATGGAAAATATTCTTTTTCATATATATGTGTGTGTGCACATAAAAAACTTTCCAGAAGGGCACCACTGCTGCTCTGGTCTGTTAACCTATGCATACGCACAAAGCACATACCTTTACTTAGCACTGAACTAATTTTGATCAAAGTTGCAGCACCATTAAAAGATTCCCACTAAATATCAATTCTTAACTATTCATGTGTATTGTAAAGTATTGCACAGAAATATGTATAGGGAGTGCAATAATTGATTTACCCATTATTCTGCACTAGTATTTATTGAATATGTATTGAGCACCCAATGTCATTGTAGGCCCTTTGGAGGCATTCCAGAGGAGTGCTTGCTTACAAGGAGTGCGTAATCTATCTGGAGAGAAGGCACAGTGTGCCTTCTGAAAGGCATGAAACCAGACATGAAACCTTCATGAAATCATGTATATGATAAATATATATATATATATATATATATATATATATATATATATATATATATACATGCTTGATATAGCCAATAAGTACTGCCAAAAGAGTTTAAAGATGTGATAAATTAATGTGGACTGGGGTAATTATGGTGACCTTGATACAGGAAATAGTACTTTGAAGGATAAATAAAATTTGGCTGGATGGAAAGGTGGAGAAAGGCATCTCTGGTTGGAAAAACTACACTAGCAAAGAAAGGCATGTAGGACGGTAGTAGTAGTGGTGGTGGTGGTGGTAGCAATATCTGTGGTGACTTAAGGTTTGCAAACAGGCTTTATATGTGCTATCTCATTTGACCATCACAGCTCCACTTTGAGTTAGTGGGTGACAATAAAAGGAATGGCTTAGAACTTAATCCTGGCATCATTAGAAAACCATGGAAGACTTTTGAGCAGTAAAGTGAGATGAGGAAAGTGATATTTTAAGATTTCTCACTTTTCCTAAGGATATGCCTTTCTGTTCCCTTTTTCAAAAGTATATTTTATGTAAAAATTAGTATCCTTCTTTCCCTTTGTTTCAGGTTTGGTAACAAAGAGGAATACATGGCTTTCATGAATGATTTCTTAGAACATGAATGGAGTGGAATGAAGCGTTTTCTGCTGGAGATTTCTAACCCAGACACCATCTCAAATACCCCTGGCTTCGATGGCTACATTGATCTGGGCAGAGAGCTTTCAGTTTTGCATTCCTTATTATGGGAAGTTGTTTCCCAACTTGATAAGGTAAAGCAGGCTGGAAGCATAAAAGGGGAGATAGGAGATATGGACCCTTAATGTACCTGAATACTGGAAATCCAGGGCATGAGACAGTGCCCCATTTCAGCACTGGCTGAAAAGTTAATATTTGGCCCAGTGGTTCTAGGGGTAAGCAGGTTGGTAAATAGAACGATTCACCCTCAATATCTAACTGTGCTTATTGTGTATAATACAGTGCTCGTTTTTCTAAATTTTAGTAGACAAAAGAAACAGAGGTGCAAATAAGAACACTCCTTGAGTGACAGTACATAGCAGTTAGTATGTGCATTTGTAATAGTGTCTTGATATTGGTGAAATAATGCAAAACATTCCTAGAACCTCATATTACAGGTAATAGTAAATCTAGAAATTTATGAAAGTTATAGCTTGCTGCTTTTGGTCCTTCAGTAAACATATCAAATATTTGAGCATGTAAGTCTAATTCACACATAAGAAAGTGGATCAAGACCACATACAGTTATTTCCAACAAAAGTGCTGATGTTGTCACAAAAGTGCTGAGGAAATTATATTTAAATTAGGATACATTTCCCCGTGCAAATCAGGAAAATGGTTTTCATAATTGCTAATGCCACAGAATCCACCTGGGATTTGAAAATCCAGGTGTGTTTTTCTCCATAGGTGTGAATTAGGCACATAGGAAGCAATCATCGTTTTAAGTCATTTCTTTTTCTGACTGTAACCTCACTTGGAGGTTAAAGAAAATTACATTTTCTTCCATTCCTGATTAAATTTCTATCATGCCAATCATTTTCCTACCTTTATGAAATTGGTCAGGAAGAACAATCTATAGAGGAGAATAACCGGTTATCAATAAGACTCATGGCTATAATTATTTACTGATGCATCTGTTTGCCACAGATATGATATAAATATGTCTGGTGGTACCTTAGAATAATTTCTAAAAACAAACTTATGCTTGTTGTGATGAAGATCTCTGCAGTTATTTTCCAGCTATACCTGAATATTTTGTATCTTGGATACAAAATTAAAATATCTTGGGTGGTAAAATTTATTTGCAAAGACCATTTTCCTGGGGCGACTTAAGCAATAGTGTGTATGGCAAGATCCACAAAACATCAGCTGTGCTCTGGGTCTACCTTGTGGCTTTCACATCTGTCCAAGTACATCTGAAATTTTAGCAACTGAGCAAAAAGGATCCCTAGGCAAAATGTGACTTGGGGAGAAGAGAAAGAGGCAGTGTGGTCTTCAGATGACATGTATGCATTTGAACAGTATGGAGGAGTTTACTCCTGCTTCTTAGTGCAGAAATTCTTAACTTGAGATCCATGCACTTGGGCTTTTTAAAAATCTTGATGGCTCTATTTCAGTATAATAGCTTTCCTTGGTAATCCTATATATCTTTGTTTTATGCATTTCAAAGCCTTATTCTGAGAAGGAATCTGTAAACCTCACCAGACTACCAGAAGAGTCAGTGAAGCAAGAAGCCAAAAAATCCTTGCTTATCCATATACTAAAGCTAAAATAAAAGAGTTCAGTTTAGCTTGTCTTGTTCCCCTTTAAGGTCACTTCTTTAAACAACAGTACAGAGGTCCTATTTCTTGATAATGAGCATTCCAGAGAAAGGTTAGGAGAAAGAAAGCTGGCACTAAAAAATTATTATTGTCCATTGCAAAAAAAAATTTCAGTGGAGTATGGAATATTTTGTGAAACAGTATTAGCTTTGTCTGGATGATCTTTTAAAATCTTTACTGTGTTAAATTTGCTTCTTCTGCACCAATAATGATTTAGTCCTAAGTATCTGGGCTATACCTTATAGCATCTCCTGGTTGCTGGTGATATGACCTTGTTCTACAGATATTTGTTTTGCTGATGCACATTCAGATGGCAATAGAATAGAGTGCCCAGCATAAAATAGGATATTAAATGTTGATGCCAACCTTGTGCCCCTGCAGTGCTCTCTTGGACCCTTGAATGCAGTACCTTTTTGTATGTTGGCATGCATTTCTTTTCCCACATGACTCCTTAACCTTGGAAGTTCCATTCAGCTAGCTGACCTCTAGCCTTTGAATACCTTTTTATTAGGTGTTTGGTTTGCCTCATTCCTCCAGCCCATCTTGACCTACTCTACCCCCACAGACTTAGTCTGCTTTGCATGCCCATTTTAAGTTGGAATGGCAATATGATTGTATTAAGCATGTCTTTAATTTTTTTTTGCATTAATCCTAATTTCTTTTCTATTTCCTTTCTTTCCTCAATGTCGCTGCACACCTTGTTTCGTCTCTTCATCTCGTCGCCATGGTTACGCTGCTCCATAACAATGCATTATGAACCTGCCACACCCACATGCAAAAATTTACCCTTCCTTCCAACCTTCACCCCTCCATCAATGTGCATCATCCTCCCCCCCCAAAAAAACATGGCGGATATTCCGATGCTTATTATCCAATCAGGGTGAAAATTCCTTCCTACAGGCGACTGTGGCAAAATTGGGACCACTTCCTCGTGTTCTCGCTGATATTACTAAGTCTCTGACTAATCCTACACCAATACAGCAGCAACTGAGACGTTTCACTGAACATAACTCCAGCCCAAATGTCAGTGGCAGTCTTTCCTCAGGGCTGCAGAAGATATTTGAGGACCCCACTGACAGGTATGAAAGAGTGAAGATTTGAACTAAAATATCAAAGAGGTGAAATATCAAGGGAATTGGTTCAATTCTAGAAAATAAAGATTTACTCCCAATATTATGTATATGTCAGCTGCTCCTCTGGGCCTTAATTGCTTCAACTATAAAATGAAGCAGTTAGACTAGCTGGATATTCTCTAGGGCCCTCTCAGCTCTAACATTTTATGACTTGGTGATTGAAAAGTTTTGTTGAGGGAAGAGGAGGGGCCTTCAGTGATCTTCCTATCCACATATTTTACCTGTCTCCCAACAGTAGTAATTAGATGGTAAGTCCCAAAAGAGAGAGCAAATGAAACTCTGGTCCCAATAATATTGAGTTCTAGGTATGTGTGGATGAAGAGGAAGCATAGAAAGGGGGACAGAAGGTAAGACCTAGAAGGTCAGCAGAGAGATTTTGTCCTATTAAGAAAAACTAGGGAAGAAATGATAGGTAAAAATCAAGAGGCTTGGGAGGGGTTAAAGCCATACTTGAACGTTAATCAGAAATGCAATAAGGTAATGGGAATAGGATTCAGAGAAGTGGGTCTGTCCCTTTGGAGAAAATTACAATGGTGTAACATATTTTGTCTTCAAAATCAACTTATTATGAAATTCAAATTTGGAGAGAAAAATATGTAAAGAGAATAATTGGTCCCATGAAATTTCAGAGAAGGTTGTCATAGGATTCTTGCCTAGGTGGTAACTCAGAATCTCTTTCTTTTCCACAGTGATATGCACAAATTAAAGTCTCCAACCCAGGAAAACACAGATAGCTATTTTAGAGGTAAAACATTACTGTTGGTTCAGCAGGCATCTTCTCAAAGCATGACTTATTCAGAAAAAGATGAAAAGGAAAATGGACTTCCTAATGGAAGGAGCATTTCCCTTATGGATCTTCAGGATCCCCATGCTGCTCAAATGGACCATGCATCCATCATGCTGGATGTGCCCATGCGTTTGACTGGCAGCCAGCTTTCCATAACCCAAGTGGCCAGTATCAAACAACTCCGAGAGACACAGAGTACCCCACAGAGTGCACCCCAAGTGAGGAGACCTTTGCATCCTGCCTTGAGCCAGCCAGGCAGCCTCCAACCCCTGTCCTTCCAAAACCCAGTTTATCACCTCAACAACCCCACCCCATCCATGCCAAAGGCCTCTGTGGATTCCAGTTTGGAGAATTTAAGCACTGCCAGCTCCAGAAGCCAAAGTAATAGTGAAGATTTCAAACTCAGTGGACCCAGCAACAGCAGCCTGGAAGACTTCGCCAAGCGCAGCACCCAGAGTGAAGACTTTTCTAGGAGGCACACGGGACCAGATAGACACATACCTCTTGCCCTTCCACGGCAAAATAGTACCGGGCAAGCACAGATCCGCAAAATGGACCAGGCTGGGCTGGGCGCCCGAGCCAAAGCCCCCCATTCCCTGCCACACAGTGCTTCCCTCCGGAGCACAGGAAGCATGTCAGTAGCTTCCGCAGCCTTAGTGGCTGAGCCTGTACAGAATGGAAGCAGGTCCCGACAACAATCATCCTCCTCCAGAGAAAGTCCCGTCCCCAAAGTGAGAGCAATCCAGCGGCAGCAGACACAGCCGGTAGGCGTGAACTTTAATATGGTTTTTGCAATAATCTGTACAATCTATTAAATAGGTTCTCACAACAGCAGTTATCAGGGAATCCAGTTAAAAAATAGGGTGCTTGCTTGATGACAGTTTCTGCTGTTGATGTAAAAAAGAAGTTAAACTAGATCATGTCTGGGTAAAGAAAAGGAGGCTTAGAATTAGAAAGAAAAGTTCACTCATTGTCCTTCAGGGAGGGCCTCCTCTGCCCAAGTACTGAGTGGGCCCCACTCCTTTACAAACAGTCATATCCTCCCCTGGTATTCAGTCAGGTGTGTGGTACAAAGGGATTGAGCAGACCTGCCCAGGAGCCAGCAGGCCAGCTCAATTATATAAACTCTGAAAGGAGAGGCGGCACCCTCTTAATTTTCCCTCAAGCTTATAGGAGTAGGTGTGCATCTAAGAGTCCTATTTGTTCTGCTGGGTCCAGCCTTCCTTCAAAGCTCCCTCTGGAAATGCCAGCAACCCCTTGAGTTTTTTCCTGGAAGTGGTAAGAAAAACAAACAGCTGAACACTGAATGGTAAATAAAGGTAATGAGTTGGGGTGATGGAAATTCAAGAAGTACACATGGTTGGACTCTTAAGAGTTTTCAAACCACTGCTGTTTCTGTAGTGGGCTTAGCCCAAGAAATGTTCACACCCACACTTAATATGCAAAAACTAAAAGAATCACTACCCCCAACTGTTAGCCAACATACCCAGCCCTTTCATGTTCTTTACATTTTACATTTTGAATCAATAGAGCATATTTTACTACTTGAAATAAGTTAATTACCTGGAAAATACAGGTACATGTTGCTTTTTAAATGAAATGTGATCCTGAAGAGTTTTGGGCAATTTTTTTTTATAAGTCTAATCCTCTTTTAAAAAATGCTAGGGAAACTGAGAATTCCATGACATATCATTTCATAAAATCAAGAACCCTTTTTACAAAGCAAATTAATTGTTAATTTGTTAAATTGTTAATATTGAAAAAGTCAACACATTTACCTCCTCAAATCCACACAAACAACAAACCCTTATGTTATTTGCTTGTAAATTGTTATTTTCAAATACAGGCAGTTTTGATTAACAAACGTTTAAAATTTGGGATTGTTTATAGAGATTTTTTATTAGTTCAGACATGATAGAATAGGGAGAGAACTGAGCATCAGGGACAGAAGAGGTGGAGAGGAGGGACAGACCCCTCCCCCCTAGCAAGCCAGAGGTCCTCCAGTGACATACCTGGGGCAGCATTAGGGCACTATTGGAGGGGGGGTGGGGCACCAGGAAGAAGACAAGAAGATGAAGAAGGGGAGGAAATGCCAAAGAGCAACTTGATCTTCTTTAAGATTTTGCTTAGATCTATTGGGGAAGGAATATTTCCACTGGTGCTTCCTCCTAAGCCACAGGAACTCCTCTTCCCAGGACCCAGAGCTCAGCTTCATACAATTATACTGCATATAGTTCAGCTACATTCTAAGTCAAATATGCATTGGTGGCTCTGTAGAGAACTTAACCATTATCTATAACAATCAGCTTGCACACACACTTTTGGTCACATGACAGCCCACAATTGTCTTTTTTGCCTGTTCTGTGCTCCCACTGCTATGCCAGTTGGGGTTAGGGTGAGCAGATAGGGTCTGGGTGAGGGTCACTTCTACAATAGATGGCTTCAAGTGGAAGGTCTGATGTGGTGCTCTGGCGAGGCATTTTTATAAGGCTCATTAAGACATTCCTCTCCTTTTGTTCTTTACCCACTCCTGCCAGCCTCATTAGTTGGTGAATGAATGAATGAAAATGAATGACAAAGCATTTATTAAGCACTTACCAGTGCCAAGCATGGGCCCTGCAATTTGCTTGCTGAAATTCGCACTCATGTGTCAACCCTGTCTTTTTCTACCCAACCTATTTATTTCCCGTTTCCCAAGTCACTTTGGAATATTGGGGATGGGGGGGGGTGCTGTTTTTAATCCTTTTCTTTCTTGCTTGCTCTTTACTCTGTTGTGGAATCTCCAGAGTTCTATAGTCAGCACTTTTTCCAAACAAATTCCTCTACATATTTTTAATTGCAAATTATGTGAGGGAATTCTTTTCTCTCTGAAAGTGGAGGATTTCTTTGTGGGGTTTGTTCTGTGGGTGGCAGTAATTATCAGCAGCTTTGTCTTTAGCAAGTTCTACTTATTTCTCAGCACTGAGCAGTAACTATTATTTGGCTAAGATTTACTGGCTTCGGTCTTTTCCATTTAGTAAGTAGGAGGGGAACAAAATTTCTATCGAGAGTATTCCAGTGACAGAATTTTTGTACTTAACATTTTGTACTACAGCCTTCTTGTTCTTGAGAGAACTGTTTTCTCATATTTTGACCCTTACATTTCCATGAGCCTTTTTAGCAGTTCTTTTTCATTCTTGGCCATTTTTCCCCTGACATTTTATTCATCATTTGCACATAAAATGGTCTATTCTGTTTTAAATTCATTAGTTGTTTACATTCAACATACAACCTAAATTTAAGGCTTGAAACTTGACAAGCATATGTTACTGACAAGACTAATGAAGTTTTAACCTTTCAACATTTGAAACTATCCCAAATTCAAACTATTCAGTGACTCTTTTCGATGATTATTTTATGTGTTTAATTAGGGCCCTTACATTCCTATTTTTGGCAGTGACGTTTACTTGCATGTACAAACCAAACCTGTTCCAAGCTTGTCAAGAAGCTGAAACCAACTAGTCTTTCTTGCATCTAGTTAATATAAACAGAGAACAGAGAAATCTCTTGTTCTATGACTTGGATGTGACTAATAGTATCAGTCAAAGTTCTATATAGAGAATTGTCAGGTCCTTATGCCCTGAAGCTTTCTCTCGTCCAGCTCCCCACTCCCACACATACACACAGAAAAAAGTCCACGTGGTCTTTTAAATTTTAACATCAGTTATCCCCAATTTTGTTGACTGGGAGCTGGAATAACAGTTTTTGCTACCTACTCAATTTAAAAGGGAGCTGAAAGACAAAATTTTCTGTTGATTTTTAAGTAATTGGACAAATAAATCACTTAGGGCCACCCTGGTACTGATCAACAAGCATTTACTGTGTGCATATTAATGTGAACTACAAAAGAATAAGAAATATGGGCCTGGCCATGAGGGAGTCTGGAAGATGCAGTTTATGTTGGTGAAACAATTAGAGAAAGAGAGGGCAGTGTTTAGTTAGAAGCCAAATTGTGGGTACAGACTTAGGTAAGTACTTTCAAGAACTCAGAGAAGAAAATGAAGACTTTAGGAGCCAGAATAATCAGGGCAGCCTGCATGGAGGAGACAGACTGAGGTTGGGCTTTGACAGATGAGAAGGGTTTAGGAGAGTGGTCTGCCTTTTCCCAAAAGGCAGAAAAGGGAGAAATGAATATGAATTCCAAAGAAGACAAATTTAGATTTGAGTAAGGAAAAAAACTCAATCATTAGAGTAATTTAAAAGTATGATGGGCTTCCTTGGAAGGTAATGGATTTCCCCTCAGTAGAGAAAAGACTAGATCACAACTTGTTAAGATTGTTGTAGAAGGGAAATGGTTCCTTATGAGTTGCTTACAGCTTTGTGATTTTGTGAGGGCATACCAGGGAAAAGATGAATAAAAGCATGGAGTCCAAATGAGCAATTTGAAGTGAGGGAAGGAATTAAGATCTGTTTGATGTGTTAGGAAGTAAGGAGTAATACAATTGAACAGGAGGGAACTCCTAGTGCCTTTTATGTAATTTCTTCAGATGACCTGGTAAACCCATGGGTTGGCAGAACCATTTTTTTTATCCAGAAAGTTGTATTTCACTATTATATAGCTTCAGTGAGAGTAACAAGCCAACCCTGGTTTTTAGAGTTTCCTCTTGGGTAAGTCAAACCTTTAGCCTGCCTAACAACTAAGTCTCTAAAGGCCAAGACCTGTCTTCTATATGACTGTCACATCCCGTCCAGGCTTTCCACTGCATTGAACATCCCCAGTAAATAATCTCAGTGATGAGCTACTATCTCACTAGGCTTTGTTAATTAGGTAAAAAGGAAAAGTTATTGAGTTGGAATGGGAACTTTATTGGTTTGAATTGTTACTCTATTTCAAAAACTTTTTACAAATATTATTTGAAAAATAGGATATCTCAGTACCTTACCTGGCCCATGTTGTTGAGCTGTTCAGTAGTGACTGGTTCTTCTTAAGCCCACGCACCATACTGTCCATGGGGTTTTCTTGGCAGAGATACTGGAGTGATTTGCCATTTCCTTCTCAAGTGGATTTAGGCAAACGGAGGTGAAGTGAGTTGCCCACACAGTTCTAAGTGTCTGAGGCTGGACCTGAATTCAGGTCTTCCTCACTCCAGGCCCAATGCTCTGTCCACCAAACCATCTAGCTGCCTCCTCCTGGCACATAGTAGGCACTTAATAAATGTTCATTGACTGATCAGCTCTCTAGGAGGCAGCAGGGAAAGGGATACTGGGAGGAATTTTGATGATGTTAAAAACAAAAGATATTTTTTAAAGTATTTTTTTAAAACCTTTTTACTAAAAAAATCCCACAGTATCTTAGCAAAGCAGCTAGTAAAAAGCAATCCAAAGTTTACTGACCTTGAAATTGTTTTTTTTAAAAGGAAAACTTGTGGACACTACTACCCTTTGGCCTTCCAGGTCTATCTTTGTATAAAACAGAAACTTGAAACCGCATTGCTGTGGTGGGCCTGCACCCTTCTGTGAAACCAGTAGGGGGAGACATACCATTTATTGGTCTTGGATGCCACTGCCCAGACATTAAGGTTTAAGACCCTTTAATTGGGTACATTTTCTTAAGATAGTGAAAGAAATGGCCTTTAAGGAAGATGATCAGAGGACCACTCCCTAAGCTTTGAAAGACCCACTTCTTCAGGGACAAAGTCATGTTGCCAACAAAGACAGCCTAAGTCACATTTGCTACTGGACCTTGGAGGGCAATGTCACCAAAAGATATTTACATGTCTTTTCTGTCTTCCCCTCAGCCCATTTCTGATCATTCATTTTAAGACCAGCACTCCAACCCGACTTTAAGAATGAATTAAATGTGGAAGATAATGTAAATTCTCATATTCTCCATTGCTGTGGAACAGATGGTTCCCTTCACTTGATAGATGAAGAAATATTGGTCCCCAGAATAGAAAGCCATCTTGATGATAAAAAAGAAAAAGACTAACCTTTAGATCTTACACCAGGCCTTATTGGCTTAACTCCAAAGAAACAAAACCAGATCTGCTACAGAATACTTGAAAACAGGGTGCAGTCAGCTCTTTGAATCTTGCTTTATGTTTTCTGTGAAAATCTCTTACTTTCATTATAGTGGCCAAAAATCCTACAGACCCTTAGGCCAATGAACAACATTTTAAGGTTAAATCTTTTATTTGGGAAGGAAGAGCAGGCTCTATATCTGAATTAATTGGAACAAAAATCTTTTCAGCCAGTTGTGTTCTTAAAGATATAGGTATTCCTCCACACTCATGGTTTTGAATTAATTAATTAATGAAAAAACATTTAAGTTCCTACTATGTGCTAGGCACTGAGGATACAAAGACAGAAGTAAAAACGTTTCCTGTCTTCAAGGAATTTACATTCTTTTGGGGGAGACCATACATGGAAGAGGGGTTTGGGGGGGGTGTTCTGAGAAGGCTGTGGAATGGTGAGTGACACCATTCCTTTTCAGGACAATGATAGAATTGATTTGAAGAACCAGAGGCGGAAAGGAGTAGAGGTTACTAGAGTGCAGTTAGGGCAGATGGATGAATGTCCAGGGTCTAGGGCCAGCTAGATGCAGCCCATTATGCAAGTTTGCATTTAATTACTAGTCAGTTAAATTTAATCCTAGGGAAAGTTCCAAGCCGAGTAAATTATTTCATTCAAGGAGGCAGTCATGTCTCTGGTGGGGAGCGTAGGGCCACAGTAGGGTGGGTGGCAGGATGTTTGGGGTTGGTAGAAGTGAAGCATGATCTATAACCATTTAGATATTCTCTAAAACAGTTTGCTTTTGAAAGGATATAATTTAGAATCAGAATCATAGTGACACATTTAGCTGAGAGAGAAAAAAAGTGGAGAGACTGAAATTGACTGGATCACAGTTATTTCTTCTAAGAAGAAATGCCAAATGTTAAACGCACCAGTTGGTAATCTTTGGTAAATCCTTATGATTATTTCTGATGCAGGTTCAGTCACCTGTAGACTCTGCCACAATGTCTCCAGTGGAGAGAACGGCAGCCTGGGTTCTGAATAATGGGCAATATGAAGAAGATGAAGAAGACACTGAGCAAAATCAAGATGATGTCAAGCATGCAGAGAAGGTAGAGTCTAGTGTGCATCCTTCCTGACCTGACTAGCCCAAGGACGATGGGCCATCAGCATGTGCGGGAGGTCTGGGGCCAAGATTGTGTGCTTAACCTTTGCAGCTCTGCAGAGAAACACATCCAGACGCTGCACTTTAACCTTGACCCACTGTCACAAATAGAGGGCCACTGGTGTGAAAGAGAGAGGACAAGCACGTGAATGGCTCAGTGAAAACCCGTCATCACTGCTTAAAAAATGGCTCGGATCTCATATTACGGGTGGTGGGTCGGTGATGTCATCTTTATGTAAGGAAACACATACTCTGGTTACATACAGATGACAAAGAGCGAGGACCAATGGGTGGGATTTAGAGGATGTTACCTTCCCATGGTGACTTCTTATGTAGTAGATATGTTGCCTCTTTGTTCTACTCTCCCTTGCCCCATCTCCAGATGTTTCATATTTGCTGAAGATAAATTTACTCATTAAACATTTTATTGCATTTTATATTTTTAAAACAAGTTATAGGGGGGCAGTTTTCAGCTCAGTGCAATAAAGAACTTCCCAACAATTAGAGTTCCCTAAAATTAGAATGGATCGTATCATGGAGAACTGTACTCCCTGTCACTAGCAGTGTTTAAGGAGACTCATGGACTGACCACTCCATTAGGGCTATTATAAAATAGATTCATCTCCCAGGAGGAGATGGTAGACTAGATACCTAGATCCTTTCCAATGATTATATGAAATTCCATTCTGTTGGAGTTACCCAGCTTTAATATCTGCTTATTGATGCCCTCTCGATCTCACTGCCTTTGATACTTCTTTACACTGTATTTCTGCTATCCTGCCATCCATTTCCACTCAGTTTACGTTAATTTTTAGTGTTTATACAAGGCAATTCAATTTAATGCAGCAGTTCAACAAGCATTGATTAAGTGCCTGCTTCTCCAGGTACTGCATTAGTGGAAAGTAGAGAGTGGGGGAATCTTGGAGGAATACGAAGACAAAAACAAACAAGACAAATAGAAAATTAAGTACCGAATATATAAATATATACATATATATATAAATACACACACACACGACCTGGGCCCAGAAGAAGGGCATGGAAGGGCATGGGTCTAACATGTTGTAAGGATCACTGTATGTACAGTGCTTTGCAAATTTTAAGGCATCATAGAAGTGCTAGCTGTTATTTTATTGTTCTCCTTATTAGTTCAAAGACTTCTAATGCAGGTGATTAATGTACAGATCTTTTCGCCTTGTGGATATCAGACTTTTAACATATTCTCAATAATTGGTTAAATAAGCTTTTATGAAATTAGATAATATCTTTGCTTCTGTCTGAATACTATACTAAAATTAGATGAAGTTTGTAGAAACTAGTTGGTTTAATTTACATGAGGGCAGCTGGTGGTGCCGTGGATAAGGTGCTTGACATGGAGGCAGGAAGATCTGAGTTCAAATGCAGCCTCAGACACATACTAGTTGTGTCACCCTGGGCAAGTGACTTAACCTTTGCCTCAGTTTCCTCAATTGTAAAATGGGGATCAGTAATAGCATCTATCTCATAGGGTCATTGTGAGGATCAACTAAGATCATATTTGTGAAAAAAAAAAAACCCTTAGCCTAGTTCGTAGCACATAGTTGGTATTATGTAAATTGTTTTCACTTCTCTTAAATGCATGATCAGGAGATGGGCAGTGCTGCCTGAACATTAAATCTGTGATGAGCTTTAGCAGGTCCACAGAGTGGAGAATGTTCCTGCAGGAACTGAACGTTGTCTTTCTAGTCTCTGAGAAACAAATGGCACTCCAGTTCACCTCTCCTTTCCTCTTCTGCCCTAGTATGAGCAGGAAATCGCCAAGTTGAAAGAACGCCTGAGAGTGTCGAGCCGGAGGCTGGAGGAGTATGAGCGGCGGCTCCTGGTGCAGGAGCAGCAGATGCAGAAGCTGCTGCTGGAGTACAAAGCCCGCCTGGAGGACAGCGAGGAGCGTCTGCGCAGGCAGCAAGAAGAGAAGGACAGCCAGATGAAGAGCATCATCAGCAGGTGAGGCGGCAGCCACAGGCAGCAGTGTGGGGGCAAACACTGCATCGCATCTCAAAGGAGAAGAGAAAGTCTTTTTTCAATTCCCTCCCAACTGCATTGACATCCAGCATTCCCCTGCCATGGGCGTCCAGCGCCCCGCCTCTTGATGGTTCTTGACTCATGATGCTCTCCAGGTGTGAAGCTCCCTAGAAAGCCAGAATCGGCCTTGTCATTGTCTGAAATGCATTTTCTTTAAAACGAAAGGAGACAAATCATGACATGACTTCCCTGAGAGGTCACGAAAGGGAGAGGCCTCAGAAGAGTCTCTGAATGCTCCTGCTCTGGGGGCAGGAGAGCCAGCTCAACCACTCGAATGCCTTTGAATCAGGCTCTCCTTCCTGAAGCCACTTCTGTGGTCTTTATCCACTCTGGCTGTTTCCACAGAGGAAAGAGCGGCACTCTTTCTTTTAAAGGGAATAACAGAGGAGTGTGTGTAGTGGAGGTCTCTCATTTTGTGCGCTGCCTGTTTTCTTCTTTAATTATGGGAATGCTCTCTTCTTGACTTATTTCAGGCTAATGGCTGTTGAAGAGGAATTGAAGAAGGATCATGCTGAGATGCAGGCAGTTATTGATGCAAAGCAGAAAATCATCGATGCACAGGTAAGAGGGCTTTGAATCTGACTGTGAGGAGTTTGTCTATAGTAACTTTTATTCCCTGTTCTTCCACCCTATGCAAATGCCAGGGCAAATGCTAAAAAAGTTGTGGAGGAGAAACTCTCTGACAATTATCTCTTTTCAACCCTAAAGGGACATTGGTTGGCTACATGACCTGCATTATTTTTTTCTCCCCTGTATTGGAGAGTAACCCATTGAGAGGGCACCCCAGCACTACTGTCCTTGGGGCAGTGACCCCAGAAATCTGTCCTGGTGCATTGTGAGGTTAACTTCCTTTCTTTTGGAAGTAGTTAGATCCCCAAGGTATAAAGAAAGAGGACGAGTGCCCTGCATGTGTCTGGCTTGCGACCTCCACTGACCATTGCTTGGCTGTGAAGTTCACAATCTTGTGAGTCACGTCCTCCGTGCCATAGACTGTTAGCCCATGGCAAATGCAGGATAGCTGGGGGAAATGAGGCAAACCAGTAACCCTGCTCTGCGTTACTGTTTTCCTAGCCCTGCGTTTGGCAGCAGTCTTTGGGCTTAGCTTGGCTCCCCTTCTTTGTTGGCGCTCTGCTTAAAGGACCTCTTTTGGTAACCCTAAAAGGCATGAGGTGATGAAATCACACGTTGGATCCCTGCCCACTGTGACTTGTTCCTGGGATGCTTATGGGATAGAGGCTGCCAAGAGAACCTCCCATGTGTTATAGAACATCTGTACTCAGAGCAAAATCTGGGAGACAGGAAATACATCTAACTTGCCACTTCCCTTTTTTTCCAGCACAAGGAATATTTCCTCTAAGAAGGCAGGTGCAGTTTTGGTAATTGCTGCTCTGGCAGCTGGAGACTGTTATCTCCCTGAGAATGCTTCAGTCAATTTTGCATTTCTCCCACTCCAATACCATCCTGGGACTAGGTTAGAAATGCACATATCATGCCGTGTGTCACTGAGCTGTGAAATAAAAATATGAGTGAGAGTTAATCCATGCTCCAGATCCCTTCCCTGAGCAGCCCTCACCTTTTAGGGTCCTGGCAGATTCCAACATTCTTTCATTTTCAATATAAAACACACAGGGAAAGCATCTTATTTGGGACTCCTCATAGGGTCACTCATGTAATTTAGAGTGTGAGGTTTCAAGCATAGCCTGTTTTTCCCAAAGTAAGACATCCAAATAATTGGAGAGTCAGGTTGAAAAGGTAGTTTGTGGGTGGGCTGCTTTGTAGTTGGGTCTTCATCATGTGACTTCTAGCTCTCAGAGTCCCAATAGTGTAGAGTCTGAGGGGAGGGGTCAGTGTGTTTCCTTGTAATCAGAACAGCTCCCCTAAATGTTCTGAGCCCTGGACTCTATAGTGAAGCAATGAGCTCTGTAATTTGGAAGAGAAGCTGGATGCAGTTCTTTTATTTAAAGTCATTGTCTACCTTGCTAAATCAGCTTCAGAAACCAGCAAGAGCCACCTTTGTCATTTTGTTTTGTAGCAGAGAGAAGCAGCTCAGAGGGCTAAGGAAGGAAGTCAGGCTCAAGAAAGCAAAACCTTGTCAGTAATGCAGCCAGGTCTGAGATGTGGGTCTGTAACAGAAATCACCTGTTCCTCTACAGAGTAGTTTTCTGCTCTCATTTGACCTAATGAGGCTAATTCATCATTTGTTTCTGAAGATATCTTCTCCCCATTCCAACCTTTAGGGCTTAGTGTGGGGTTATACATCAAGAGTAACAGGCAGAAAAGGTTAAAGGGAAAGAAATCTGAATTTTGGATATTGATAGTTAGGAAAATGGCAATTTAGAATCTACGTGGCAGAGAGTGGCGGTGGTCTCAAAATAAAATTAGTGACTTGATCTTTTGTGCAATACCTAAACTAGAGAATAGTTCTGAGCCAAATTTTAAATGTTATATTAGCAACTTTTAAGGCTTTTTTTTGCCAAGGTCCATTTTAGTGATCTCAACTTTAGCTTACACACCACCTGGCCCAGCTGTTTCCTCTTGAGCCAGGACAAGGGATGGTGCTAGGGGTGGGAGAAACATGGTGTGAATCTCACTGACTGAAGTTAGTGGGATACATTGGCATTGCATCTGAAGACACACCAATTAACTGAAATCTTGTGTTTGATAAATGTAAGTAAATTACTAATTCATGACAGAAACCAAAACATAAATAGATAAAATAAAATCTTAGAATCTGAGTTCAAAGGGAATTGAGAAGCCACTACATGAAGTCCCTGCTCAATCCATTAATTCCTAAAAACATCAATTGTACAAAAAGACCAGTCTGTGAAGCCCCTAAAAGATATCTGAAGGTGTTAGTGGCTCCTAAGCTATATTTTGACAACTGCTTTATACAGATGCCAGTTACTGTTGTTATAAATGCCATTACAAAGACAGCTTCTGTGAATAACAGACATTTCCAAATTAATGGTCTTCTTTTGTAGAAGAATTACAAATTTTTAAAAAGAATTGGGATCATTGGGCAACTAGGTGGTGAAGTGAATAGAGCACTGGCCCTGGAGTCAGGAGGACCTGAGTTCAAATCCAGCCTCAGATGCTTAACACTTACTAGCCGTGTGATCTTGGGCAAGTCACTTAACCTCAATCGCCCCTCCAAAAAGAAAAAAAAAAAAGAATTGGGACCATCCCATGGAGTTTTCTGTAAAAGTTCTTGTGTACTGATACATTCCTTAAATTAATTCCCTCAGAAAAAGTTACACAACCAGCTGCATACCAAAGCTTTGCAAGAGTAAATAAATCCCCTCTTCTGGCATCAGCGTCAGTGGTAGAATGTAAAGTCCTGGAGGTCGGAGCCTCCCTTTTGTTTTTGTCTCCCTAGCACAGTGCCTTGCATGTATACTAGGTACTTGATATTTATTGAATTTCACATACTCTTGTTGAATTGAAAAATTGTTTGGGGATGAAAATGTCCTGTGGAGGTGAGCAGTTCTGTGTAATATCTGACGTTTACCTTGATGTCCCTCAGGCAATGTTCCCAGTAGTATAAAGAGAGCAGCTACATAGGTAAGAGTCTTACTTAGGCTGGGGCCATGTCACTACCCTCAAGCTCCATTGGGCAGATGTCTAGGAAATTAACTGATATCCATGTTTGTCTTTTATCTCTTCCACCCACTCTGTGCTTAAATTGCCCTGCAGTCCTGTCAAAAAGGCTTGGGTTCAGATCCTAAATTCGGCCTCCCTCTCCACTAATCAGTCAGTTCTCCTGGGCCTGTGGTACGAGCTAAACCAGGCCATCTTGTTACTGGTGCAGCATAAGGAGGAGCTTTGTGACCAGATAGTGGACGGTCCACTTTTTACCCTGACATTATCATACAGGAAATAAGGGTCTGTGGAGAGGACAGCCCTGAGCCAACCACTGCTCCCATCTTTCAACTCCTAGTGTGGGGAGAGTGCGTTGTCACACCTGGCACCATGAGGCTTAGTGAGACCCGGGGGTCCCCACACTCATCAGCTGGAGAGCAGAGGAGCAGATGCTGCTTCATCACTATGGCAAGTGACAATCTCCACTGTGTTAAATTACAGGTCATAAATGGGGATGAGATTATTCAGACAGGCAAGTAAACCCAATCCAGTCCATTCTCTAGCTGACCGGCACCTAGTCTTGGCCCCAGGCACTGGCCTTCTACACATTCCAGCTCCTGGCACTTCCCACACTTGAATTCCTCTGGGTCAGGAATGAATTTGTTGTGTTTCTTTTGAATCTAAACAGAGTTGAGAGTGTTAAGAGCGTCATCCACCTTCTCAACTTGGCCTTCAGAAATTCCAGTCTGATTTGGGGATGGATTCTTCTCATTCACATATGTTCAGCTTTTGGACATGGGGGTTGGTTCGACTGTGCGACTGGCCCTTCTTCCCTCCATAAATATCTGCATTCATTTTTTTCCTCTTTTTAACTTACTAAGATCTCAGTTTTTGCTACCTGTCTTAACTTTTGTTTCATGGATGGACAGGCTCCAGCCTGTACCCTGGAAAGGAGTTTCCTCATCAGTGAGGTCAAAGATCCATCTAAAGATTTTATTTTTGAGAACGAAATTTGTGAAATTCAGCCTCTACCAGGAGAGGACCATGGACTTGCCCAAGTTAAGCAGAAAGGATTGTTCTTGCCTTTAAATCAATTTAAACAATATCCTTTTGGTCCTTTATATTTCCTGACTGTGGAGAAGATTATTTCCACACTTTGATGACTCTTTATTTTGGGGGCCACTGTGGCCATTTGTCACTAGCCTTTAAAAAATCTATACATTGACAGTTACCTTCGGTGATAATAGCAACAAACTACCTCCTTTGTGGATTTTTTTTCTCCATCCAGTTTAGTTTAGCCTTGTAAATTGTCATTCATCTGTTGCTACAGAACAAATTATAATTCATGGCAGGGCAGTAATGCCAATTTTGTGTTTTTTGGTTTTTTTTACTGCCTTCCTTCTCAGAGGAAGAAAGGCTAGTAGTAATAGTGTAGAACAGCAGATATTCTCTCCCCTCTCCTTATGTAATTAATAGGCCAGGTTACCCTATACAGGAACATGATATTCCCCATTATTCCCCCTTAGCTTTACCAGACATTTTCCATGAGTCTTCACTGTGTAACCGGTCCTAGAGGTCTATAGCTCTCCCTGACATGTGTCATAGGTGTAGGCAGCATTGAATTGTTTCTACTTTCAGTGCTGTGTCTGATCTCTAGCCTGTGGGTACCCTCACTGTGACACTAGGCTAAACTTTACCTTACTGGCAAACAGACAGTATTCTCTGACACCCAAAGCCTAACCTCTCATAAAGACCATGAGAACAGTTAGGACTTTATTTCCCTGAAAAATATAATTTTTTTATTAGAAAAATCTGTGATTCCCAACTAGATCCACCTTCCTAATGTCTGCAGTGTCTTTGTAGTGCTGATTTGAGGAAGGGGATAGCAGCTTAAAAACGATTGTTCTAATGACCCCCCCCTTCCATTTGAGCTGCCCTTTTTTTCCCATCTTCATGCTTTCAGCTCTTTTTTTTTTTTTCCAAAATAAATAATGCTAAAACAAAGCTTTTCCAAAGAACAAAAAAAAAAAAAAAAATGAAAACTTACAATTGGATAGCTTTCCTGGAGTAACTCTGAGCTGGAATGGGTCTAGGAGCCTTCTGTTATCTGTTTGTTTTCATGTGTTCTATCCATGGCATCCACCTTTAAGTCACACCTCCCTCCCCCAACTTCAAGTAACTCCTAGTCTGAGCTTTCGGCTGCTTTTCTCCTCTGTTGCTGTTGCATCTTCACTTTGCTGGTGACTTCAGGCTGCCACCATTTTCTGTTTTAATTTGGAGCATAACATGGGTTCTTTTCAGATGTGACTAGTATGTTGTCTGTAGGACCAAAAGCCCATAGGCCACTTGTACCTTTTGTCTGTAAAATGAAACATCTGGTGCTTCTTTCTTTGCTGCCATTTTCCAACCTTAAAGCCAAAGCATGCTGTTCAAGAAAACAGCTTGCCATGTAAATACCTATTAAAGCAGACTTCGTTATGTGAGCTAAAAGTGAGCATGATCCACCCCACTCTCTGACTTAACATCTGCAGTGTGCCAAGAGTTCATTCAGAATGTGTCTAATGCTTTAAAAAAAAAAATGGTGGGGCAAAGGCTGACAAAGCAAGACACAGTAGACTTATGGAGAATTGAAAGACTTAAAGTAAAATGAAACAAGGAGGCCAGTATGTTCCATTTTACTGGGAAACGTTGAGATGGCTGACTCTTTCATAGAAACTGCCAGAATTGTTGATGATGGCTTTAAACCTGTTCATAGTAAAGAAAGACTATTTTTAAAGGAAAAAACATTGTAGCAGGCAAACCTTGCTAAATCCATGTGTGTGTATTTGTTGTAGGAAAAGCGGATCGTGTCCCTGGATTCAGCCAATACCCGGCTGATGAGTGCCCTAACCCAGGTGAAGGAACGATACAGCATGCAGGTCCGCAATGGCATCTCTCCCACCAACCCCACCAAGCTTTCCATCACGGAGAATGGTGAATTCAAAAACAGCAGCTGCTAACCAGCTCTCCTGAAGACACAGTGGAGATTGAAAGAAATTGTTTTGGAAAATCCAAATCCATCCCCTTATCCCCAGCCCTTCACCCCGCCCCTCCAGGTTTACAGAATGCTGCTAAATTGGAACGGCAACATAAAGGAACTATTGAGTGGTGAAAGAAACCATCTCCTTCAGGGCATAGACTAGGACTATAGAGTTAATCCTCTTTTCCCATATCTCTTTGTACATAAGGAACTCAATTCTGGGCCATGTACAGAAAATGCCACTGTAATATACCAAAAGGAAGTTAATAATGTAGATTATCTTTTTAATTATTGCTATTTTTATTATTGTTGTTTTTCTCTTGTTAAAAGCACTGCAGTTGGTAGAGGAGGAAAAATAGGAACTGTGAGTGAGGAAATGAGTTGATAGGTTTAGTGGACCTATGTCTGACTGATACAAGCCCTTGGAGTGCAACAGCAGATTGGCACAATTAGCTTTTCAAGGGATTGTTCTGCTGGTTTGAAAACCATCTGTGATCCCTTGATCCATTTAAAAAAAAAAAGAATAGCAAGACCCAATCAAAAGAAATCTATGCCAGTGGTGAGTTAAGATTGAATCTAATCAAAGAACTTTTGGCATCCACTATTACAAGGAACAGAGGCCAAAAGTTTCTGTAGCATCATTGGACTTTGGGGACAATGTTTAGATTCCTGTCAGTAAATGTATTTCCTTCTCTCTATGGCAGACAAATGTCTTTAGTAGACAAAAGAGAATATCCAGTTTTAAATAGGGGATTTTTTTTACCCCAGTTGTAATAAAGGGTATTTTTTTCCTTTTTAGAGTTTACAGAACTGTAAATATTTGTCTCTAAATGCCATCCTGCATCTTTGTATACTTCACTGTCCTCTCCTCACCCATAATGGAAGCAATCATACCAAAAAGGATTTATTCTCCATTATCTAAGTCATCTAAATCTGTTTTCCACATTCCATCTGGGAAAAAAAAAAAGCAAGCAGATTTATTGTTTATGCCCTCCTTCCCTTCCCCCTAGAAAGGGCTAACTAAATAACATCAAGATCCTGTATAATTTATGGTTTTCAAATATATCATAAATGCTTTTCTGCTTTTTAAAATCATTATGTTCATTCTTTATCTATTGGAGTGACAAATTGGTTTTATCCGGATTACAATGCCTTCCTCACATTGCCCCCAGCCAAATTTGGAACTGAGTGCAAATTAGAATTCCCACACCTGGCAAAATTGAAGTCTACTCTTCTCCCAAAAGGAAACTGCCTCAGGAGGTGGGGGTGATAGGCTGTTGGCACACACAAATGTTCATCTTCATAGGAGTAGTTAAATCTCATAGTAACAAGGTTGTCTATGGAGACTCAGTTTCAACATTTTTCAGCCATGGCTTTCTTATAGGAAATAGTCTAGCTCAGAAACATTAACACAAACTATTTATTTCCTTTGTTCAAGGGGTGTAAAATGTTATCTTGGGTGAATAATTATCAAAAGTACAAAAATTTTATGCACTCAACAGTTATTATACATATATAGTTGCACAAGTATACATATAACTATGCACAAATAGGAAACAGTCAAACCTTCTAAACCGTCAAATACACTAAGGTCAAAGTGTCTTTAGCCAGGTCTTAGCAGTAATTTTTGGTTGTGGGAGAGAAGTGTCTAATATGAGTAACAGTAATGTTTGATTCAAAATACAGTTTTTACAAAAACATAACAAACCTAAGGGACCAACCATGTGCCTGAAGTAAACACCCATGGGTGATGATGATAGCTTTTTTCTTCACCATCAGAATAAACAAGGGGAAAAAAAGAGATCATTTATGGTACAACTTTTGTTGAGAGACCAGCCCAGTCAAATTTACTCCCCAGTGTTCCAACCCTGTGTTCCTTTTGTCTTCAGCTTTGTTCTCTCTCTCAGGTCAGTTCTTTGTGACCCTATGGTGCGTTCTTGTCTTTCATCTGTGCTTCTGAGTGATCTTTCCCTCTTCCTGTATGCTCCCTTAACCAATTCCTAATGCCGCCAAACAGATCTGAAATAGGACTTTCTCTCTATATTGGCTTCCCCACAACCACTATGTTTAAGAGTTTGGGAAACCTGTGTATTCTGATACTTTACTTCACCCTCCATTTTACACACACTCCTTAGAATGTATTTCACAGACTGAACTAAATACACTTCTTGTGTCTTTCCCCTTCATGTTGAAAGTACAGAACTGATTCTACTCACTTTGAGCCACTTAACAAGTACTCTTTCAAAGAAATTCATGAGGATTCAAAGTGCTAATGTCCTATCCTTACTTACATGGCTGTTCTCATCCCTAGCAAAATTAATTCTACACACAGCTATATACCATAGAAAACTTGGTAAATGGATTGTCTGTTTTAATGGTTTCAGGTATGTTATGTGGGTGATCTCTTGAATTGAGATTCAAAATCTCTAGTGTGTTTGACTGTAGGTGGTATCTTGAAAGGCTTGTAGGTTTACCTAAATTGGAATAAGCTTTTGGGTGAATGCTGTTTAAGGTGATAGATCAGACTGCATATCAATTGTTGGCCCTGTGGTATATTCCACTAAGGGTTTTGTTGTCATCAGATTCTGTGATTAAATGTCTAGACCTCATAAGAATGTATTAGGCAGCACTTTGCATAAGAAACATTTAGTATGTGGAAGGAGAAAAGGAAAGAAACAATACAGATGTTTCAGGGTCCAAGTTAGCAAGAATCTAAGTAAACCAAGTAGCTGTTGTTTTCAAAGATGTCAGTAGATGTTATATTTAGATTTAGCATTATCCATTTTAAAATTTAGATTATTTAAATAAACTTAAATTAGATTTAAATTTAGATTCTCCACTTATATCTCTATTCATCCAAATCTTTTTTTCAGAGCATTTCTATCAAGAATACAACCCATTAAACATTTGATCAGTAGGTTCAAACGAAAAGAGCTACAGGAAGGTAATAGTATCTGCTCTTTTCATTGATTTTTAATACTATGTTGGGTAATATGACAGAGAACACCAACATGAAGGTAAATGGCCCTGCTTCAGCCAGTTGAAGAGGAGCCCAAATAGGATACATACAACAGCCTTTTTCCTTCTGCAAAGGAGACTGTTTTGTATGGTAGAGCTAATGGTTAAGTTCAGTTAGATGTCATACTCCCTACTCCTCCTGACTTGTCACCTGTTAGATATTAAATGGTCTTTGGTTGAATAGGATGTGGAATTCTATAAAGTGCCTGTGTAGGTGACCCTAGGTTATGGGCAATAGTAAAGACAGTTGAATGAATGTTGCTAAGATTCAGGAAAAGAGCCTCATGTTTCATATTCCTATCACAGGATCAGTGATCAAGCCTACTAGGTCTGGTCTCCAAATGAGTTGAAATTTCATCAACTCATAATGTTCCATGAGCTCCTGCAATAAAAACTGTGAGGGAAGAAAGATTGGACTAGGGACTGGTTTCTTGCCGCAATTTAAATGTAGCATAGTGTTATTTCTGTAGCATTAGGTCTGTTTGCTTAAGGTACTGTAGGCAGTCCAGATCAACTTTCTGTGGTTGTCTTCTTCCTTTTACTAATGGTGGATCGTCCTGCCTATCTTGAAAGGAAGAAGTAAAATCCGCTATCTTGGACTGCTCTCCATCTCTATGAAGCATTAATTATATGCCCTTGAATATGATCTTAACTTTAAAAGTAAAGCTTTTCAGATTTGTGACTACCTCTCTCTAGCCTTGTCATTGGACCTCTACTTCTTAAATCCCACTGACCTTTCACTCTGTCATTTCCCTGAGTTTAAACAGAGTCGCAGTACATGGGAGAAAAGCAAGGATTCCTAGTCGGAAGTCCCATATAGCAAGGAACCTGCTGCAGGGGAAGGTCAGCATTATTTGACCCAGCTTCCACCCCAGTCTACACCTAGGTTATCTACTGTCCTTGGACCTTTTGGAGGCCAATTCTTTCTTTTTGGGATTTTTTTTGTTTGTGCTTTTTTGGAGGGGTGAAGGCAAAGCAATTGGGGTTAAGTGACTTGCCCAAGGTTACACGGCTAGTAAATGTTAAGTGTCTGAGGCCGGATTTAAACTCAGGTTCTCCTGACTCCAGGACCAGTGCTCTATTCCCTGTGCCACCTAGCCACCCTGGAGGCCAATTCTGATACCAACTTAGGGAGTTAGATCATACTAAATGCCCAATGTCAGACCCTTCAGGCATACAACAGAGTAGACCTGGACTCACCAGGATTAACCATGGATCTGGACCTTCTCAGTAGCTCAGACTTACTGCTCCAGAACCCATGCCACAGGCTAAATAACTCCTATTCTCTGCACTTTGGGAACTACTTTGTATGTGGGCTTAACCTTTGAAAAGTATGTATGGGCAGTTATTGGCCACAGTTGTGAGAAATCCCCCCTCCCCCATCCTTCCCATGGTATCCTCCCTCTCTCCATACACTCACACACTGAGAATCAATCATTTAACTTTCAGAATGTCATTTTCAGAAACATATTAATGGAAAGTACCTATTTTTAATAATTCTTAAAAGAAATATTGGAGTTTTGAAATTTCAAATAGAAGTTCATTCATTATTTTGAAATTCTGTCCTTTGTTGCTAAAAGCATTCTCCTATTGTCAGTTCCCAGCTGAGAATGCTACACTCTTGATTTTAGGAAGGACCAAAGTCATGAAGTTTGTATGAGATTCAATAAACATCTCACAAAGAGAGAATGAGCCAGAGAGGGATGTATGATCTAAAAGCAGGCTCATGCACATCAGCCTTCTCTACAACCCAAAGAACCATAGTTTTAAAGGAGGCAAGGAGAGTTTAGATTTCCCCACCATCTATGAGATGTGTTGCTGTGATGTATGGTAACTATGGTATGATGGTTTCGACAGATAACAGTTTTCTGAGACCCTTCCCTATTTCAGAGTATCTGCTTCATTCTGTATAAACACTGATCTTCAAACATTGTTGAGTCACGTTTCCCTAACATCATTTCAGTTTCATTATACACCTCCCTCCTAAAAATGACAAATGACATGCCCCACTTATCCACATCTTATCTTTAGAAGTAAAGCTTTTCAGATTTGCATCTACCCCTCTCTAGATAATACATGCCCATTTATCTTTAAATGTGAGAACATCATAAGACCCCTTGAAAGGATAGATGGAGGATGATATGGGATGTCTTCCTTCAGAGTAGGGAGTCTCACTATATCATCCTGGGCCCAATCGGAAAGGCCTAGCTAGCTATTTCCTTGCTACTGGACCAAGATAATTTAGAAGTGGTCAGAGAGCCATCCCAACAATGATTATACATTGTGTACTAGGCTAACCAAAGACAAAGGGGGATGTATTTAAAGACCTTGTTGATGTTCCAGGACACATTTTAATCCCATACTCACTTTGTCTTTCCACTTCAGCATTCCCATTTGCCTCTTAGAAGTCTCTCTGGTTTAGATCTCCAAACAGGTTACTTTGTCATGGTAGTAGGAAGGTATGATCATTAAAACCCAGACCTATAAAGGTTACCATGGTGTATATATATTTGGAGGGTTGGGGAAGACAATGTCTGTATGTGTAAATCTCTTTTTTTTTTTTTTATCATTTCTGAACTCTCAAGGTGGGGGAAAAGGCTCAAATCATCTCTTCCATAACAGGTTTGAATACAAGTTACTCATTGGATAGCCACTATTTACAAATAAGTTTAAACTAATAATGAAGGTGACATATTTGACTGGTGCTTAGATATTTCCTCTTACTTTAAAACTAGCTCTCAGAAACAACAGCACATCAACTTGCGTCACTCCCTTGAGGAAATTACCTTTTTAAAAATAGATTTTTTTTTCATCTCCAGGGCCTTAATAAGCGTGTGTTACTACACAGGGCTATTTTACAACGATCAAGCTAAATAATTTATTTTTTATTTCATGAAAGAGAAATACACCTTAGAAAAACAAAACCCGAGATTTTATTTTATTTTTAAAGCCATATTTTTGTGCTAGTAGCACATGGATTGTTCCATATGTGAGATCCATATCTGCATTTCATTACCTGGGTTTATTCTAAAGAAGATTTATTTTTGTTCTGTGAATAATTTTTGACGGTTCTTGTACATGTACAGATATAGATACATTTGAGGTCTTTTATTGATATTCCTACAAAGAATACAAATAAACTTTAACTTTAAACATTTGAGAGTAAATTTTTTTACTCTTTATGACATTTCTCTTATTTTGCAACACTAAACTTGGTGGGCTTTGGAGGTTGGGAGTAGGATAAGAAAAAAGCATATAGGAAAATGGTTCTGAAGATAATGTCATTATTAAGGATAGTTTAACTTATCCTTTTAGTTGCAGATGAAACTATCCCATTTGTCAGAAAATAGCAGTTATTGACATTCATGCACACTTCAGATGTACAATAATTGAACCACTGCAAGATATTCCTATCCCAAAGAACTTATGCTACATTCTCCTAGAAAACTTGTAACTGATGAACTTGGAAAACTTTCTTTCAAGGGTGAACCTAGTCCACTTGGACATCATGGACTCATAAATCAAAGTGTGGGTCCATTGGTTTCCATCATCATTACCACTACTGTCTCAACTTGCAAGCCATTTGGAGAGGGGAAAGCTGGCATTCCTCATATTCATCCTCTGCCCAAAGTTAAATACAGCAATACATCAGTTATAATTCCAGTGGGGTGGGACCTCCTACTAATGCATATGGTGATTTTGCAACTGAGCAGAGATGTTTTAGAGAGCTTTCTAGACTTGAGTTAAGTAGCTTACCTGTGGTCACACAGCTAAAAAGAGTTAGATAAAGGCTAAAATATGGTACCTAACTCCCCATATTCTTCCGTTTCTTGCTCTTTTCTACAGAATCCACCACCACTGTTCAGGTTTCTGATTTCTCTAGATCAGTTTCCCAGGGGAGGGGAGCTAGATAGATTGAGAAGGCATTTGGGTATGAGAATATATTTAGAAGGCAGCCCCAAATTAGGAGACTCGAGCTAGTTTTGGTTCTTTTCAAAGCTGATCCATTTCAGTCTGAATTGTTCATGACCTAAAATAGCCTTTACAGCTTCTTGTATCTGAAACAGTAAAAAAAAAAAAAAAGTCTTTATTACTAAACCAACCTCCTATTCGTGTGCTAATTATCCTAATTATCCCCTTGGCACATCACCCAAATCTAGAAGAAATATGTAACAACGCAGAGAGCGAGAGAAGAAGTCATGGTGGGCATACAAATTGTTAATATATTGTGTAGAAGCTTACGAAATGTTAACAACTTGTATACTGAAAGCAGAGAAGGCATCATTAAAAAGGAATATAGGAAAGGATGGTGAGCTGGGGTCATGTAGTAGGAAAAAGGGATAGCAGATGAATGGCAAGATAAGTGTAGTGGAATCCTTGAGATATTAACAGACAGGATAAGGTCTAGAGTGGCCATGATCTTGACCAGTGGGGAGTGATCCCCACCAGTGAGATCACAGATTCACCCAAATAAGGTTATCCAAGATACTGGTTTTTCCTCTTCTGTCTCTGCATGCCTGCCTTTTATTTCTAGCACCTCCATTAAAGGATAGATTGGAGAAATAAAAGGGATGAAACCCAAGTCTGTCTCATTAGTGGTGAAACTGGTTATTCGTTTGTGTTTTGAGGATTATTTATGGATTTCAGTAATTTACATCCACCTTGTCCCCAAAAGACTACGGGCAATAGAGTTGCTGATAGTTTCACCTGCCCTCTCTTTTGGACCTGAAGCTATAGATATAGCTGTACAGAAGAAACTCAAAATGAGAGAATGTCTGCTCCCATATGTAATCAAGTCATCCCTCAGTATGGAATGGAGACAGCCCAGCAGAGCTAACTAGAAAGTGAAACTTCCTGTTTTGAATCTAATCTTCCCCAATCTAGTCATTATAATCCACTATTTCTATATAGAACTTCATGGTTGTAAAATATTTAAGAGGCCATCATCTCACATCCTCCTAACAGCCCTGTGAGGGCATTGGGACAAGTGATATAAATGTCTTATAAATGAGGGAGCTGGGACTCAGAGACAACATGTAGTAGGAAGAGCCCCAGAGGGAATGTCACAAATCCTGGTCCTAGACCTTTGCCTCTCTGAGCCTCAGTTTCTCCATTTGTAAAACGTCAGGTGTGGGGAACCTGCAGCTACATGTTCCCCACCCCTGGACCAGATGATTTCTCAGGCCCCTTCCAACTCTAGATCCTTGCCTATGCAATTTGCCCGAGGTCACAAAACACTTACACCAAGTCTTCTGACTAATTCTGCTGCCCTTTCTTCCAAAACAGGCTGCTTCCACTGGAGATTAGAGGTGGAGAGGCTTGGCCCCTAGGCAGCAGAGACCCCCGGGAGAGGGTCAGTACTCTGCTCAGCCAGCCAATAGCATACCTCTACGGGAAGACAGTGTCAGAACAGCCTTGGCAGGATATCGGTGGTCTCTGGACCAGACCAAAATGGTACTTTTTACTATAAGGGATTGATAAAACAGAATTCAAAAGACCTTTAATGTGAAATCTGGCAATTTACTTCCTCTTCCATCAATTCTATATTGAAATCTCTGTGTGTGTATGTGTGTGTGGACTGGCCATTTTTCAAAGGAAACCCATTTAATGAGCTTATTTTCTATCTGCTGATGCTATATTCATGATTCCACACTCAATTCTTCAGTCTAGTTACTCCTAATTTTTTAAAGTGCTGATTTGCCTAATTTCTTGCATATAGGTTGCATATTTCATTTCATACCAAAATGCAAAGAAACCCACATAGCTCCAGCTGTTCTCCCTCCCCTTCAAAAAACACTTTTCTCACCCTCTTGTCATAGGAAGCTAGGTTTGACCAAACTGAATTGGTTAGATATTGCTATTTCTATCATTGCCTAAATTACAAAAAGCTACAAGAAAAGCTACTATTACTAATCATGTTTTCCTCTGGGCCTCAGTTTCCTCATCTGTAAAATGAACAACTGGGCTAAATGACCTCTAAGGCTTCTTATAGCTCAATGTCTTTGATCCATAATCTAAGGTCCTGTCCAGCTCTGATGTGAGCTGAAAAAGGAACATTCACAGCAAATTAAAATCAACCCTAGTTTTGATTCTTCCCTCCTTGCCACACTCATGAGTTCATGCATTTTAAGCCAATATATGCTCGAAGCCCTCTGATTTGAGGATGTCCAAGTTCTCCGTATCTTACAACTATTCTGCTGCAGAGTCGACACAGAAATTTTAGGAATTGAAGAGAAGATAGACAACCCGTCCCCAGGAGCATCTTCTTCAAAGCTGGTTCTGGACGACTTGGTCCAGGCAGCCATCACCCTGACTTGTGAGGTCAGCCAGAGGGTTGGCTCTGGAGACAAGCAAAGGTGGGGGTGGCAATGGCCAGGGTGGGGCAGGGAGGATGGAAGGAAGCTGTCTCACCTCTCTCAAAAATTGTTCTTTTCTAGCTTCAGATTCCAGGATAGCTGAAGAGTTGAAATCAGCTTTCAGGATTCCAAAGCGTTGCTCTGTCCCCAAAAGAAAGCAAAATCAGTACAGATGAGCCATGCTCCCTGACGGGACCATCCTGTTCTTGTCAATGGGCCCTGGGCTTGGCCCCACAAATTTGACTTAAGGGGCCTTATTGAGGGTTAAAAACTGCTGAATACTGTTATGTGCTCAGCAGGAGGCAGGTTGGCCTACCCCAGGCTAAAAAAAAATGCTTTGGGAGGAAGCAGGACCATTCTGGGGAAGGAGAAAGTGACTGTTTGCCATTCCCTCACCCAGGCCCACTATCCATTTGTCAGTCAGATGGCATAATGATTAGATCCTTGAACCTGGAGTCAGGACAACTTGAGTTTAGAGCCAGCCTCAGACACCGATTAGCTATGTGACTGGACACTTACCCTCCATTTGCCTCATCTGTAAAATAGGGACAATAAGGGGCGGCCAGGTGGCTCAGTGAGTAACAGCACCGGCTCCAGTGTCAGGATGACCTGGGGATCAAATCTGGGCCCAGATACTTAGCACCACACCCAGAAGTAACTGGCCGTGTAACCTTGAGCAAGTTACTTAACCCTGATTGCTTTAAAAAAAAAATGGGGACAATGATAATCCCTACTTCCCAAGTGAGATATTTGTAAAGTTCTTTAAAAGCCTTAAATCTCTATATAAACACTAGTGATTATTATTATTATTATTACCATCTATCAAGTTTCTATCTCAACACTGTGCCTGATCCTCTCCTTTCTCCTAGCAACAATAATGATTACTGTGGTAATAGGAGGAAGTTCCCTTTGGTAATAATATGGTTGATAATTATGTGATTATTGATTGATAACTATGATTAATCACAATAACTAGCATTTCCATATCACATTAAAATTTGCATAGTGCTCTACAAATAACATCTGATTTGATCCTCACAACAACCCCAGATGGTAGGTGCTGTTATACCCATTTTACAGGTGAAGGAAGCGAGGCAAAAAGATGTTGAGTGGCCTGCACAGCTAGTAAGTGTCTCCGGCTAGATTTGAACTTGGGTCTTTCTGACTCCGGGTTCAGCATTCTTTGCCATTGCACCACCAGCTGCTACGGTTTTAATAAGTGACAACCCTCTAAGGGTTTCATGCTTACAAGACATCTTCCATACCTTATTTGCTCACTTGTTCCTCACAACAGCTCTGAGGGAGGTGCCATCATCTTCCCCATTTCACCGAGGCTCACCGAGGCACACCAAGTCAGAGTCACACAGCCAGTCAGTGACTGAGCCAGTATCTGAACCTAGGTCATCCTGACTTCCCCATCCAGAACTCTACCCCCTAAGCCACACTGTCTCTTTCTCACCCAAGTCCCCACATTTTTAAAGGCTGGCCTTCTGTAAGGTCATGCATTGAGTCGGGCCTTTTGACTTCTCAGCTTTGCATTGAATCTACTGCACGGTACCAGCTGTCCTAAAAACAGCCAGCTGGCTCCCTGCCGTTGTCACAAGGGCCACAGCCTAGGAAGGGGCCCATTAAAAGGAATGGCTGGAGAGGATGTCGCATGTAGAATTCAGAATCTGGGCCTGGGAGGTCTCTTAGGGTTCTGAGATTCCTTTATTCATTCCTTCCCATTTCACTGAGATTTTGTTTTCTCAGATACCGGAAGAGGAACATGGCATTTAATTGGATAGGAAGAGGCACTTAATTGATCCTGGTATTGATGTGTTTTCCTTGGGAACCTTGGTCAGGAAAGATCTCTGGGATTTGGGGGCATTTGTGGATTGAGTTGATAGCAGCTTCTCCCTCCTGAGTGGTGACCTCCCAGATGGTGTAGCTACAGGAGGGAGATTTAAGCGTCCTTGTAGACCCAGCCTGCAGGACCCTGCACAAGGCTGTGGCCAGACAAGAGTGGGATCGGTTTGGGGTTCAGGGATAGAGAGGTGCCTATTTAATGCCCAGCTGCAACCCAGTTCGATTCAGCTGTTACATAAGTACTGATTTATCTATGTGAGGCCCAGTGGGTATTGAGCTGACTGTGGAGTCAGGAAGAAGGCCTGCCTCGGACACACACTGGCTGTTGAACTTGGACAAATTGCTTTGCCTCTCACCGGCCCAGGCCACTTTCTGAGACTGAATAGCAGAAGAGGCCATTGGTATTGGTAGAGGTAATTTCCATACTAGGAGTTATCAGCACCAATGACATCACAGATCAGACCAAAAAGGAAAAGTATATGACAAGGAGATTATATTATCAAATGGAGGTGGGTGTACATTTTCCAGGGCTGTTCTTATGGCCTGGTATGGGGAGAGCTCAACTCCTGCCTCACAGCGCCAAAGACCTCCCAAACACTTATTTCTACAAGGCTCAAGTTAGCCTGAGAGCACATTCATGCACGTACACACATACACAAACATACACACACATTCAGACATAGAGACACACCCACACACATACACACAGCCCGGTAAATGCACAGAAACACACATCCGTGCATTCTCACACACACGTACTCATATGTTCATACACATATATTCACAGATACATGTGCACACACATACAGTTATAGACGTACACTCACACTCACATACCCACAAGCCCCTCGAGTTTTCACCTTGAATTCCTACAACACTCAGCCCCTCAAGATGAGTCTCTTCTACCCATCCCAGAGGAGCTGGCTTCTGGGAAAAGGAGAAAGTTCCCTTCCCAGATCTCCTTCCCTCTCTCCTAATTTCCTGCTCCCAGTGTCCTAGCGGCCAAGTGGGAGCCCCACACTCAAACCTCCCCAAGTCTGCTGGGCTAAGAATCAGAATCCCTGGATTGGACTGTTGGTTGCAACTGCACAATGGATTAAGTCTCCTGAGCCTACTTCCTGAGACACAGCATGTATGCTTGACTTGCCAGAGCTCATGGTTGGGGGGTGGGGTGGATGGAGAGAGGACAGATTCTTCACCCGGCCACCACCTCCCTCCCATGAGCAGAGCCCATCCAGACCCAGAAGAAGAATCCCTAACTCTAGGAGTAGGAAGGGGTTAATGAAGAAGCTATCTGAGACTTTCACTCCTGAATGAGGACAGGAGCTCACAGGGGGTCACTGCCACTGATTGGTTTAAAGTAACTGAATGCAGGGGCCAAGGCCGTGGAGGAAAGGCTGGTATTAGGGATCCCATCGCAGGAAGTCCAGGAAGCATAGGGAAGAAGTCTTGGCCACAGGGTGCTGGTTGCTACTCCCTTCAGCAGAAACCTGAGCTTAGGGGAAGAATGGGGATCACCTACATGCTGATTTGGTTCCACCCCAAACCTCCTCCACCCATCTACCTACTGACCACTAGGAACACTCTTCTAGAAGTTCAGAAGCCCCCACAGTGGTGGTCCTCTGAGGGAAGAGGCCCAGCAAAGGGAGAGGACAAAGAACCCCAGAGGAAAGCCAATGAGAGAAGGGTCACCTGGGAGTGGGAGGAGAAAGAATTACCTTCTTCTGGGAGCAGAGAGCACCCTGGACATTCAGAGCTGGCCAGGAAGCCCTGGCTGGTCCCACCTACTTTCTTCCCAATGACAGAGCTGCTCCCTACGTTAGAAACAATCGGAAGAGGAGACCATGAAGCAGTCCACTCTGACCAGAGCTGGTACAAGGCCTGAGAAGGCAGGAGAGCACAGTGAGTACCTGATTCAGGCTCTGGCTGACTCTGTGTGGGCCCAAGTCTTGTGGTTGGCCTTGATGTGATGGTCAGATGGGAGTCAGGTGATCCTGGGGCCATGTGGTCACTCCCTGAGCTGGAAGCCTGGGATGTGACTGCTTTGAGTCCTGAGAGGCTGCCTGTTGGCTCAGAAGTGGCAGCTGGTGGCATGTGTCCTGTGGCTGCAGAGAATTCCTGACCTGTTGTAGTCATACACCCAGAGGTGGTGCTATCCCCTAAAGCAGAAAGAGGGGCTTGGCTGGGCAGCTCAGACATAGCTCTTCTCCTTGTGAAGCCCTGATCCCTCTCCAACATACCTCCATGTGAGAGGAAACGGAGTCCAGACTGTGAAAGCTGGAACAGACCTCAGGCTTCAGCTACTGTTTCCAGTAGAAACAGATCCCAGCAGACTCATATTGACTTAGAAAACCACAAATTAACATCACCTATGTTGGGTTTTTTTTCCATTTATTTTCTTAAACCTTTCCCAATTACATTTTAATCTGGCTCTGGGTGCTCTGAGGCATTCTTCAGGCCACCTAAGACCAGTCCAACTTTTAGCCAAATAGCAGTCCCTCTACATGACCCCTGACAGGAGCACTCCAGTGATGGGGAGCTCATTACCTCCCAAGGCAGCCCATCCCACATTTCAATAACTCTCTTAGGAAGCTTTGCCTTCTATGCAGCCTCAGTCTGCTCCTCTGAAATTTCCACCCACCATGGCTAGTTCTTCCCCCCTGGGGCCAACTCCATTTCTGAGGTCTAGGGTAGTGGGAGCTTAGGTGGTCCTGGGTACCAAATACCTCCCAGCCCCTTAGTTATGTAACTGTTCACACACACACACACACACACACACACACACACACACACACACACACTCTGCTCTCATGACAGACTGTATGTCTGGGCCCCCCAAGAGCACCTAGCTTAAGGGAAAATTAGCACCTGAATTCTCTCTGCACCTGAATTCACCTCCCATAGATCTCCCTCACAGTCACTTCAGCCTTTCATTCCTCGGTTATGACCAGTGCTCACTGCCACTAATTGCTTTCAATTAAGTTGGGGACCAAGGCCATGAAGGCAAGGGTAATTACTATTAGGTAGCCCTTCTTGGGCTGGCCCGGGAGGATGAGGAAGGGGCCTTGCCCCCAGGGTGGTGGCTGCTGCTCCCTTCAGCCAAAACCAGACCTTAGGGCATGAATGGGGCTCCTACATGCTGCTTTGGCTCCATGACAAACTATCTCCAGCCCAAACCTGCCTTACTCATTTGCCTACTGACCACCAGGGACAGTCCTCTGTTCAGAAGCTCTCCCCTCCTCCAGGTGGTGATCTGAGGGAAGAGGCCCAACAAAAGGAGAGAATAAAGATGCCCAGCATGAAGCCAGGGACAGAGAAGTCCCTTGGAAGGACACATAGGGAAAAGACGATCACCTCCTCTTGGGGAGAGAGGGCTCCCTGCAGAGCTGGCCAGGAAGCCCTGGCTGGTCCCACCTGTTTTTCCCCAGCATCAGAGCTACTTCTTACAGTAGAAAAAAATCAGAAGAGGCCAGAGACACCATGCACCCTGATCAGAGCCGGGTCCAAGGCTGGAGAAGGCAGCAGAGCACAGTGGGCATCTGATTCAGGTTCTGCCTGGTCTGTGTTGACCCAAACCTGGTAGGTGGCCTAGATATGATGTCCAGGTTGGGAAAAGTCCTTCCTTGGATGATAAGGGCTAGAATCCCCTAGGTGTTAGTGCCAGTCCCTAAGCTGGAGGCCTGGCCTGTGATAGCTTTGAACCCTGACCAGCTGCCTGTTGGCTCAGGACTGTAAGTGGCATGTGTCCTGAGATTATCAGCTAATCCTGACCTGTTATAGCCACACAATCAGAGGTAGTGCTGTTCCCTAAAGCAGGAAAAGGCACCTCAATGTGGAAGGTGAAATACATCCAGGATCAAATATAAAATCCTCTATCTGACATCATTGTTCATCCACAAGGGTGATGTCTTGGCCTGCTGGTTAATTGGATGTGAGTGAGGCAAAGCTGGGCAAAGTCATCAGCCTCACTCTCTCCCCCAGTTATAAAAGTCCAGTGGCAAGACCAAAGTCAACTGGCCATGGCCTGGGATGCAAGAAGTGACCTGGCCCTTTCCAAATTAAAATCTCTCCCAGAACTCAAGTTCATCTTTGACAACACCCATTCAGGGACTAAGAGGTGGGTAGAAATTGAGATGAAAAATGGCCTAATTTAGTTTGTTGTTAAGAGGCTTTGTAAGCTGCTCCTCCCTTCCAGTCTTCTTACACCTCACCTCCCACACACCTGTCCATGCAGTGACACTGGACTCCTTGCTTTCCTCCAACAAGACTCTCCCTCTCTCTTCTCTGGGCATCTTCACTGCCTGGAATTCTCCTCCTCATCTCTGCCTTCTAATCTCCTTGCCTTCCTTCAAGTCCCAGCTAAAATCCCACCTTTTACAGAAAGCTTGTCCCTGTTCTTTTCATGCTAATGCCTCTGCACTGTGAATTATCTCCAATTTATCCTGTCTCTATCTTGCTTGTACATAATTGGTTTTGTGTTCTCTTTCCCATTAGACTGTGAGTTCCTTGAGAGCAAGGATTGTCTTACTACATCTGATAAAATAATCCATGCTAATGGGATAAAAGAAAATTGGTGTGTTGTCCCTCCCAGACAACATATTTCTTTTGATAAGGGAGCCTTGCTTGCAGAAGCTCCCCCTTGGTACAAAGATGCTATCTGGGAGAAATATTTGATGCTGGAAGGCCTCACATCATGTCTCTCCCTTTAAATAGGGGAGCTCCAACACAGAAAACGGGGCAGTAATGCCTTGGGGCATAGGTGCCAACAAGGACCACACATGGCCCACAGCGCTCCTGAGTGTAGCCTCAGCCAGATTAAAACACACTTTCTATCTGTCTGTAATGTGTTGATGCATTGAAAAGAAAAGAAATATGTAATCAGTGTGTGTGGTTTTCTAAGTCCATATGTGGCCCGCGGGGGTCTTTTTTACAATTTAGAGGGCCCTGTTTCTATTTGAATTTGACATCACTGCCTTAGAGTCCCAAGTACAGCTGAGAGGGGCCCTGAGAGAGAAAATGACAGAGGAAAATGCATGAGGCCTTTCCCCTTCCTTTGACGTCCCCACCAAGGTGTCCTTGTAGCTGCCTTATGTGTGCTTTGTATAAACATTACAACAGGCTGTCTTCTAAGTGCATTAAATAGCATCCTTTTCGGAGAACTTAAATCTAGTTTACTTGTAAGTCATAACATCACTTTTCTGACATTACAATTCTCTTCCAGAATGAAGGACAAACAACAGAGATTAACCAGAAGGTTGGAGTTTTCCGTGGTAGCAGCAGCTTCTAATCATTCTAAAAAGATGCAGAGAGAAATTAAGAGAGAGTCTAGCAGGAGCAGGGAACCTGCAGCCTTGAAGGCCACACGTGGCCCTCTAGGTCCTCAAGTGCAGGTTGATCACTGCACTGATGCTAAATCTAATCCACTTTCTACTTCTTCCTTTTGTTCTATGGCCTCTCAAAAATGGGTGGCATTGCTCACTACGAAATGTTTCTCTGATCTTCAAGCAAAAATTCCTGCCTCGATGGGAAGCACATCAGTAGGGGCTTGAGGCCTAGACACCTGCACCATCAGGAGCAGACCTAGAACACAGAAGGGGAGAAGCAGCTGCCCTCTGAGGATTCCAGCCTGTGAGTGTGAGTGCCTTATTGTGAGAGTGGGGCCAGAGAAGGCAACGACTTGAAGTCTTGCCCCAGCCCCCAATAAAATATTTCCTAACCAAATAAAATTAAAAAAAAATTTACTATCGGTTGTTTGTATCTTAACTATGATTTTTCTAAATTAAGATAAAATCATTTTAATTGCATCCTGAATTAGTGCCTTTGCTATAGAGCGTGTGCATAAGGTGAAAGTGAACATTTGACCACCCAAAATTTAACAGGCTGGTAGATTCATTTCCAATTTGTGCAATCAAATGAAATTGGGTCTCACTCTTTTCAGGAATGACCGTTTTAAGTTTTATAACTCTTCAGAGAAAAGAAACTACATGCAATTGGGATCATTGATCTGGGCTTGAAAACTTTAAGCTCTTAATCTCTCAGCAGAGGTAGCTCTGAGTCAAGGGGTCTGATGAGGATGATGTTGTCTCCCTTATAAAAAAATTAATTTCCTTGCAGACATAAATGGCTCTGTTCTTGTTGCTGTGTCCCAAACATTTCCCAGAGTGCCTAGCATATAGCATTGGCTGAATAAATATTTGTTGATTGACAGACTGAGTGTTTAGAGTTCAGAGTAGGAAAGGAAGAGAAAACTCAGCACCAGGTACCATCTCCCTCCCAGAAGCAGAGCCCTCCCATACCAGGAAGAAGAATCTAGGATTGAGAAGGGGTGGAGGAAGGAGCCACTTGAGGCTCTCACTCCTGAATGGGGACAAGGGTGCACAGTGGCTCACTGCTACTGATTGGCTTAAAGTAACTGAATTTAGGGGCCGAGGACATGGAGTAAAGGGCGGTAATAGGGATCGCATCTCAGGCTGGCCAGGAAGCATAGGGAGGGGGTCTTGGTCACGGGATGGTGACTGCTGCTCCCTTCAGCAGGAACCAGACCTTAGGGGATAAGTGGGGAGCCCTACATACTGGTTTGGCTCCACTCCAACCTCTACATCCTGACAACTAAGGACATTCCTCTGCTCAGAAGCTCGCTCAGTAGTGGAGGAGGCCAGCAGAGGGAGAGGACAAAAGAACTCCAGAGAAAAGCCAATGAGAGAGAGTCATCTGGGAGTGGGAGGAGAAAGAATTACCTCCTCTTGGGGAAAGAGGGCTCCCTGCAGGTTCAGAGCTGACCAGGAAGCCCTGGCTGGTCCCACCTACTTTCTTCCCAATGACAGAGCTGCTCCCTACAGTAGAAACAAACAGAAGAGGAGACCATGAAGCAGTCCACTCTGACCAGAGCTGGTACAACGCCTGAGAAGGCAGGAGAACACAGTGAGTACCTGATTCAGGCTCTGGCTGGCTCTGTGTGGGCCCAAGTCTTGTGGTTGGCCTTGATATGATGGTCAGATGGGAGTCAGGTGGTCCTGGGGCCATGTGGTCACTCCCTGAGCTGGAGGTCTGGGATGTGACTGCTTTGAGTCCTGAGAGGCTGCCTGTTGGCTCAGAAGTGGCAGCTGGTGGCATGTGTCCTGTGGCTGCAGAGAATTCCTGACCTGTTGTAGTCATACAGTCGGAGGGGGTGCTATCCCCTAAAGCAGAAAGAGGGGCTTGGCTGGGCAGCTCAGACATTGGTCTTCTCCTTCTGAAGCCCTGCCCCCTGCCCACTATATTTCCATGTGGGAGAAGAGCCCAGAGAAGATGGAGTCCAGACGGGGAAAGATGGAAAGGACCCCATGCTTCAGCTACTGTTTCCAGGAGAAACAGACCTCAGCAGGCTCATATTAACTTAGAAAACCACAAATTAACATTACCGATGTTGGATTTGGTTCCAGCTGCTCTGAAGCGTTTTTCAGGTCACATGAGGCCAATCCAACTTCTAGCCAAATAGCAGTCCCTCTACATGACCCCTGACAGGAGCACTCCAGTGATGGGGAGCTCACTACCTCCCAAGGCAGCCCATCCCACATTTCACTAACTCTTAGGAAGCTTTGCCTTCTATCCAGCCTCAATCTGCCCCTCTGAATTTCCACCCACCATGGCTAGTTCTTCCCTTCTAGGGTCAACTCCATTCCATTCACCAACAGGTTATTAGGCACCTAATCATTTCCTGCCCTTGAAGGAGCTTACATTCTCCAGGCCTTTGAGGAGTAAAAGCTGCAAGAATCAGCTGTTCCTGAGATCTGGGATTATTGGTGTTTAGGTGGTCCTGGTACCAAATACCTCTCAACCTCTTAGTTATGTATGTACACACACACACACGCACACACACACACACACACACACACACACACCTCTGCTCTCATGGCAGACTATGTCTGGGCCACCCAGGAACAGCTAGCTTAATGGAAACTTGACAAGTTTTCCCTCTGCACATGAACTCACTTCCCACAGATCTTCCTCCCAGCCACTTCAGCTCTCATTCCTCAGTTATGACCAGTGCTCACTGCCACTAATTGCTTTCAATGAACTTAATTTGGGGGCCAAGGCCACTAAGACAAGGGTAATTACTAGTGTGCATCCCTTCTCAGGCTGGCCAGTGAGGATGAGGAGGGGCCTTGCCCCCAGGGTAGTGGCTGCTGCTCCCTTTGGCCAAAACCACAGTTTAGGGGATGAATGGGGCCCCTACATGCTGCTTTGGCTCCATGACAAACTATCTCCAGCCCAAACCTGCCTTACTCATTTGCCTACTGACCACTAGGGACACTTCTGCTCAGCCCCCCTGTGGGGCCCAACAAAAAGAGAGGATAAAGAAGCAGAAGGACAGACCAGGAACAGAGAGGTCACTTGGAAGGTGGCAATGGGAAAAGAGGATTACCTCCTCTTGGGGAAAGAGGGCTCCCTGCAGGTTCAGAGCTGGCCAGGAAGTCCTGGCTGGTCCCACCTACTTTCTTCCCAATGACAGAGCTGCTTCCTACAGTAGAAACAATCGGAAGAGGAGACCATGAAGCAGTCCACTCTGACCAGAGCTGGTACAAGGCCTGAGAAGGCAGGAGAGCACAGTGAGTACCTGATTCAGACTCTGGCTGACTCTGTGTGGGCCCAAGTCTTGTGGTTGGCCTTGTTGTGATGGTCAGATGGGGGTCGGGTGTTCCTCGTGCCATGTGGTCACTCCCTGAGCTGGAAGCCTGGGAAGTGACTGCTTTGAGTCCTGAGAGGCTGCCTGTTGGCTCAGAACTAGAAACTGGTGGCCAGTGTCCTGGGGCTGCAGACGATTCCTGATCTGTTGTAGTCATACAGTCAGAGGTGGTGCTATCCCCTAAAGCAGAAAGAGGGGCTTGGCTGGGCAGCTCAGACATTGCTCCTCCTTGTGAAGCCCTGACCCTGTGTGACAGCATCTACCTGGGCCAGAAACTTTCAGTCTAAGGTTGGAAGAGCCCTCAGGCTAAGTCTAATCCAAACTTGAATCCTTCTCCAAGAGTCCTTTCAAGCAGGCTTTCAGCCTCCACTTGGAGTAGTAATGGGGTTCCCACCTCCCAATGTTGTCTGCCCTAGCTCTTGAGAGGGCTTCCTCACATCCAGCTTCAACCTGCTTCAATTTCCACCCATTGCTCCTAGTTCTGGCCCCTTAGGCCAGTATAATTAAATTCGCTGTTTGCTACATGGTGCCACACCCTATGGATACAAACAGGAAAGTGAATGGGGAAGTCCCCTCATTTATTTCTACAAGCATTTTGAAGTGCTTAACATGCCAAACATTGTGTTAGGTGCTACTAATCCAAAATATTTCTATTCTCAGAAATGCAAATTACAATGACTATGAGATACCAGCTCACACCCATTAGATTGGCTAGTTTGATAGAATATGATAGAAAATGATAAACGTTGGAGGGAACATGGGAAAACTAGGAAGTAATGCACTGTTGGTGCTCAAAGGGCTATAAAACTGTGCCTCCTCTTAGATCCAGTAATACCGATGGGGCGCTTGGGGTGTCTATATTTGTAGTATCGGTTTGTAACATCAGTTTGTAAAACCAGTCTGTAAAACCACATTCTCCACCCCCCTCCCCCCAGCCTCAGAGCATTAACTCTGCCCCATCCCCCTGCCAGCACTCTGCCCAGCAATAATTCATGAACTGTTTATTTCTGCTTGGAACAATAACAAGCTACACCTATGAATCCTTCACTAAACCATCTTTAAACATTTTAGCTTAGGCAAATGTTCTCTCCCCCTAGTATACGTAGTGGCCAGCTGCCCCTATGAATCCTTCAATGCACTATCTGTAAATTAATTCCTTAGCCAATTATACACATACTGAGTCTCCGTTAGCCTTGGTTCCCAACATCTATCTTGTCAAACATGACACTGATGGGTGGCAGGCTAGGCACTTCTCAGTCAGCCCTGACAGCTAGCTGACTTATTGATATTTCAAGCCTAAAACCACACCTCCAGGTAGCCCCCCCTTGGGCTGTTTCCCAGTGAATTATGGGCAATACTCCTGTGCAGTTGATATTAAAAGTGCATGTTCCTTTAAGCACTGACCACTCCTTAACTGCTCCCTAATCCCACCCTTACTCACCTAGTTAGCATAATTGACATCTGATTTACTGTCATGACTCCTTAAAAACTATACCTGTGACTTCTTTAAGTGTGCAGATTCCTAAGAACTCTTGCCCACTGTGAAGCATAACAATCAACTTTTACAATCCTGACTCCAAAGATTGCTTGGGCCTAGTCAATTCCTTCCAGAGTCCAAACTCAGGGACTCTGGTCATTGATTAGAGCCCCTGTATAACCTATTGCCCTCCCTCATCAATACCGCTGCTAGGTCTGCATCCCAAAGAGATTTTTAAAAAAGGGAAAGACCTATTTGTACAAAAGTATGTATAGCAGCTCTTTCTGTGGTGGCAAAGAATTAGAAATTAAAGGGATGTCTATCAATAAAGGACTAGGTCAGCAGTTGTGGTATATGATCGTATTGGGATATTATTGTACTATAAGAAGTGACAAGCAGGATACTTGTAGAAAAACTTGGAAAGACTTACACGAACTGATGCAAAGTGAAGTGGGCAGAATCAGAACATTGTACATAGTAACAGCAACATGATACCATGAATAACTGTGAATGACTTAGCTATTCTCAGCAATAAAATTATCCCAGACAATTCCAAAGGACTAATGATGAAAAATGTCATCCGCCTCCAGAGAAAGAAATGATTCTGTCTGAATACAGACTGAATTGTGCTATTTTCACCTTTTTTTCTTTTTTTTTAGTTTGAGTTTTCTTCCACAAAATGACTAATAGGGAAATGTTTTACATGATTGCACATGTATAACCTATATCAGATTGCTTACTGTCTCCCAGAAGAGGGAGGGGAGGGAGAGAGAGAATTTTGAACTCAAATTAAAAAAAATTAATGTTAAAAACATTTTAAGTGTAATTGGGAAATATTTAATGAAATAAATTAAAATTATTTATTTTTAAAAATCCTGCTCTAATGAAAGCCATCACAATATGAAAGAGCTAGACCAAGAGACAGGAGACTGGGTTCAAATCCTGGCTACTTGAGCATGGGCAAGTTTCTTAATTGGTTTCCTCATCTATAAAATGGGAATTATAGATATATTTCCTGCCTCCCAGAGTTGTAAACCTTAAAGCTCTATATAAATGAGTCATTATTGTTCTCTATCTAATTCAGTCAAGTATACAAGTATTTATTAATGTGCCAGTTGTTCAATTGTGTCCAACTCTCTATCACCCAATTTGGGGTTTTCTTGGCAAAGATACTGGAGTGGTTTGCCATTTCCTTCTCCTCCTCATTTTACAAATGAGGAAACTGAGGCAAACAGCAGTAAGTGACTTGCCCAGGGTCACACAACTCTTAAAAATTTGAGGCCATATTTGAACTCATGAAGATAAATCTTCCTGATTCCAAGCCCAAAACTCTATCTACTATGGGACCTACATACCCCTGTATGTGCCAGGCACTGGAAATCCAAAGAAAGACAAAGACAGGGCTCCTGTCTGACTGAAGGAGCTCACTTTCTACCAGGGGAGACAACATACAAATAGTTATGTAGATACAAGATAAATACAGAGTCTATGAAGGTAAGCCAAAGGGGATCTCATCTGGGGAGGTTCCTGCAGAGATAGGATTTAAACTGAACCTTCAAAGAAGTTGTGGAAATGAGGAATTAGAGGAAGATAGAGTATTCCAGGCTGAGGAAGAAGAGGAGACAGGCAGTGCCAAGACAAAAAAAAAAAAAAAAAAAAAAAAAAAAGAGAGAAGGATTATCTGATTCAAGGAACCGAGAGCAGGATGTAACTAACTGTAGGGAAAGCCGTATAGGTTCCTTGCGTGACTACCTGTCAGGCACTTCTCTTTTTTGGATCCCAGCCTCCATCCATATACAAAAAATGAAAGTATTGACTAGAAGAACTCTAGCGTCCCTTCTCTCTCCAGCACTGTCCCTCATCCTGTGGTATGTGACCCACTAAGGAGTACAAGAAACAGGTTGGGGGGGCGGCTAGGTGGTGCAGTGAGTAGAGCACCGGCTCTGGAGTCAGGAGGACCTGAGTTCAAATCTGGCCTCAGACACTTAATACTTACTAGCCGTGTGACCTTGGGCAAGTCACTTAACCCCAATTGCCCTGCCTTCCCCCCTTCCAAAAAGACCAAAAAAAAAAAAAAACCCCATGTCAAGGGGCAATTTGAGGGCATTTAGGTAGTGTAGTAGAGTGCCAGTCATGGGATCAGGAAGATCTGAGTTCAAAGCTGACCTCAGATGCTTACTAGCTATGTGACCCTGGGCAAGTCACTTAACCTTTCCTCATCTATAAATTGGGGATAATGATATTATCTATCTTCTAGGATTGTTGTAAAAACAAAATAACATTTTTAAAAAGCACTTTAAAGTACTACTACTACTATTATGGGGGCCTAGGGAATATCTAATAAATAATTATATTATCCTCTTGAAATATTCCAAAAATATTATTGTAAATTAAAAACATGAGGTATCAAATAAGGTTTTCTTTAAGAAAAAATTATTATATTTTTTACTATTTCTTGTATGCATATGCATGGCAAAGTATGTAATTTATTTCCTTTCACATTGAATAAAAATAATAGATTCATTGAAAACCAAGAAATACAGTGATGGAGAGAAGGGTTAGTAACCCCTGTTCTAGCATTCTTATACAATCCCTTGTGACTCCATGTCTACAGTAACCAACTTATTGAGTGATCTTGTTGGCCATGGCCTCACTCCTTCCTTGACCTCCAGGGAAGGTCTTCTGAGGACTCAGGAAAGGCCAAGAACCCAGGGGCAAAAGCAACACATAACAGAAGGGGGAAAGAGGGGTCTCTACCTGGCCCAAGAGTAGTGTCAGTTTCGTTGCTTTGTGGGGAGACACTGGAAAAGTCCAGAGGACCTTTATGGGGCAGAAGAGTGACCGAAGGATCTGTAATGAGAAGAATTGGCAGAACCATGAGTCTACAGCTTAGAGATTACACAGTCTGCAGCTTGAAGGGCATGTTGCTCCTAATTTATCTGCTGCTTCTCCATGGAACACCAGGCCTTGCAGTGATTAGAAAGGTCTTTTCTAATCTGGAGCTTGGGTTAAAAAGTGACCGACAAACAGAGCCAATCCTTGAACATCCTTTGTGGGCTCCTGCCTCCCCACCTTTGGAAACCTGGCTCTCTCTGGCTCTTAGTCTGGCTCTCCTTGTCTGAATTATGCTGAACAGAGTAATCATAGCACTCCTTCAAGGCCACAGCCACCTACCTGGGCAGGGACTGTGCCATTTTAAAAAATCTTCATAGCCCCAGAACCTTGTGTAAACAATGGCATGTGACTGGATTTGGAGAAGGGTTTGAGGTTTGGTTGTTGTTTTGGGGAGGAAGGAACTCTATAATTTCATTGGTTTGAGGAATTCCCAGTGTGAAACTTCCCTTCATTAATACAGATGCATATGGTAGGTAATTAACAAAGTTTGGTGAAAGAAATGAACAAATGAATGAATGAATAAATAATAGTAATAGCTAACATTTATATAGCACTTAATATGTGCCAGGCACTATGCTCAACCCTTTACAGTTATTATCTCATTCAGTTCTCACAACAGCCCTACAAGGTAGGTATTATTCTTATCCCCATTTTACAGATGAAGCAAACCAAAGTTAAGTGACTTGTCCAGGATCACACAGCTAGTAAGTGTCTAAGGCCAGATTTGAACTCAAGTCTTTCTGATTCCAGGCTTGGCTCTTTATCCATTGATGCATAAAAGATTACCCTCTTTTTTATTTCTATTTGCCAAGGTCTTACTAATCCTTCAAGGGCCAGCTCTAATGGAACCTTCTCCATGAAATCTCCCAATCTCCACGATCTAAAAACCAGAAGCAATCTCACTCTCCTTTGAAATCTCAGAATTCTTTGCATCGCTTTTATGGTATTGATCAAGCTCTACCTTGGAGCCTAGTAACTTATGTGCAGGTCTTATGCATTCAGTCATTCAGCATACATTTATAAAATGCCTACTATGTGCAAAGCAATGTGCTTAAGTGCAAGGGGTGGGAGAGGCATGCAAGTTCAATATGACCCATCCTAATTCTAATGGAACTTACTTAGCAGAGGGATGATATAATTTTTTTAAACTTTTTTTTTTTTAAGCAATCGGGGTTAAGTAACTTACTCAAGGTTACACGGCCAGTTATTTCTGGGTGTGGTGCTGAGTGTCTGAGCCCGGGATTCGATCTCCAGGTCTTCTCAACACCGGAGCCGGTGCTCTTACTCGCTGTGCTACCTGGCCGCCCCCAGAGGGATGATATAACTAACCAACTTTATTACACCCTCCTTGAGACTGTTTTGATTCATTAGGGCTGGTACCAATTCTATTCACTTGTTGCAATTAGCAATTGATTAATGCTTATTAACTAACTGTCACCAATGGGACAGGCAAGCCAGACTAACTGAAATAGTCAGAAATCCTGAGAGAGAGATAGGTGGAAGGCAATTCCAACCACTATCAGTTTGTCAATACCTTTTTTTTTACCATCTTGACCACCATCTCTTCTCAGACCCTGACTAGAGACAACCCAGAACCCTAGGTCCTTTCTCTACTATGAATGAGCAAAAGAACCTAAAAAGCTTCAAATTAGGGGAATGGTGGGATGTATGCAAACAGGGGTCAGAGGTTAAGTCAGGCAGACTTTCCTAATGCCTCAGCCCTAGAACTCTGATTTTTGGTGAATGAGGTCAGGAGTTGTGGATAAGAGATGCCTCCTTGGTAAGCCTTCAGAGAGATAGAAACAGACCCTGAAAACCCTAGCATGAAGAAGTTCTTCCTTGACTCTACTCCAAATCCCTCTTGCTGAAGTATTCTAGTTTTGTGCATCAGAACTGGCTAAACAAATTATAGTATATTAATGTAAAGGAATATTATTGAGCTGTAAGAAATGATAAGACAGCTTCAAGAAACCTGGGAAGACTTGCATGAACTGATGCAGAGCAAAGTGAGCAAAACCAAGAGAATAATGTACACAGTAACAGTAACATTGTAAAAGACCAACAATTTTGAAAGGGTCAAGAAATCTGATCAATGCAGTGAACAAACATGATTCTAGAGGTTCACTGATGAAGTGTTCTACTCAGCTCCTGACTGACAGGCAATGAACTCAAGATGCAGAATGAAATGTATGTTTTGGAGCATAGTTAATGCATATTTGTTACAGAGTTTTACTCTTTTTTTTCAATTGGAGGAAATGAAAGGAAGAAAAGAAATCAATACTTGCTAATTGAAAATAGTAAAAGTTAAGAAAACAACGACAACAACAAACATTCTGGTTGTGACTTTAAGGATTAAAGGGCTAAAGGGCAGATTGACTCTTACCATAAAAGCAGATAAAGGCTTTCGGATCAGTGCAATATGCAGGATAAATTTGGGGCTTATAGTTTGCAAAGCGAGTGAGGACAGCACATTGTCCTTCCGCAAACATAGACGGTATCACCCAGGTGGGAATGCTGGAATCAAAGGTGCTGGACCACCTCAAAGACTGGCTTCTCTGATCAAAGTAGAGGCCGATCCATGCTTCTATTTTGCTGGCTATACTTTTCAGGGATGTGCTATCAATGAAATTTTGCAGATTGGCGAGGTCTGTATAGTATTTCTGGCAGTAATGCCGGGCCGCAGACCAGGTCTTCTCTTCCCCAACAATCCTTATAAAGGTCTGCTTACCAATCTGCACCACTGCTGAAAAGAAGGGAGCACATAAGTCATTGTTCCCACTCTTCGTGGTGTCCTGGTACCCCCTCCCCCAGCCAGTCATTCCTGGAGATAACTCTTAGCCCAAGAAGGCCATGGGTTCCAGAATCCCTCACTCTACTTTCCTCCTCCACCTAATACTGGTGATTTTTTGTACTGTTAGCTGACTAGGAGAATCTCTACTCCAGATGGGATTCATGGATTGCTGATGACATAGGATCAAAACTAGAAGAGAATTCAGAGCCCTCTTTTTAAAAATTTAATGTTTTATTTTTCCCCAATGACATATAAAAACAATTTTAACATTTGTCTAAAAAAATTTTTTTAGTTCCACATTCTCTGTTACCATCCTTCCCCTTCCCTGCATTGAGAAGGCAAGCAATGTCATATAAGTTATACATGTGCAGTCATGCACAACATATTTCTATATTAGTCATGTTGTAAAAGAAAATATATTTTAAAAAACTAAGAAAAATAAAGTAAAGAAAAAATAGATTTCAGTCTGCATTCAGATTCCATCCACTCTTTCTCTGGAGGTAGAGGGCATATTTCATCATAAGTCCTTCGGAATTGTCTTGGATCATTATATTGCTGAGAATAGCTAAGTCATTCACATTGATCATTGTAAGATATTGCTGTTACTGTGTAAAATGCTGTCCTGGTTTTGCTCATTTCACTTTGCATCAATCCATGTAAGTCTTTCCAGGTTTTTCCATGAGCATTCTGCTCATCATTTCCTATACCACAATAGTATTTCATCACAATCACATACAACAACTTGTTCAATCATTCCCCATTTGATGGACATCCTCTCAATTTCCAATCTTTTGCCACCACTAAAAGGGCTGCTATAAATATTTTCATACATCTATGGCCTTTTCCTTTTTGTTTTTTGTCTCTTTGAGATACAGACCTAGTAGTGGTATTGCTTGGACAAAAGGTATGCATGACTTTATAGACTTTTGGATATAGTTCCAAATTGCTCTACAGAATGGTTGAATCAGTATACCGCTTTACCATTTTTCCCACATCTCCTCCAACATTTGTTATTTTTCCTTTTCTGTCATTTTAGCCAATCCGATAGAGTTTTAATTTGTACATGATCAATAGTGATTTGGAGCATTTTTTCATATAACAATAGATATCTTTTATTACTTCATCTGAAAACTGCCTATTTATATTCTTTGACCATGTTATCAATTGAGAAATGGCTCTTATTTCTATAAATTTGACTCAGTTCTCTATATATTTGAGAAATAAGGTCTTTATCAGAGATGCTGTAAAAAAAATTTTAGTTAAGTTTATGATGTATTTTCTCCCATTCTATTTCTCCCCTGTTTATCCTACTTTCACTTCCCCTTCATGCTGTCCATTCTCAAAACTGTTTTGTTTCCACCTTTTACCTCTCCCACTTCACCTTCCATTCTATCAGTTCCTGTGCCCTTCTCTACCTTCTCTTATCCCCTTCCCTCCTACTTTCCTATATGGTAAGATCAATTTCTATACCCAACTGAGTGTGGACGTTATTCCATCTTTGAGCCAATTCTGATGAGAATTGTTCATATGCTCCCCCCACCCCACATCACCCACCTTCCTCTCCACTGTAAAAGTTTTTTGTGCCCCTTTTATGTCAGATAATTTACCCCATTCTATCTCTCCCTTCCCCATTCTCCCATGCATTCCTCTTTCTCACTCCTCAATTTTTTTTTAGGTACTCATCCCATCATACTCAATTCACACTCATGTCTTCTGTCTATGTATATTCCTTCTAACTACCCTAATAATGAGAAAGATTTTAGGAGTTACAAATATCATTTTCCCATACAGGAATATATTTAACCTTATTGAATCCCTTATGATTTCTCTTTCCTGTTTCCTTTTTTATGATTCTTTTGAGTCTTGTATTTGAAAGTCAAATTTTGTATTAAGCTCTGGTCTTTTCAGCAGGAATGCTTGAAAGTCCTCCATTTCATTGAATGTCTACTTTCCCGCTGAAGGATTATACTCAGTTTTGATGGATAGGTGATTCTTGATTGTAATCCTTGTTCTTTTGCCCTCTAGAATATGATATTTCAGGCCCTCTGATCCTTTAATGTAGAAACTGTTCAATCTTGTGTTATCCGGACTGGTTCCATAATACCTAAATTACTTCATTTTGGCTGCTTGCAAATGGGATCTGGGGGCTCTGGAATCTGGAATTTGGTTATAATATTCCTGGGAGTTTTCATTTTTGGGTCCCTTTCAGAAGGTGTTTGGTGAATTCTTTTAATTTGTATTTTACCCACTGGTTCTAGAATGTCAAGGCAGTTTTCCTTGATAATTTCTTGAAAGATGATTTCTAGACTCCTTTTGATCATGGTTTTCAGGTAGTCTAATAATCCTTAAATTATCTCTCCTGGATCTGTTTTTTAGATTAGTTGTTTTTCCAATGAAATATTTCACAATTTCTTCATTCTTTTGATTTTATTTTACTGCTTCTTGATGTCTCATAAAGTCACTAGCTTCTGCTTGCCCAATTCGGATTTTTAAGGAATTATTTTCTTTAGTGAGCTTTTGTATCCCCTTTTCTATTTGACTGATTCTAATTTTAAAGAGTTCTTTTTGGGCGGCTAGGTGGCATAGTGAATAGAGCACCAGCCCTGGAGTCAGGAGGACCAGAGTTCAAATCCAGCCTCAGACACTTAACACAAAAACTAGCCCTGTGATCTTGGGCAAGTCAACCCCAGTTGCCCTCAAGAAAAAAAAAAGAATTCTTTTTTGTACTTCTTTTTTTCCATTTGGCCAATCTGCTTTCCAAGGAATTCTTCTCTTCATTGGATTTTTGTGTTTCTTTTACTATTTGACCTCTTCTGTTTTTTAAGGTGTTATTTTCTTTAGTATTTTTTTGGTTCCTCCTTTACTAAACTGTTGACTCTTCTCCTTAATTTTCTTGCATCACTCTCATTTCTTTTATCAATTTTTCCCCTACATCTCCTACTTGATTTTAGAAATCCTTTTTGGGGGCAGCCAGGTAGCACAGCGAGTAAGAGCACCGGCTCCAGTGTTGAGAAGACCTGGAGATCGAATCCCGGGCTCAGACACTTAGTACCCACACAGAAACACCTGGCTGTGTAACCTTGAGCAAGTTACTTAACCCCAATTGCTTAAAAAAAAAAGAAATCCTTTTTTAATTCTTTTATGGCCTGGGGCCAATGCATATTTTTCTTTTAGGCTTTCAATGTAGAAGTTTTGACTTTGTTGTCTTCTGAATTTGGGTTTTGATCTTCCCCTTCGCCATAGTAACTTCCTAAAGTCAGGATCTTTCTCTGCTGTTTGCTCATTTTCCCAGTCTATTTCTTGACTTTTAACTCTAGGCTAAAGTGGGGCTCTACTTTCAAAGTGTTTTTTGTACAGCTATTTTCAGAGGTAATTCTGGGGACCTGTAAGTTTTGAGTTCCTCTAAGGTGATCTGATCTAGGGAGAGGTGTGTTTACTACTCTCCTGACCTGTGCTCTGGTCTGGGAATGACCACAAGCTCTCTATTCCTGCCTGAAAATGTAACTGTGGCTGCTGGCTCTGCTGTGTTAATGCTGCTTCTCCTCTTCCAAAGACTGAGACCCAGGACTGTGACTCGGATCTAAGTACAAGCAATGCAACAGAGCCCTGCCCCTAGGGCCAGCAGGGAGACTCTTGTAATCCCCTTCTGACCAATTGTCCGACCCCCTCACTGCCTGTGGACCGAGAGCCCTGGAGGCAGCTGCTGCTGCTCATGATTCAGCCGCTCCCAAGGTCTGTTCCTGGTGTGCCAGGGCTGACTGTGCTTCATTCTCACCTGGATGGGACAGACTTTTCCTGCTGACCTTATAAGTTGTCTTGGGCTGGAAAACTTTTTCACCTTGTCCTTTTGTGGGTTCTGCTGCTCCAGAATTTGTCTTGAGGCATCATTTAAAATTGTTCAAAAGGGTTTGGGGGAGAGCTCGGTTGAGTTCCTGCCTTCTCTCCACCATCTTGGCTCTGCCAACTCTGCTTCCAGAGCCTTCTTTTTTATTAGCGAGAAAACTAAGACTCAGAGAAATGAAGTAACTTGCTTAAGGCCTCGTAATTAGCACTAGAGACAGAATTTGAACTCAGGTCTTGCTGAATTCAAGTCAGTCTAACACGCTATCCCAGGGCAGGGAACTTACAGGCTCAAAGTCACATGTGGCCCTCTAGGTCCTCAAGTGCATCCCTTTGACTGAATTCAAACTTCACAGAACAAATCCCCTTAAAAAAAAGGATTTGTTCTATAAAACTTGGACTCAGTCAGAAGGCCACACCTGAGGACCTAGAGGGCCACATGTGTCCTGGAAGCTGCAAGTTCCCCATCCATGCTCTGTCCCTTGTGCCACTGTTTCTAGATTTGTATCTAAGGGATGAGTCTGTTCTGGCTTCTTCTAAGAGGGTATTCCCTGGATTTCCTGAAAGTAAAGGAAAAACTGAGGCATCGAGAGTCCAACGTGGCCAGGGGGACTTACCAGCTCACTGAACTGACAACCTCTACTTTGACACTAGACATCCTAGAAGCAGGAGGGCCTGCCCTTTTCCCATTTGGTGGGATTTTTGTATCCCCTTTTCTACTTGACTGATTCTACTTTTAAAGAGTTCTTTTTGTCCATCCCCCTCCAATGAGCTTCACGTTCTGTCTGGTCCCAGTTTTGATGTTATCCCCTGCTTCTAGCCCTTCCCTGTAGCTGGAGGCCCAGGACAGAGACAAGGATAATGGAGCATTTATTGATGCAATGGGGTTCAGGGTACCAAGCTGGAAGGGACTATGGAGGTTATTTAAAGTAAAGACTCTTTTTTTTTTTGGAGGGCAATTGTGGTTAAGTGACTTGCCCAAAGTCACACAGCTAGTGTGTCAAGTGTCTGAGGCCAGATTTGAACTCAGGTCCTCCTGACTCCAGGGCCGGTGCTCTATTCACTGCACCACCTAGCCACCCCAAAAGGAAGGCCTCATTTCTTTTTTTTTTTTTTTTGGTTTTTTTTTTTTTTTTTTTTTTTTTTTTTAGGGCAGTTGGTAGGGCAATTGGGGTTAAGTGACTTGCCCAAGGTCACCGGCTAGTTTTGTGTTAAGTGTCTGAGGCCAAATTTGAACTCAGGTTCTCCTGATTCCAGGGCCAATGCTCTATTCACTGAGCCACCAAGCTGCTCTAAAGTAAAGACTCTTAACATAGGGTTCCACAAACTTGTTTTTATAATATTTTGACAATTGTATTTCAATATAATGATTCCCTAGAGGTAGCTAGGTAGTGCAATGCAGAGAAGGCTGGGCCTGGAGTAAGGAAGACTTGACTTCAAATCCAACTTCAGACACTTACTAACTGTGTGACCCTGGTCAAGGCATTTAACTTCTGTTTGCCTCAGTTTCCTCAACTGTAAAATATGGTTAATAATAGCACCTACTTTGTGAGGATCGAATGAGGCATTCATAAATCATTTAGCACAGTGTTTTTCACAAAATAGGGATTTAATAAATGCTTATTTCCTTCTTTCTTTTGCAATCCTAAGTATTTTATTTTATACATTTAAAAACTTTATTCTGAGAAAGGGTCCATGGACTTCACCAGACTGCCAAAGGTATCCATAACATGAACAAAAACCCCTGATTCTTAGTCGAACTCCCTCATTTAACAGAAAAGGCACCTGGAGCCCAAAGGAAAGAGATGACTTTCCCATAGTTACACAGGTCATTTGTAAAGAGTTAGGATCTGAAGCCACAATTTCTTACTCCAAACCCATTCCAAATCTTCCCAAGCTCATAGCCACAGCTCTCCATGTTAGTCATGCCCAGGCAACCTCCAGAAGACCTTGTCAGACTTATCCAAAGCCAATCTTTCCATTTTCATTGATACCCTTCCTGGGCTCCATCTAGACCAGCTCAGGGTGAGGAGGGTATTACAGTCACAAGCAACCAACAGATAAGGAACAAAACAGAAGTTCAAATAAGCTATGTCACTTTCCCATCTCCCAAAGCTAGGGTTGGACCCAAGATTCAAACCCAAGGCCCCAGACTATAAGTTCTGTGTTTTTTCTACTTCAGCTAGAGTTCTTAGCCTGGAGTTCATGAATGCCCCCTGAACCCAAAGGATCTAACAATAGGTTGTATGGAGTCAGTGAACTTAAAACTTTTAATATTTTGGTAACTGTCCATCAAAATCGATTTCCTTTGAAATTTTGTATTGTTGTATTTTATGCATTTAAAAACACAACTCTGAGAAGGGGTCCACAGGTTTCACCAGACTGCCAAAGGGGTCTGGTACACAAAAAAGGCTAAGAAATCCTGCTCTTTCTACACCAAGCTGTGGCTCCAAAGAAGAAATATATCTGGGCCGAATTGTTACTGAGTGAAATGAGGTCAGTCCTAATTTTAAGCCAATCCTCTTTGGGATCATCAGGGACAGGTTGATTATTTTCTATGAATTCTTCCCTATCAGAACTGGCAGTGAGGGGAAGTTTCTGATTCCCTAAAACTGACTAACACAGCTGGGAGGGATATTGGCCAAAGGGAATCAGGTGGGGCTCGGGGACAGAGCTTGGAAGATATTACCAGGAAAGCCCAGAGGTCCCTGCTATGGGTCTCAGCTGGCCAGAGGCCCAGCTGGAAAGCTGACTTACCTCTGCATGACCCAGGAAATGTGCATACGTCCCCATCCCTATTACAGACAATACCTAGGGAACTTGGAGTGTTCTGAGCAACTGAGGGTGAGATGGACTAAGTAAATTTCCCATAATCACAAAGCTGGTAAGTATGGAAGCTGAGATTTTGGAGCCCAGCACGCTGCCCTATTCTCAACTGAGGCAGGACACATAAAGGTCTCCTGTATTCGTTCCTGGTCAGACATGGCCAATGGCTCAATGATACAGCTGTGGTTCTGAGCATGCATACTCTGGCTCATATTCTTTACCCTGAGATGGGATGAGCCTGCTCTTCTGAGGGGAGGAAGAATATCATTGCTAGCCCTTCCAGAGAGATCTAGGCACCTGGAAATTTGAATAAGGAAAGTGCGAAAAGCTGGCAGCTGCCCCCCTGGCTGAGCTGTTGATTTCAGTGACTGGACTAAAAGCAAACATTCCAGTGGATGTGACCTGTAGTCACATCAATCAATCAATCAAAGTACCACATCGATGTGGTAAAATAACCACCATGACCAAGGTTGGCCTAGAGGAGCCATGAGAAAATACATGCATGTCCCTCCGCTCTTTGCAGAGGTAGAGGACTATGGGTGTGGAATATCACAGACATTGTCTGTTTCTTTCGGTGTTGGTTAGTTTTACCGAGCTGCTGATTTTTTTCCTCTTTCCTTTTTCATTCTTTGTTACAAAAGGTGGCTTACTGGGTAGGAAAGGGATATACTAGGGATGGTACAGGGACCATTAGCTATAGTTTCATTAGGATAGGGGACTCCTGGGTGGGGAGAGTCCCTGTAGCAATGCATGTTGGCACCTTCTCTGATCCTCAGGAGTCATCAGAAGAAGCCATTCTCCCAAGGTCACATAGCCAGGCTGTGTCAGAGGCCTTCCTGGCTTCAAGGCCAGGCCTCTCTCAACTATATCTCTCTCTGCATATTTAAGATGAAAGGGATATGAAGGCAAAAGATATTAGCAACAATTTTTAAATGACATCAAAAACCCTCTGTCACAACTGCATTCACCTTTCTTCACCCTTCCTGGGAACCCTTCTCTGCACATTATCCTGAAGTTGTCCCCTAATGAAATGTCATTAGACTGGAGATGGGAAATTCTACTTCTAAAAAGGAGATTAGATAGGAGAGGATTTGATTTACAAAAACAGACTTTGCTTCAGATCAGATTTCTGTCTGTTGGATGCAGGCAGGCTTCCCTGCCTACCTCCTTCCCTTAGTGAAAGTAATCTCCTCTTCCTCAAATTTCTCCTAGCCTTTTGTCTGGATTTGGGCCTTACACCTAGCTCCCTCTACCCTACATTTTAGTCATGGATATCCCTGCCTTTGACACCTATTATTCAGAGCCTGGAAAAATGCGCACCTGGAATCAAGTCCTAACTTAGACATGATGATGGATAAATTCTTCCACCACCCTGGGCCTCAGTTTCCTCTTCTGTGAAAACACAATAGGTTTTCAAAAGCCAGTCTTTTCAGAGCTGTATTTCAAGAAATCAAAACGGAAAACAGTGCAGGACGAAAAGTAAATTGTCCCAGCTTTTTGAGAGAAAAAAGGAATAAAAATATTCAGTCTAAAGTCCTCTACTACTTCCCCTCATGACAAAAATGGTTTTTCCCCCTGCTTTTTCCTCCCAAGCGACCCTAGAACAGTCAGGCAAAGCCTTGTGTCTCTGAGCCCCCAAAAACCAACCAAGCTAAGAAGAGAGGACTGTACCTGGCCTGGGTGGGGTGGTAGGGCTTGTGAGAAGAGATTCTTCAATATCCAACTGTCCAATGGCAGGATCTATCAGGAGGTGAATAGACCTAGTGATTATTGGAAGAAAATCCAGGCTTTCCCAGTGGGCGATGACACACACCTATAGGTTCTGAGAAAATTAAACTGGATCGTGGAAATATAATTCATTCTAAGACACCCCCAAATTCATGGGACCCCTCCTGCAACCCCACAGAGAGAAAATGGCCCTGCTCTTTTTAGCAGAAATGTCCAGACTGGGCTGGTTTAGCTCATATCCAGTTTCACGATTTTTTTTTTCCTTTTTGGAGTGAGGAAGGCAGGGCAGTTTGGGTTAAGTGACTTGCCCAAGCTAGTAAGAGTAAGTGTTAAGTGTCTGAGGCTGGATTTGAACTCAGGTCCTCCTGACTCCAGGGCCGGTGCTCTATTCACTGTGCCACCTACCCACCCACCCCCCCTTTATTCACAACTTTTTGCCGCATTAGAGGGTGAGCTGAAGCAGGCTGGAGTAGTGTCTAAAGGCCATCTACCAGGGGGGAGGAACAGGAGACAGTGGACAGAATAAGCCTGGGTCCTATTCATTCACTTACAACTCTTTTCTAGTTCCCTCTTTCTTCTGCTGCTCAGCTATAAAGTGAAACAGCTTCCCCTGGAGCAGGAATTCCTGACCCTTTCCCTGTCCCATGGAGAAAGCAAGCCCTTTCTCTTTGGGGGCCTTTCATTCTGCTTTCACATTTCCCAGTAAGGCCTCTTTCCTACCACCTATCTGCTTCTACTCTGCTCCCTTCTTCCTTGACTCCCTCTTTTCTTCTTCTATCCTTTTCTCCACCTTTCTTCTTTCACTCTTCTCCCCCAAATTAAGGGGAGAGTCAGGCTGGAGCCTAATCAATGTAAATGAAAAAGGAAGAACAAATCATTCCACTTTCTTTGATTTCAAGCCTTGATTGTACTTATTTCAGAAGTGGGAAGGAGAAGGCATGGATGCTAAGGGAGTGTAACCAACCTATGTGTAGCGGTTTTAAGGAGCAGTATGGCTTAAAGGGGGGCAGCTAGGGGGCGCAATGGATATAGTGTGAACCTGGAGTCAGGAACACTCATCTTCCTGAGTTCAAATCTAGCCTCAGACACTTAATAGCTGTGTGACCTGGGGAAAGTTACTTAATCTTATATGCCTCAGTTTCCTCATCTGTAAAATGAGCTGGAAAAGGCAATGGCAAACCACTCCAGCATCTCTGCCAAGAAAACCCCAAATGGGGTCAGGAAGAGTTGTACATGACTGAAAAATGACTGAATGGACCTGGAATCAGTAAGGTCTAGGTTCAAATCCAACCTCTCTGACACTTAATTAGTGCAATGGGGCTTTAGCACATGGCCAGATCTTTTTTAAATGGCAATACCCACATGGGACATACCAGGGACCTACTTCTGGAAGAACACATTCTGTGTTGGGCTGCCTCATAGCTGAGAGCAGCTATTTCCATTGACTGCATGACCAGAATTGCCTGGGACTTTGACTCTCTCCCTCTCCTCTCTTCCTCCTCTTCTCTACCTCCCTCCCTTTCTCCCTCTCTACTCCCTGCTCCCACCCCAACCTCCAGGCCTTGAGAGGCCAGGGTCTCTGGACCTAAACCCAGAGGGGGTGCTTTGGCATTAGAATTCAACGGAATTAATACTTTATAGGAATGGAGTTAAGACTTGACCATTAACTTCCCCTCCCCAAGAATGCTAGGAGTATTGGAGAGATGCTGCCCCCAGGTTTTGGGGGAGATGGTAGAATATTTGTCTATTTCTTCTTGATATACCTTTGAAGTAAATATTCTTTTGTAAAAGTAAATCTGACTGTTAAGTGGTTAAATGGAACTGAGGTGTTTGGTCCACTAAAGTTGGGGGAACACAGTCTATAAGGGCCTGAGCCAATGGCAGAGATAAGAGACCCACATGCCCATCCCCCAGTTTCTTAAGGGTACCAGAGAACCCTGAAAGAGGGATGGAAATGTATCACATCTGGTCTTGGGGCACTTGGGGCCAGTATAGTAAGAGCTACACTAGCCATATGACCCTTGGAAAGTTCATTTACCTTCTCAGAACCTCTATTTTCTTATTTGCAAAATGGGGATCAGAACATCTCCAGTAACTGCCTGGCAGGGTTCCTGTGGGGTTGCAGTTAGGTAGTATATATAAGAGTGTCCCCAAAGTCTTAGCATTATTATAATACCGCACTAAGACTTTTGGTATATCCTGTATAAATGTTAGTGTTGTTGTTATTATTACCTAAGAAGGACTGTGGCAGGAGGGATGTTAATAACCCAACAGTCATAACAATAGCTTGCCATTATATAGAGCTTTAAGGCTTGCAAAGTGTGTTATAAAATTCTCTTTTTATTCTCAGGATAGTCCTGGAAGGTAAATGCTATTATCTTCCCCATTTTACAGATGAAGAAACTGAGATGGAAAGAGAGTAAGTGATTGACTCAAAGGCCACACAGTCAGTATCTTTATGAGGTTCCATTTGAACGTAGGTCTTCTTGACTCATATCCATCATGCCATCCCACCAGGAAGAACCCCATCTTTTCTATCCAATAGCTTTTCTTCCTCTTTTCTACCACCCTCCCTTTCTCCTTCTCCACTCCCTGCCCACCAATCCCCCCCCCAAAAAAACCCCTCTATTTTCAGGTACCAGTAGCAACAGAGGGCCCAAGCTATATGACAATAACCACATACCGTAGTAGCAAATGAAGGCATTTTTGGTTGAGCAGTTATCAGTCTCTGCCGTTGGAACTACTGTAAGGTACTTTTTTAACAAAATGCAGAATCCAGCTTGGTAACCAGACAGGCTTGGATACCAAAAGAGAGAAGTGAAAACTGGTCCACTGGACCAGCTGAACGTTCCAGTCGTTACATCAAAGAAGAGGCCAATCCAAGCAGACTGGCTGTTGAGGATAGATTGGAGGCTGACTAGGCTTTTCACGCTTTCCAAGTTGGCCAGGTCTGTGTAGTGGGTCCTACAGTAATCCCGAGCCTTATACCAGGTAAACTGTTCCTCCACTCTTACGAATGTCTGACCAGCCACTGTCACTTCACTCGCTGCTGTGAATGGGAAAGTAAATTAGTGGCAAAGCCTTGGTCCCTTTGAGTGTCCCTAAGGTTGCCCTCCCAGGGGATGCTGTTATCCTAAGATCTGTACATGTCAAACTCCTAGAACCTTTCCTAGGGTGGGGTTGAGAGCAGGGGTGGAGAAGGAGGTGGAGATAAGAACACTAATTCAGACTATTAGCAGCAGGCTCAAGCCTACACTTACCGGATGTCACTTGGATACCCATCCTTGGAACGAAGTGGAGAATTCCTGCTTCAGAAGAGGGAAAAAATCAAATGTTGGCTTAAATTTCCAGAGTTCATTTTGTAAGGGAGTCAAAAGTTGAATCCATTTCCAGGAGGGTGGGCCAACTTGCAACCAGGGACATTAGACTCACTGACATTTCTTTCTCTGAGCATACACAGTCAGCTCTCCCGGGCACTTGGGCTGTGAGTCACACCACTACATTACTTTAAAAAAAACAGATTTTCATGCAAGTGGCAAAGTCAAACTATCCTGGGAAAGTGGAAGGGCATGAAAAGACAATTTCCCAAGATGTTCTGACTTGGGAATCATGTTGGGCTGTAAGGACACTATATCTTGGGACAATAGAAGGACAATGTGCTTATAGGCTGGTCTCTAATCTAGGTAATGTTCAAGCACCCTCACATTTCACCCCACCATACACATACGCTGCCCTCTCCTATGTACCTACGCCATGGAATGTTTTATGAATAAAAAACTCAGTCTAAAAGGTTCAACCAGAGAAACTTAGAGTTGAAATGGGCCTTTACTAGTCATCCAGAAAAAGAGTGAAAAAGAAGCAGGCTAATTATATAGAACGAGCAAGGAATAGCAGATGCATCACTTAGGTTACTCCATTGGTACCCAGGTAACCACAAGAGACCTGGAAGAAGGCCCCCAATATGATGGGGAGAGCTCCCCTATAGAAGAATTACAGTAGAACCTAGACAAGAGTCTAGTATGATGAGAAGGCATGGATATGTTGTGATTTGTGCTGTTGGAAGGAATCCCCACCTTAAGGAGATTCCAGATCCATCAAAATACTGAAATAGTTTTCCAGGATTAACAAAAAAAATTACCTTATGTAAATAGAGAATAAGATAGTTCAAACCAGATTTTATTTCAAAGGTCTTTAGTAACATTGGTAGGGGCACTCCCTCTCTACAGACTAACAGCTCACTATTTTTTAATAGATGGGGGATAAGGATGGCTGTATCTGAAATAGCAGCCCCACCATGGCCAACCTGAAGTAGCCTGGTGAATTGAAGAAAGTACTTGCTCCAGCATCAGAGGTCCTGGAATTTAATCCTGCCTCTGATACTTACTAGTTGTACCTTGGATAGGTCACCTAACTTCCCTGGGTCTCAGTTTCCTTACCTGTACAAATAAGCTGGCCTCTGAAGTCCCTTCCAGCTACAGATCTATGATCCTCTGATTCCCCAGCTGCTAGGTCCATGTGCAAAACCTTCCTGACTTGGTCAGACTGCTCAGAGATCATACTAAACCACCAAGCCCTCCATGAGCCCAGGGTTACTTCCTGTTCCCACTGAGGCATCAGAGTAGGGCTTTAGTATGAGTTGTTTATGTTCAAAATTACTCATCAGAAAAATGTGCAGAGAATTGATGAAGTGGCACCAGGAAGAAAAATATACATAATGATTGTAAAATGGACATGGAAAGAAGACTTACAGGAAGCAAAACTACAAGCAATTATCCCAGAGACCAGCTAATGAAGCATATGTCCCTCTTGTCAGAAGGGAGGTGGGGAACCATGGGGTTGGAATTTTGCATACTCTGTTAGACACAGTTACTCTATCAGCTGTTTTTGCTTAAATAGTTTTCTTTGTTTCATAGGAGGATTCAATACTAGGACAAAGAATGGCAGGGCAAGGGGAAGGATGGTGCAGGCAAATCCTGTAAAAACAAAAAGGATCTATAAAAATTATTTTTAAACATGGGAAGGCTTCCATGAACTGATGCAAAGTGAAGTAAGCAGAACCAGGAGAACATTGTATACAGTAACTGCAATACTGGACGATGAAGAAAGGTGAATGACTTAACTAGTCTGAGCAACACAATGATCTAAGACAATTCCAAAGGACTCATAATGAAAAATGCAGTCCATTTCCAGAGAAAGAACTAAGGGAGTCTGAATGCAGATCAAAGTATACTTGTTTTTTTCTCTTTTTTTGTCTTGGTCTGTGTTGTCTTTCATAATATGACTAATATGGAAATATATTTTTGTAAAGCCAAGCACAAGCAGCTTTCCAGAGGACTGCTGCTGTGAACAGCTTTCAAGGTTTTGATTACACAGTACAGTGAACTCTTTATTTATTCAGTAACAAATCAGAGCAAAACATTCACAGAAAATCAAAATACAGCATTCACTATGTCACAACTCAACAACTTATCACTAAAATGGCCGCATAGTTTTCACCAAAGTGATCACATAGTTTTAAGCAAAAGATAACATTCATTTAGTATGTCCTTCATTTAGTAAATCCTTAATTCAGTCACCCTTAAGGAGGTAAGCCTCCTTAATTGACACAAGGTACAAAAGTCAAAGCCCTCCATCCACAGGGTGCAATCACATTACAATATCATCAGTCACTTCTCAGTACCTTCTTAAGGAGCAGTGGAAAGTATAAAGGCCATCCATCCCTAGGTCACAAGTAAGTTACAATCTCATCAGGCAGCATTAAATACCCAAGGAGAGGTCTTTTCATCTTGACTCTGGCCAGGCTCTCAGCTTCCATGGTTCCTCTTCCATGGTCCCAGCTCCTACCTGAATCCAACAAACTGTCACCTGGGTTCAAAGGCAGACAGCTCCCAGTTCCTTGTCCAGCTCTTCAGGTAGTTCCTACTCCATATTGAAGCCCACAGTGTCCAGTCCACCTCAAGTCCTTCACAGTTTCTGTTCCTGGGAAGAGAAAACTTAACAGAGCCACAACAATATCTACACACATCAAGCTTAGCAGAATTACAACAATATTCACACACATGGATGGCACTATCATCTCAATTCACTTTCTGCCTGTGAAATCAACATAGACCCAAAACAGACAGATAAAGTACTGACACCACAGTTGTGCTTCCTCTGGCAGCTCAGCTGGCCCTCAGAAGTCCTCAGCAGCTCAGCTGGCCCTCAGAAGTCTTTGGCAGCTCTGGCTGGTTCTCAGAAGCTCTCAGAAGAAGTTTCGTCTGGTTCTAGAAGAAGCTCCACCACCATAAGCTCCGTTCTCAAAATCAATATCACTTTCTCCAGTCTGGGCCTCTCCTCAGCCTCCGCGAGGCTTGCTCCAAGACGTTCTGACTCTCCAGCTGGTGCCTTTCCTTATATAAGATATTAGCTCCTCCCTGTTCCAGCCCCTTCCTGTTACGCACCAGCAGGTCCATCCACTGTGGGATTCACAAGTTTTGGGTCCCAGTACTTGACACAATTGTGAGCTTGGAACTAAGTTGGAACTAAGTGCTACGTATCCGCTTGCACATACAAGGAGATCTTCAAATTTCATTACTATTATAGTTTTGCATGATTGTACATGTATAAATTATATCAAATTGCTTACTGTCTCAGGGAGGGGATAGGGAGTAGAGACAGAGAGAGAATTTTAAACTCTAAAATTTTAAAACAAATGTTAAAATTACTTTTGTTTGTTTTTTTTAAGCAATTGGGGTTAAGTAACTTGCCCAAGGTTACAAGGCCAGTTTGTGTGTGTGTGTGGGGGGGGGGGTGTTAAGTATCTGAGGCGGGAACTGATCCTGGGTCCTCCCACTCCCAGGCTGGTGCTCTTATTCCCTACCCGCCCCTTAAAATTGTTTTTACATGTAATTGGGAAAATATTTTTTAAAACATTTTTTTAATAAAGAAAGAAAATATGACACTGAGGATCATCCATCACCTTGCCCCAGTAGAGGTTCCCCGCCCCCAACTCTGTTTTACAACTGTCCTCTATGTGCTGTTTCCCCCCATTAGAATGTAAACTTCTTGAGGACAGGGAATCTCTGGCTTACTAGTATTTGGATCCCCAGCAATTAGCACAGTGTCTATCACACAGTAAGCACTTAAATCCTCTATCTACCCATCCATCATCAGTCTATCTATCTATCTATCTATCTATCTATCTATCTATCTATCTATCTATCTATCTATCCATCTATCTATCCATCCACCTACCTGTCTACCTATCAATTCATCTATTCATCTCTTCATTTATATATACATATACACTATATATATATATATATATATATATATACTTTTTTTTTCTTTTTGGAGGGTAACTGGGGTTAAGTGATTTGCCCAAAGTCACACAGCTAGTAAATGTGTCAAGTGTCTAAGCCTGGATTTAAACTCAGGTCCTCCTGACTCCAGGGCAGGTGCTCTATTCACTGCGCCACCTAGCCGCCCCTATGCATATATTTTTTTAATCTATAAAATAGAGATTAACACTCATACCGCTAATTACACAAGATTGTTGCCAGGATCCAGTAAGGCAATGTATTAGAAGAAGTTGTTACTTTTAAGGCACTTCATAAATGCCAGCTGTGTTTATTGTATTTCTGCCAGAAATGCTGCCCATCAAGATAAGCTCTGTGTGTGTGTATGTTGGCAGGGGTGGGAGTGGTAATCAATACTGGGGCAAGGTGATTGATGATATTTAAGAGGAGAAGTCTATGCACCTCAAAGGAGAATAGAGAGTATATATCTGTAAAGGGAATTCACCTGTAAAAACAGTATGATTTTGCCGCTCCAGAAGATTGACACCTTCTCTTAAAAGCAGTGCTGAAGTCCGAGCTTTTCCAGGGCACACACCCCTCTCCTTCCTCCAATACTTTCCATCGCTCCCCTCTGTTCACATGTTCCAGAGAATCTGTTCTCAGAGCCTAGCTTTGGTGTGGGCAAGGAGTTGGCATCTACTCCCAAACAGGTTCTTTTTCAAGAAGAATGAGTTTCCTGGCCTGCTTTCCATTTCTCTGAACACCTCCCCCGCACTCCTTTCATTTTCTCTCATGCCTAACCAGTCTTCAGAATCTTTAGTCCTCTAGTGGTGTGTCCCAGAATCCTCAACAGTATTTCCTAAATAGAACCCGTTTTCATTCACTTTAATTTTAAAGAACAAGTCAATGCCACATGGCACTTATAAGGGAAAAGAGAAGGGGGTGGGTGGTTGAGAATCTTGAAATTTAGAAGAAAAAGAAATCAGCCATGGTTTAGTGGAAAGAGCCCTGAATTTGGAATCAGAAGACCTGGGTTTGAATCATAGTTACATGGCCTTGAACAGGATTCTTTAACCTTTTGGGACTTCACTTAGCTGAGAAAATGGGGCAGGTGGACAGCGGGAGTGGGCTTGGTCATTGCTAATGTTCCTTTCCAATCCTAAAAATCCTTTGGTCTTCAGTGTCAGAACATTAAAAGGGATGGGAATCGCAAGGCTGCAGACTGGATTATCTCTAACCAAACCCTGATGGGAAAGAGGGAGCAAAAGACCAGTACTGCCACCTGTACAAATGACTAAATATCTCCAGACCTCAGGTTCCTCGTCTGTAAAACAAGGGCTGGATTACCCCTAAGACATCTTCTAGCTCCAAATCTGTGATTTTATGATCATGAAATCTTGTCATTGGGAAGGCACCCCCCACTCCCTCAAAGAGTCATGAATGAGTGCAAACCAGTCCCCTCAGTCAAATATATCTACTAACTATTCACAGGTACTAGACTGTGCTTCAGCTCCACATCCCATCCAGCTGCCCACCCAAGGCCACTTTGCCTGCAATAATGCACTCCTACCTCCCCATCATTTCTCTTTCTACCTCTTGCTTTCGGCCAGATAATCAAATCAGAGGCACCATTGCTTTTGAATAGCGTGTATCAGTGGAATTTCTTTTGATCAACTCATCATCCTTGTGACACCCTAGATCAGGGGTTCTCCTGGTGACAAAGACTGTCTATCTATGACTTCCTTCTCAGAATAATGTTTTTAATTCATAATTGAAGGAAATGCTCAATTTCAGTTAGTCTATCTTTCAACTCTACACATTTTGACCTCTTTCCTTGTCTCTACCCCCCTGGCTTTCCCTGACTTCCTTCAAATCTGAGCTAACACCTCACTTTGTACAAGAAGCATTTCCCAGTCCCCCTTAATGCTAATTCTTTCCCTCTGAAATCGCCTTCAGTTTACCTGGTATGTATCGGGTTTGTACATAATTATTCGTGTGCTGTCTCACTCATTTGACTGGGAGTTCCTTTCAGGGTAATAAATGTTTTTACCTATCTTTTGATCACAGTGACGATTCCATAACTATTATTTGTCCTTCGTTCTTGAAGAGGACCATTACATCAGGAAGGTGACACCATGACATTCAAGTGAATTGATTTAGTGAGAGAGGCCTATGCAAAGTCACCAGTCTCATTCTTTCCTCCAGATCCATCTGACTCCAGTGGCAAAATAAAGATCAGAACTGCTGGAGATGGCTCCAGATGCAGTGAGAGCCCTTGGTCTTTTTAAGCTAAGGTCTTTCCCAGGTCTCGGTTCGATGGAAGCAATCCTGTTACATACCGTAGCAGTCACTCAATGAATGACTAGCAAAAATAAAGCTGGATTTTTTTTCCCATCCACCTTCATGAACTCCAGGTTAAGAACCTTCCCCTTGACCAGAACTCTATTTCCTGGCCTCCATTCCTTTATATGTGTTATCTTCCTCTATAGGAATGTAAACTCTCAAAGGGAAGTCCTATCTCTCTATCTATATTTGTATTCCCCAAATTTAGGACAGTTGCTAGCATATAGTAAATGTTTAAAAAATTCCTTTTTCACGCAACCATTCATCCAGCCATGCATCCATCCATTCATTATTCTAGTCCATTTGTATTGACTCCAGTCAGAGCCTATTCTAAGCTGGACTACACAGAGAAGAACTGATCCTATTTTAAAGATGAGGGAAGGCTTTGTGTTGAGGAAAGTGTCTGACATAATCCCAGAGTGAAGAAACAGACCAAAAAAATGCCCTTTCCAATTAAAACAAAATCACCAGCCTTAATTACCCAGTGTTTCCCAATCAATTTTTATGGAAGTTGCAAACTGGGACCATTTACTCAGGAAGATTCATTCTGAATCAGACCCAGAGCCCAAAGAGGGACCAAACAATCTTTTACCTGCTGTAGAGGCCAACAGGAGCAGCCCACGGACAGACATGGCTTCTAGAGTCTTGGGTCTGTGTAGCCAAGGAGAGGCAGGCGCCTGGGTTTAAATGCAGTCAGATGATTTGGTTAAGGGCAGGGCCATACCTCTGGCAGAGGCCCCTGCCTGGTTACCCTGGCTCTTATCCCACCAGCTTCCTCCTCTAGGTCCAGCCTCCATCATTATTTTTCCAACAGAGAGGTGGTGGAAATAGCATAGAAGAGGAGTCAGCAGCCTCTTTTGGCTCTAATGGACCCAAATAGATCATTAGGGGACCTTGATCGATCCAAGACCTAGGGAGGTTGGAGGGAGTGGTTTACATGGAAGTTTTTTTTTTAAAGTATTTCATTTTTGCCAATTACATGTAGAATTAGTTTCAAAATAAGATTTTGAATTTAAAATTTTTCTCCTTCCTCCCTCCCCAAAGACAGCAAGCAATCTGAAATAGGTTATACATTCTATGCACTTTCTAAGAGTCACATTATCCCTATCCTTCCTCAGAAAGGTCCTCAAAATCAATCAGGCAGCAAGATAGCCACCAGCTCTTCCTTCCTTCATCACAGTGAAGACACATCAGATTAAAAACATAAGAAAACTGACATTTCCACTGCACTGAACCCTTTACAAACATTTTTCTCATGACCCTGTGAGACAGGTAGTGCAAGTAGTTTAGTAGAATGGATGCTGGCCATAGTCAGAAGGGTCAGGTATGAATCTTGGCTCTGATTCTTCCCAGCTGTGCAGGCCCAGACAAGTCACTTAATCTTTTCAGAGAGGTTTCCTCATCTGTCCTTGGCATTCATACTATTTGACTATTGGAACGAGTTAGAGATTGATAATTTCATTAACAATTCTCATCCTCTTTTCTACTGTGTATATGAAAATGCTCATTTTATTTGGTGCTTAAATTCAGAAATTATTTTTGAAAAGGAAGACAAGACTAGCCATGTGACCTTGGGCAAGTCACTTAACCCCAATTGCCCTCCAAAAAAAAAACACAAAGAAAAGGAAGACAAGAGTATATTGATACTCCCTCCGTCTAAAGCTCATTGTGGTAAAAGCACAGCATGAGTTATTACTATTGCCTACCTGATGTTCTAGATGAGGAAGCTAAAACCCTGAGAACACAGAAGGTTTGCCTACAGTCCCACAGCTGGGAAATGTCTGAGACAGGATTCAAACCCAGGTTCCTCTGGACTCCAAGCCCCATATTGCTTTTATCTCACCCTGATGACCCACTAATGAAATGAGGACAAGTGACCTGAGGAAAGTCACTCTCTGGGTTGGATTTTCTTATTGTGCTGAACCCAGGCTGATTTCTCAGATGGATCTGTGCTCATTTACAGATCTAGGTTAGATCATTCTCATTATTTGGGACTAATACACGTCCTCAAGATTTCTGCCTATGCATTGAACTGTCAAATGAGAACAGTCTTTTTCTTGGTTGGAATCAGATTTCATGGGTGTGAGAAATTTCCAGTGTGGAAACTCTCTCCCTTGAGGCAGATCAGCAATTTCTCTGTCACTTAGAGAGTTATAGAGGTAAATGGGACACAGAGAGATTAAGTGAATGATCCCAGGGCATGCTCATGGATGCATAGATGTACACCCAAACACACACACACACACACACACAGTGTCAGAGGCAGAACCTGAACCCAAGGCTTTCTGACTTCAAAGTTCTATGCACTAGATTAAGCTGTTGAAAATCAAATGAGGTGATAGATAGGAAAATATTGTATCAAATTTTAAGCACTATAATATCGTGAAAGGGGGGGCACTCTAGCACCTGCCAAGACTCTGAAGTCCTGGCATGGCTTCATCAGCCTAATTTGTCTCCCCAGCTACACAGCAATGCAGAAAGACTGTTAAAGTTGGTGGACACGGGGAGGTGATCTCAGAGTCTTGGAGGGGGACATGGCAGCAGGAGCAACAGCACAACAATGTTACCTAACTTCGATAGAGCTCCTAGGGTTTGTAAAGTGATGTACCCAACGTCCCAAAAGTTTTGGTGCAATTTAAGCTCTTAAAGCTCAAAATGGAACTTGGACTTTAGGGATACTATACACATGTATACACATGTGCACCCACACGCATACACACATACACATACTACCATATGTAAGCTATTAGGCTTTAATGTTTTACATCTGCACTGTCTTTTGGGATGCCAAATATGACATATACATGTCAACGTATGTTTGTTTATACATACACATGCATGCATACATATATATACACATCGCACTAAGGCTTCTGGGACACTTGATGTATGTGTATCTATGTGCGCACATAAATGTGTGTATATTGAGTTATACACATATGCATACATGCATAAACACATTGCACCAAGACTTTTGGGCACCTGCTGTATATTTAATTACATACATATGCATATATAATATATACATTGCACTAAGACTTTGGGGCCACCTTGTGTATGTGTATCTGTGTGTGCACAGAAAAGTATGTCTATTTATAAATGCACATGTGTATACATACATAAACACATTACACTAAGACTTTGGGGCCACCTTGTGTATGTGTATCTATGTGTGCATGTAAATGTGTGTATATTTATACACATACATTTGGGGACACCTGGATTTCACTTTGCAAACCTGTTGTTGGTACTGTTGCTACCATTTGTCCCGGCCAAGACTCTGAAGTCACCTCCCTCCATCCAGCTGCCATGCCAGACTCCGTTCATTGATACGCATCTTGGCACACAAAAGTATGCAAATGAATCCATGCCAGGACATCCTAGAACAGGAGGAGGCCAGGGTGCCTCTGCTACACATTATTATAGTATGTGAAACATATCAGAATATTTTCATATCTCTTATTTGATTATCAGCAGCAGGATCTAGGGGATGGAGAAGTGCAGTTTTGGAGACAAGAAAAGCTGAGTTTCAATCCTGCCTCTGACACTTAATGTGTGTGTCCCCATAAGGAAGTCACTTAACCTCTTATTGTCCTGGGCATCTCTCAAAGACTGTGAGTTACAAGCGAGTTGCTGATCCAAGCCAAGACTTCTGGGACATCGTGCATCATCTCATTTGGTCCTCAGCATAAGCCTATAAGGTACGTGTTATTATTATCATTCCCACTTTATCAAGGAGGAAACTGAGACTGAACCAGGTTAAGTGACTTGCTCAGGGTCACATGGTATCTGAGGCAGGATTTGAACTCAGTCTTCCTGAATTCAAGTCCAATGCTCTACATACTGCATTACTTAACCACTTGTGAGCTAGTTGAGAAGATAAGAGATATACTAGGGACTCTTTTCCCAACCCCCAAATATGAAAGCTACGTAACAATTCAAGATAATAATAGTAGAGCTGTCAACAAGTGGTAAATGCTTAATGATGGAACCAATAGATATGTGTGTGTATATACATATAAATGCAGAAATATATATATATATATACATATAAATGCAGAAATATACATATTGTGTGTCTCTCTCCTTTCTCTCTCTTTCTGTGTCTCTCTGTCTCTGTCTCATTTATATATACATATAAATGCAGAAAAAGGAAGAGATTGTCTTCTGGGCTGGCATGGTCAGGGAAGGCTCAAGGAGGGTATGGGACTGAGCTTAGAAGGATGTTCCCTGGTACTAAGGTATCCAGGAGAGCTTCTAAGGGAATCAGACCACTGCTATTCCCACTAACTGCCTACAAACAGGTGGGGAAAAAATGGATTTCCTCCACTGACCCCAAACTTGACCTCAGTAATTCTATCTTGAAAAGTTCGGACCCTGGTTTTAAGGTATATTCAGCACTCCTGCAAATTGGCACTCCATAAATCAGAACCTGTTCTGATTTCAGAAGCCCTCCCTTCTCCTAAGGAGTGAGAATACCACTGTTAGCTGTTCCAGGATCTACACATTTGAATGAAGGAAGTTTGGAGAGCAGGCACCTGCCTCCTGGCCTGGCTGGAAGGAAATATCCCATTTGCCCAAGGTGTGAGAAACCAAGGGGAACCCCCTACAGCATCACCCCAAAATTATAGGGAGGGAACATCCAGATCTTCTTTTTAAAAATTAAAATAAATATTAAAAATAAAAAATATATTTATTTATTTTTAGTTTTCAACATTTACTTCCACAAGATCTTTAGTTCCAAATTTTCTCCCCCACCCCAAGATAGTGCACACTCTGATTACCCCTTTCTCCAATCTGCCCTCCCTTCTATCATCTCCCCCCTTCTCTTATCCACTTCCCCTTCTGTTTTCCTGCAGGTCAAAACAGATTTCTCTACCCCATTGCCTGTATATTTTATTTCCCAGTTGCATGTAAAAACAATTTTTAACATTTGCTTTTAAAACTTCAAGTTGCAAATTCTCCCTTCTTCCCTTCCCACCCCTCATTGAGAAGGCAAGCAATTCAATATAGGTTCTACATTTGTAGTCATGCAAAACACTTCCATAATAGTCATGTTGTGAAAGACTAACTATATTTCCCTCTATCCAATCCCATCCTCCATTTATTCTGTTCTCTCTTTTGACCCTGACCCTCCTCAAAAGTATTTGCTTCTGACTACTCCCTCCCTCTTTCTTCCCTCCCTTCCATCATACCCCCCTCTCTTATCCCCTTCCCCCTACTTTCCTGTAGGGTAAGATAGATTTCCATACCCAACTGAGTGTATGTTAGTCCCTCCTTAAGCCAAATCCTATGAGAGTAAGGTTAACTCATTCCCTCTCACCTCCCCTCTCTTCCCTCCACTGTAAAAGCTTTTCTTGCCTTTTTCATGTGTGATAATTTACCCCATTCTATCTCTCCCTTTCCTGGATCTTCTCCAAATGAACATATCCCTGCATATTCCCTGGCCTCAGGAGAGAAGGAAACATCACAGGAATCCTCTAGACCAGGTTCAATTTCCATGATCATAATTTATATTTTCCCATAATTTGTACCATCTCCACTGAGACCCACGTCATTGTTACGGAGCTCAGATAGACACTTTATTACGGCTTGCAACATTCTTCCTCCACAACTTTAAGAACTCCTGTTCCTCATATTATGTGGCCTGCTTTTCATGTTTTCACTTTAGAATGTAAACTTCGTGAGGGTAGGCCCTACTTTGTTTTTGCACAAGTTGTTCAGTCATTTTGGGTTGGTTCTCAGAATGTGGTTGTCCCCTCCTCCCCTCAAGGTCAGAGGTGATTTCTAGTACCATTGCTCATAAGGCCCCATCTAGAATGCTACTCACTGAATGTCAATTCACGAAGTAGAGATTTTAGAAATGAGTATTTATGGGGAGAGACACAGAGAGAGAGAGATAGAGACAGAGACAGAGACACAGAGAGACACAGAGAGAAAGAAAGAAGAGAGAGACACCGAGAGAGGGAGAGACAGAGAGAGACAGAGAGAGGGAGAGAGAGAAGGAGAGGGAGAGGGAGGAAGAGAGAGAGAGAGAGAGAGAGAGAGAGAGAGAGAGAGAGAG
>NW_027187313.1:2202331-2244402 GCF_028583685.1 Petaurus breviceps papuanus | reverse complement strand
AGAGAGAGAGAGAGAGAGAGAGAGAGAGAGAGAGAGAGAGAGAGAGAAATTAGAGATGATATATTTTTTTAAGGCAGTAAGGGAAGACTTTAGCTGAGACTTAAAGAAAGCCAAGGAAGACAGGAGGTAGAAAAGAGGGAGAGACTTCCAGGCATTGGAGGGCAGCTAGGTGATGCAGTGGCTAGAGTGCTGGGTATAGAGTCAGAAAGACTCATCTTCCTGAGTTCAAACCTGGCCTCAGACACTTACTAGCTGTGTGACCCTGGCCAAGTCATTTAACCCTGTTTGTCCCAGTTTCCTCATCTGTAAAATGAGCTGGAGAAGGAAATGACAAACTATTCCAGTATATCTGTCAAGAAAACCCCAAATGGGGTCATGAAGAGTCCTGAAATAACTGAACAACAACAATGAAAAATTTACTGAGAGAGAAAAGAGTCCAAGAACATCCCTGGAGACTCTGTCGTCTCAGACCCTGCAGAGAGTGAGGGGCTGAAGCTTAGAGAGCCCCTGTGACTAGAAGCTCTAGAACTTCCAGCATCTGGATCCTTTTCTCCCTTTTCAGGGTCCTCATATGACCTTTGCTGTGGGTCGCTCTCCGCTTGGGCTCTGATGGAAGGGCCTTCGCAGAGCCCTAAAGCTGCTGCCCTTTGCTGTGATAGTTTTCCAGTCTCAGCCCTGATCCAGAGTCTGTCTTTGGACAGTGCTATTCTGGGGGCACCACTGAGGATGGTCATGGGAGGCCCAACTCTTCCAACCTGACAAAGGTCATAAGGTCCAGGAGGAGGGCAGGACACAGAGACTCTGTCCTCTCCCCCAAGATACTTCCTCCTCTCAGGCACTGGTCTGAGCTGGCCAGGCTGGCCTGCTATTCTAGCATCTCAACTGGCTTACTGCCCTATTCCCCCCCAGCCCTGGGACATTCCTGATGCTCCTGCACCGAACACAGAGCATTTCCTATGAGGCCTCATCTGAATTCAACGGCTCAGGTGCTCCTGTTCTCCCCAAATCATCAAGGGTTTTTTTCTACCCGGGTCACACCTTTGGGTAACTGATTTAATAGAGGTGTCTAGGAAATGTTCCCAACTAGTTTGTGCCTTTTTGATTGCTTGATTCTGGTGTAAGGGCTGTGAACTGAACATACATATATACATATACACATATAAGTACTTTATTCGTGTATAATTGCTTTCCTTCATAATCCTGTGCATCTTATTTTATTTAGTTCAAAATACTATTCTGAGATGGGGTCCAGGGGCTCCACCAGACTGCCCAAGGGTCCACAATGCAAAGAAAGTAAGAGCCACTGGCTTAGAGCAACTTGTTAGTCACATGAATGCTGTTGGTGGGTGTGGGGTGTCCCTGTTATACTACAGAGCCTTTAATAAGCATTTTTGAAAGATAGCCTGGAAGGGGAGGAGGAAGGAGCTCTACTAGGCCAGCATCAGCTATCAGGCTAGTGCTCTCTCTGTCTGTTTCTTCTTCTTCTTCTTCTCCTCCCCCTCCTCCTCCTCCTCCTCCTCCTTCTCCTCCTCCTCCTCCTTCTTCTCTCTTCCTCTCTCTCTCCCCTCTGTCTCTCCTCTTTCTCTGTCTGTCTGTCTCTCTCCCTCTCCCTCTCTCCCTCCCCCTTTCTCTTTCTCCTCAAATTCATTTTTGAGAGCACAAACCAAAGACCAAAAATCCTTCCTAGATATGACACCAACCTTATTCCTTTTGGTTATTTAATCATCAGCCTCACAATCCTACAACTGACCAGTTCTCTCAGCCTCACCCAGCTCTGAGAAGAAGAAGGCTACTAGGGGAAAATAAAAGTAAAGGGGGAGAGAAAGGCAAGGACATGGGAAGAAAAGCACAAAAATGCGAGTTGGCAGGCATAGTTGGGAAAAGAGAGGTGGGGAGGATGGGGACGCAGAGAAGCCTGCAGAATATAGACAAAAGTCAATAGACTGGGGGTTCGAATATTGACAAGTAAGTAATAAATCTGAAAACTCGAACCCAATTCTCCTAATTCTTAACCTAGAGCTCTTTGCACCAAGCTCTGTTGCCACATCTAGTTAGCTGAACCTGAACAAAGCATTTATCCCTCTTGGCCTCAGTTTTCCTATCTATGAAATAGGCATAGTAATACCTGTCCCCTTTCTCTACCTGGCAGAGAGAGGGAATGAGAATAACAGAAATGAAATGCTTTGAAATCTTGGGAAGAAAAGTCGTTTATAGCCTTATTATGTTTATTAAAAACACTTTCATTAATGCTCCCTAATTTCCTAAGAGAGGATATCTGCAGAGGTTCTGGGTAAAGGGACACCCTGTCCACAAGGACTTAAATGTAATGAAATTTTGCTTTGGTACAGATTCAGTGACAGGGATAATTCACGGTTCCAGTTTTGTCCCAGCAGCCCAAGATCTGACAGGGTGCACTGGGGTGGTGGAACGGGGAAGCATGATTATGGGATGTAGTCCCCATTACTTCCTAGGCTCCAGACATTCTCACTGACATTTCCCTCCATCCTACTGAAAAACTCCTGCTTCTTGGGCCCTGTGTATTGTTCATGAATCAACTTGACTTCTTAGCAAAACAAATAAATTAAAACATGGTAATATCAGAGGAGCACATTAGTAGCAAGCTCTCCCCATCCTCTGTGGCCCAAACAAACCACTTCATCCTCCTACTGAGACTTCCCCAAGAACCCAGTTAAGCAGGGAGAGCAGATTACTTAACCCAGCCAAATTCCGGTAAATGTTTCACAAACAACTTAGGGGGAAGTATACACAATCATTAACATTTTTAGAGTCTTTGTTGTTCAGTCATTTTCAGTTGTGTCCAATTCTTTGTGACCCAATTTGGTTTTGTTTTTTTGTTTGTTTGTTTTGGCAAAGATACTGGAGGAGCAGTTTACCATTTCCTTCTTCAGCTCATTTTACGGATGAGGAAACTGAGACAAACAGGGTTAAGTGACTTGCCCAGGGTCACACAGCTAGTGAGTGCCTGAGGTCAGATTTGAACTCAGGTTTCCCTGACTCCAGGTCCAGCACTTGTCACCTAACTTTTTTAAGTCTAAACCAAGGGTGGGGAACAGGGGTGGGCTATTAACAAAACAATAAACCAAGCCCTGATTTATAGTTGGCCAATTTCTGAGGTGAAAATTAAACAATCATCTCTTAGAGCAGGTTGGAGCTGGCTCCAGCTCACCCTTGATTTAACCCTATTGTACAAAAAAGAATCCAAGACTGTTAGTGGTTAAATGACTTGCTTAGTCATACAGCTTAGTGGTAGTGGCTCTGCTGATTCTGTGTTCAATGCTTCACGATGACTGATAAATGATATGCCCATGCCAGCCTTTTCCACAACACTGATCAACCAACTTTGGAAAGAGGCTCTTTGGATGCCTGAGGAGAAGGGGCTGCCCCCTCCCTGGGAGGGCTGGCCTCCAGGTGAAGGTGCTGATTGCACTCAACAGCCACCATTCTCTTCCTGGTATGATGAAGCGAGGAAAGGAGGCTGGGCATGGAAGAAGGCTGGAATGGCATGAAGATATGTTGAGTGGGTTATGGAGGAACCAGTCCCCAAAGCCACAGCTCGATTTTCGATGATGCTTGACTGTTTACAAAAGCCTCTCCTCACACCTGGTGCCAGCTTCATCCATGAGGATCTAGTGACTCAGAGGAAGAAGACAAAGGGAGAGTTTCAACAGCCCATTCTCCCAGAGACTTTTCCTGAGAACCACCACCACCCCACTTCAGGTGCAGGAAGCAGATGCACCACATGCAATTTGCATAAATCCATGTGCTCTGTGTTGTCTGTTGTTTCCAAATAGTGTCTTCTACAGCTAACAAGGTATACCAAAGGATAAGGAAAGGGAAGGAAGCAGAGTTAGCTATGCATGATTTCAGCAGAAGAGGAAAGGGAGTGGTTGGGTTTGTCCAATACCTAAAGGTTTCAAAGGTTACTCATTTTACGATATTAAGCAGGTGCACCATTTACAAAGAAAGAGACAGACAACAGAGAAAGGGAGACAAACAGAGAGGGAGAGATAGATATTGAGAAAGAGGCAGAGAGACAGATAGATGAATACAGAGCGATGCCATGGAAAGAAGAGCAAAAGTAGAGTCAAAAGGGGAGGCTAGGTGGCGCAGTGAAAAGAGCACCAGCCATGGAGTCAGGAGGACCTGAGTTCAAACACTTACTAGCTGTGTGACCTTGGGCAAGTCACTTAATCCCAATTGCCCTCCAAAAAGCAAAAATACAAAAAAAAAAAAGCAAAACAAAAAACAACAACAAAATGGAGTCCAAGAACCCCAGTGACTTTGGACAAGTCCCTTACTCCTCTGGACCTCAGTTTCCTCATTTGTAGAATGAGAATAATGATGGCACTATCTCTCTTGGAGGACTATTTCAATAACCAAATGAGGAAGGCAAATTGGCAAGAATGAAAAGAACCCTGGGTCTGGAGTCAGAGAGGCGTATCTGTGTTCAATTCAATAAGTATTTATTTATAAATAAAGAAGCATTTGGGGTAGTTCAGAAGCATCAGATTCTATGCCTGCAAAGCTTCTCAGTGCAACTAGAAACAGATTAAGATGAAACTGGAAAATGTTTAGCAAAATAAATACAAATACAACAATTTGTGGTTTTCTAAGTCAAAAGGGTGCCCAGAGGGATATGTTGTTATTTGCATTTGACACCACTGGTGTAGTAGAGAACCAGCCTTGAAGGAAAAGGAAGAAAATAAGGAGATATATATACACACACACACACATACACATACATATATCTATACACACACATATATATAGCATGTATGTATGTAGTATGTATATATGTGTGTATGTTTTCTAGGCACTGTGCTAAACACTTTTACTATTATTATCTCTTATGATCCTCCCAATAATCCTGGGAGGTAGGTACTAATATTATCCCCATTGCACAGTTTAGGAAACAGAGGCAGGCAGAGGTTAAGTGACTTGCCCAGGGTCACACAATTAATAAGTGTCTGAGACCAGATTTGAACCTGACTCCAGGTCCTACACTCTATCCACTGTACCACCTAACTTCCCCAAGCCAGGGCTTTGTCTTCCCCCATCCCCAACCCCCACTCCCATGTCCTAGTTTATTTTAAGATGATGAAATAAAGATCCAGAGAGGTTTCATGACAGTTAGGTGGACAGAGTGTAGACTTGAAATCAGGAAGACCTGAATTCAAATCCTGCTTCAGACAATTACTAGCCATGTGATCCTGGACTAATAACCACCTAACCTTCCAGGTCCTCAGTTTTTCTCATCTGTAAAGTGAGGGGGTTGGACTCAACCTCATTGGCCTCAATGGCCTTATTGGCCTCTATGATTCTCTGAACCTGTGACTGTAAGGGTTATGGGATTTAAAGATCTTCCATGCCCCGTTGGACTTGCTGACGTAGCAGGAAGGGGCGGAGCAAGAGGAAGCGGAAGCCAAGCTAGCGTTCCTTCGGTGGCTGGCGGTGGTGGTGACGGCGGCAGCAGCAGAGGCAGTGGCAGCGCGAAGCCCTTTTTGAGTTAGGACTGCTAAGGACTTTCTGCTAAGGACTCCTGCTGAGGACTGCCAGGGGCCGGAGCTGCTGGGAGCGCTCTTCCAGGACGCTGGGTGGTTGCTGTGAGTGGGGAGAGGAGGACCTTTGCCTGAGGTAGCCTGTTCTGTTTTAAAGGCTTGAAAATGTGGGTGCTTTCTACTTTATCTACCTGTGCCAATGTCATAACTACTCTGATGGCTTTCACTTTCTGGTTTTGGGACTCAGTCTTTTGGTATCTTAATAAATTTTCTAGTTTATTTCCTCATATGGCAAACATGACGTATTTTCTAATGGATAATTATATCAGCATATTTGTAATCTCTATAGGCATTGTGAATATGGCATTGCTGATACAGTGACTTGCCGAGATCACAGAGGTAGCTAGTGGCAGAACCTTTTAAAAATTCCAATGGAGGTGGGGCAGCTAGGTGGTACAGTAAATAGAGCACCGACCCTGAAGTCAGGAGGACCTGAGTTCAAATCCGGCCTCAGACACTTAATACAAAAACTAGCCATGTGACTTTGGGCAAGTCATTTAACCCCAATGGTCCTCCAAAAAGCAAAAAAAAAAAAAAATTCCAATGGAGGCCTTTGGATCCCAGATCTTGAGATCTTTTCGCTGCACCATATTGGCTGTTCTGAAAAGCAAAAACAAGAAATATTTGTGAAGGGACTAATTATGTGCAAGGCAGCTACATAATAGAGAGTCAGCCATTAAGCCTGGAAGACCTAGGTTCAAATGCCTGGGACACATATTGACTGGGTGACCCTGGCCAAGTCACAGAAATGCTCCGTGTCCAACTCTCTAAGACTATAGTTATCTCTTCCACATAGTGGGAGTTAGGGGTGCAACACCCCCACAATCTGGAAAATCTATGTAAAATTCTTGGCCCTCCCTTCCTACCAGAGAAGAAGTCTGAATTATTATGGTATTAAAAGATAAAATATGTGGATATTATACAATGCTATCCACATATTTTATGCATTTCTGAGTTTCTAAGCCTTTTCTGCGTCATCTGCTGCTTCCACAAAACTCCCCCCAAATTCCCATTTCTTACACTGACCCGAGATATAGCAGAGCTGTGATGGGGAAAGTAGCAATGTGGAGGGGATGACTGTATATACATTTCAGGGAACATGCCTCCCTGTGTGGGTAGATGTAGAACCCTCATCTGGCCATTCCCTATACCCATGAAATCACAAATGTAATCCCTATCCTATACTGTCCTATGTGCCAGGACACACTAGGACACAGAGAGAAAATGAGAAAGTTCCTGCCCTCAGGGAGCTTACAATCTATTGGAGCATTTCTTTCTCTCTCTTTTTTTTTTTGCTTTTTGTAGGGGGAAGGCAGGGCAGTTAAGGTTAAGTTGACTTGTCCAAGGTCACACGGCTAGTAAGTATTAAGTGTCTGAGGCAGGATTTGAACTCAGGCCCTCCTGACTCTAGGGCTAGTGCTCTACTTACTGCTCCGCCTAGCCACCACAGAGCATTTATTTCTAAGGGAGCTTTATTATGAAGACGGAAACGTTGCAATTTCTTGGTCTAGCTTGAAGCACTGGGGCCAATCAAAGTCAGCTAACAGGTAATGTTAGATGAATCTTGGTCATTATGACCTCAAGTTATATCCGGTCTCTCAGTAGTTTACATTAAGGCCCTTGGCCCAAACACGGGGTGGGGGGAAGGGGTGAGGATCTGGGAAGTTAACACTCTGAGTTTTTCTATCACGTCAGCCAAGAAAACAGAAATGAAGAGACCAAACCCATAATGGAGGCAAGAGGTAGCACACTGAGGCCCCCCATCATTCTTATATCTGCAGCACTGTGAGAGTGTGAGTAGTGTAGGGCTCAAAGTTGGACACTGAGTGCTCGGTTCTAATCTCTCCCATGTCTCTGAGTTTCTGTTCCTCAGACTGAAGTGGGCATGGGTGGTAGTCATTCACCTTGGGCTGGGCAGAAAAGGCTTTGAGAAATCTGTCTTATTCTCATTTTCTCAGATATGTTTCCTTGGAATGCCTTCTCTGGGAAAATGAGTTCTCTAACTCTTAAGGTTCCTTAACCATAAGCAAAAAATAGTAGTCCCTCTTGGACCCAGTGTATGGCTTACTCACAAAGTGAGTTAAGCCATGATGGTATTTGAAGCCTCCCAAGATGACTGGAAAACAAAACCTAGGAATACTGATGGGGATAGTAGGTTGAGAAGTCAAAATGGAGCTGAGCAAGCAGTTTCCAGGCATCCTGAGGCATGGGAAAAGGGGTTCCCTGCCTTGCAGAACTGTGTAGTCTTTTCCTCCCACTGGAAAGCAGACAACAAATATTCATCTCCTTTTACAAATCAAAAACCACAGGCCGCTTCAAGTAGGAACATTTAATCCAAGTAAGAAGGCCCTTCTTTGGTTTTTCAGGCCTCCAAAGGCTCTGCTGGCTCTCAAGGGGAGAAGGAGAGGTAGTGGCAAGGAAAGGAGAAAAAGGGGAGGCCTGGGATTTGGCGAGGCAGACCTGAGTGTGACCCATTTTAGAGAAGGTCTCTCTCTGCCCAAGTATGCCTCTGCTGCCTATCCCATCAGCCCACAGAGCACAAGGTAATCAGGAGTTCATTGTCCCCAAAGCAGGATTAGACTGGAAATAGGATAAGAATTTGGCAATCCTTGTGGCCAGGGTAAGACCTGGGGCTTAGGAATCAAATCATGGGATCATAGAGTGGGAATGAGTTTTAGAGGTCATCTAATTCAACTTCCCTCCCAATGCAGGAATCTCCTTAACAACAGCCCTCAGGGTCTCTTGGCAGGGGATCATCCATCCCCTTCTGGAACACTTCCAGGTACAGGGAACTCATTACCTCACAATGTTTCCCATTCCATTGTCCAACAGTGCCAAATGGTAGGAAAAACTTTAAGAACTCTGTGTAACTTTGTGGCTGTGCCCTCAATTTGTCATCCTTAGTTGCCCATGTTCATGATGAAAGGGTCACTAGACCCTCTACACCATTTATATTAGACCCTACGCTCTCTATACTTTCTTTGCCAACCAATATAACTTTCTCTGTGCACTTGTTACTGATAAAGTACAAGCTTTGAACTCCCAAGACACTTGGGCCCTCAGGCAAATTGCAGGCATTGTTCTTAAATCTACCCATTCCTTATCCATCCCAGCCATCCCAAGCATTTCTGGAAATTAATCTAGAGACTTGGGTTCCCTGATTTTCAATCTGCACCCTAATTACCATTTCCTTGGAAGGAAACAAGGAAAGTTATCCCTGCTTTTATTTTGTAGCTTAAAGTTCTGTCCAAGTTCCTTCTGACCAGCCTAGGGTACCAGCCTGCTTCTGTCTGAGAGGAGAGAATATAAGGAAGCAACTGGACCCATGAACCATTTCCAGCCTCCACTAGCCTCCAATTGTCATTTCCAGGGCATTTGGTTTTAATCTACAGACTCGTGAATGTGATGGGATTAGAACAGGAAATGATATTGGCAAAAGAAGAAGGAGCAGAAGATTTAAAAACAAGTATCTGGGCCCAGAATTTGGTGGGGAGGAAGAAGAGGGTAAGAGATTCTTTCAGAAGAGCTGAGTATATGAAGTCACTAAACTGACCTCGGATCGTCACTCAGAGTAGTCCAGCCATATATGTTTCCACTTCTTATCTAGATTGGGAATCGTGGGTCATCTAGCCTTGTCTGCCTTCAGGGGCCCTCTTCTCCCTTGCCATGAAAGCCCAAGGAGAAGCGAACACCCAGGAGCAGAGGGCAGTAGTAGGTGGTGTGGTCATTGTTGTCAAAGGTTGCACAAACATGACTGACCTTCTGGGAGTTCCTATTCCTCTGGTCCTCTCCCTCTTTTCTCTAAGATTTCTTCTCCCTCCCCTCTGTCTCTGTTCCCCCAGCCCAGATTTCTCTCCATTCCTTCTCTTCTCCCTTGTATTTCCATAGAGTGACATAAAAGAGGTGAAGAAAAATCTCAGAGGAAAAATGGAAGTGATACAGCAGGTAATGACACAAAGACTTGGGGATTGGGGAGGAAATGGGACCAAAAGGCAAAAATAAAGAAGCTCGTGTGTGTAACAGTTCATGAAAGAGACTTCAGATTTGTCAAGAATGCAGAAGAAAGTTATCGAACAAAGTCACGGGGGTAGCCATCAGACTCATGGGCTCATGGACCAAGAAAGGGAAGGGGCCTTAGAGGGCACCTTCTCCAGTCCCTTCATTTTACAGATAAGGAAACTAAGTCTCAGAGAATAACGTGCCTCAGGCAGCACAGTTCCAGGCAGGAGAGTTAAGAACTGAACCTAGGACATCTGACTTCTAATTCATTACTCTTTCCATTCCACCACTGCCCAGTGGAGAGGGGTTAAACCTGCAATCGGAGAGGCCTGAGTTCAAATGTATACTGTAAGAACTGTGTGACCCTGGACAAATCACTTAACTGTTCTTTGTCTCATTTTTCTCATGGCTCCCACCTCACAGAGTTGTCATAAAGATCAGATGAGATAATCTATGTAAAGGGCTTTACCGACATTAAGGTGCTATACAAATGTGTGATATGTAACCAGGCATCACCAGTGCTATGACTACACATCTCCCCATGGACCCCCTCAGTGAGAACCCCCTCCCAGGGCATTCAGAGCTGCTTTGCCTGAACTGTAGGGGTTTTATATAATGGCTGATTGATGAAGGAGCCTAAGCATCTAGTGATTCACTTCCCAAACTGGGGTAATGGATGACCCCCTAGTCTGTCTATAGGGTGAGATCTTTATACCTGTCTGATAGAGCAAGGAAAGACAGCTTGATCAGAACCTGGGAAAGTCATGGCCCTTAGATCTAGAGCTGGGAGGGACTTTGGAAGCCATCAGATCCAGCCCCTCATTTTACAGATGAAGAGACTGAGGGGCAGAGAGGTTCACTGTCATGCTCTGGGTCATACAGCGTTTGAGGGTCAGAGACAGGATTTGACTACGAGTCCATCAATATACCCACTTTGCAAGCTGAGGACAGGAGGGTGGGGAAAGGACTCAGATCTGCTCTCCATAGGCACTTGCTGCTCTGAGATCTGGGTCTGCACTTACTCTTCACTTCTGGGAATGTGCCTGTACCTCAGGAGGCTGAAGGAAGAAAGATCTCAGGATCTCCTGTCCCAATCCTTAGGAAAGCCTTGGTCATCAAGTCCAGGATTCCTGCCTCAATTCAAGACTATATTCAATGCAGAAAGAGCTACCTGCCCTTCTCTCCAGAAGGACCTCAAAGGGGTCTTGACCATCACTCTTCCAAGTGCCCTACTCTCTTATATATAACTCTCTTTGCTTTCCTCCACATTAGATAAAAGACATAATGAACAAGGATTGTGATAAACTCCAGGGTCTCGTAGACATTACAAAGGTAAGCCAGTCACAGAATCATAGAGCATCTACCGTGTTTCCCCGATAATAAAACACTGTCTTATTTTTTTTTTTGGACAGAAAAACACCAGAGGGCTTATTTTCAGGGGAGGGCTTATTTTAATGAACATTGACAGCAATTTTAATAAACAGGTAAATGTGAACAAAAAATGTACCTTTATTCAATAAGCAAATCACTGGGGAAGAACAGGATGACGCGCTCACTGCTGCAGCTCTGATTGGATGCAGCTCGGAGCGCGGCGTGCATTTCACGGGGGGGGGGGGGGGGGACAGTGCATACAGAGGTACCGTAATATAGCGTGTAGCGCAGGGGTTCACCTTCACTACAGTAGCAATCTCAATAGGGCTTATTTTTGGGGGAGGGCTTATTTTAGAGGAATCTTACACAGTAAGGGGAAGGCTTATTTTCGGGATAGGTCTTATTATCGGGGAAACACGGTAGGTGGCACAGTGGAGAGAGGGCTGGGCCTAGAGTCAGGAAGGCCTGATCTCAAATCCAACCTCAGTTACTTACTAGCTGTGTGACCCTAGGCAAGTCACCTAACCTTTGCTTGCTTCAGTCTCCTCAATGTTAAAGGTGAGATAGTAAAAGTAACTTTCTCCCAGGGTTCTTATGAGAATAAAAGGCAATAATAGTTGTAAATTGCTTAGCACAGTTCCTGGTACCTAGTAGGTACTATGATTGCTATTATTATTATTATGCAACATAGGTACAGAGATTTAGAACTGGAAATTGCAGATGAAGAAAATGAAGCCCTGAATGTTAAATGACTGGCCTAAAGCCACACAGATAGTAAGACACAAAGACAGGAATTGAACCCAGATTGTCTGACAACAAATATCTAGATTTCCTTCTACAGTCCTAACTTGATTTTTTTGACACTGTGGGGAATACAAATACATACTTGTGTGTACACACATGTGCATGTATGTGTGTGCATGTGCATGTGTGTGTGTACCTATTCTTTAGGAATCTAGTTGAAAGACAATACAAGTAAGTATCCCATGAAATGATGAAAGACCCTTAAATCTTGAGACTTGTGATCCTGACTCAAGGTGAAATAGGGATAATTTGTAGAAGTGAGAGTACAAGCTAGAGTAATCAGGACATTTTTCTTGGAGGTTGCAAGATCTAGACTGAGCCTGGAAATACAAGTAGGATTTACACAGGTATAGACAGGCAAGAACAAGCATCCAGACGCCAGTAAGAAGACAGGCTAATTGTACTGGAAGGATCAGGTTGTGGATTAGTAACAAACGAAGCTGAATAAGATGATGAATGCCCCCACTCCCATTGAAAAAGGAAGGAAAAAAAACCTTGTAATAAATATGTACAGTCAAGCAAAACAAATGCAGAATAGATAATATCCAAAAAATACATCTCATTTTGAACCTTAGGAGGGGAGGGTAAAACTAGGTGACAGTGGACAGAGTTCCATGCCTAAAGTCAGAAAGACTCAATCTTCTCGAGTTCAAATCTGGCCTCCAACACTTACTAACTGTGTGACCCTGAGCAAGTCACTTAATCCTGTTTACCTTAATTTGCTCATCTGTAAAAAATGAGCCGGAGAAGGAAATGACAAACCCCCTCCAGTATCTCTGCCGAGAAAACCCCAAATGGGGTCGTGAAGACATGACTGAATAACAACTGAATCCTAAATCCGACATGATTCTTCTATAACAGTAACCATTCATCTCATTGATTGGAGTTCTTGAGTCTTTTTTTTTTTTAAAGCAATCGGGGTTAAGTAACTTGCTCAAGGTTACACGGCCAGTTATTTCTGGGTGTGGTGCTGAGTATCTGAGCCCGGATTTGATCCAGGTCATCCCAACACTGGAGCTGATGCTCTTACTCACTGTGCTACCTGGCCGCCCCAGTTCTTGAGTCTTTTAAAGTTGTTTGTCTTTACAATGCTGTCTTCATTACAGAAATTGTTCTGGTTATGTTTACTTCAGGTGGCATCAAGTTCCTACAAGGCTTCCCAGGTTTCTCTGAAACTGTTCCTTTTATCACTTTTTGTCGATCAATAGTCAGTTAATAAATATTTTTTAAGTTCCTACTACATTTCAGGCACTTAGTGCTGGGGATACAAAAGAGTCCAGAGTCCCTGCCCACAGGGAACTTACAATCTAATAGTAAAATTCAAATAAGGCTCCAATACCATAATTTGTTAAACCATTCCTCAGTTACCGGGCACTCCTTTAATTTCTAGTTCTTTGTCCTACAGAAAGAGCTGCTATAAATATTTTTGTAGGTATGGTTCTCTTTATCTTTTGGGGGGTAGAGACCTACTATTGGTATCACTGGGTTGAAGAGTTTGTGTAGTTTAGTAACTTTTAGGCTCCAATTCCAAACTGCTTTCCAAAATGGCTGGACCAAATTCACAGTTCTACTAACAGTGTTAATATACCTTTCTTTCCCCATACTTCTTCTAGCATTTGTCATTTTTACCAATCCTGACTGTTATAAGGTGGAACCTCAAAGGTGTTTTAATTTGCATTTCTCTAATTATTAATGATTTGGAGTGCTGGCTGTTGATAGCAGTATGATTATTGACAGCTTGGATCTCTTCCTCTTACAGTTGCCTGCTATCCTTTTATCAGTTGGAAAATTCTAATTTTTCTTATAAGCTTAAATCTGTTCACTATCTTGAAAGTGAGATCTTTATCAGAAAAACTTACTGCAGAGATTTTTCTCCAGTTCTAATTTACCTGCATAGGTTTTGTTTTTGTAAAATTTTCTTAATTTTATACAATCAGAATGATCCATTTTACCTTCTATGAGTCTCTCTAACTTTTTTTAAATAGTATTTTATTTTTTTCCCCAATTCCATGTCTAGACAATTTTTAGCATTCATTTGGTTGGGGAGGGGAGGGCAGGCACAATTTTTATTATTGAAAAACACAAATGATTAACTATAAAAGGAAGCACTGGATAGAATTGTTTCTTTTCAGTAACTTGGATCATGTAGAAACATGCTACATCTAAGACACACGTAAAATAAAAATTTTGGAAACATAATAGGCTATCATTCTCAGCTATTTCTCAGTGGAGGTTTGAAAAGGGGGAATGGAGGGAGAAGCTTCCTAAACTATGCTTATAACAGAGGGTGGGATATATAGATTGCAGTAGATGGGATCTACTTCCAGGTGTTTCCCCAAGTGTTACGAAGCTCTCTCCTTCCTATTTGAAATGTTTATTTCTGAACTAGTTCTGAGGAAATGCCAAGTCTTTAGCCACAGGTTCCGTAGAAATATCAACCAGCAAGCCTCTGGGTACGCGTTCTCCCTGTGAAGTAATAACAAAATACAGTGCCTTATGGAGGCAGAAAATGTTCATGTTAATACTTCTGCCATTGTGAAAGAACACAAATGAGACCATGTCACTGCCTTGGGAAACTAGCCTGCTGTTAATGTAGAGCTAAGAAAACCCTAAGTTTTCTTGAAAATATGAAACAAAGTGAACCGTGAACATTCTTTCTTGAGAGGAGGGTTAAGAGAAATTGATCAAGGGATCAAGGGCCCAATCAATGGCTGCCGATTTCATCGTTTTATCTGAGGATGATTCCTGTTGCAGGCAGGCACCCATTAATGTAGACAGACCCCCATACATTCATTGGGGCTGACCATGCCCCTAAGACATGTGTCTTAGATGTGGCATGTATCTACATGATCCAAGTTACTGAAAAGAAACAATTCTATCCAGTGCTTCCTTTTATAGTTAATCATTTGTGTTTTTCAATAATAAACAGCTTCAAAACAAACTTGCTGGTATCCTAAATAACAAGGCAATACTTTCTCCCCAAAATTGTATTCTTTGAGAGAGCTTTTTTCATCTGCAAATAACTAGAATGAGTTTATTTTCCAGTAGGGAAATGGCATAGTAATCATTCCAGCAGTAGTCTTACAAATATCAACTAGCAAGAAGAACCCACAAAATAACTCAGAATGACATCAACCACTTAAACATTAGTAGGAGTAATTATGTAATTAGGGCAAAGGAGAGTCTGACCACAGTTGTGAGGTCTGCAAACAAATTGCTCCAACTAAAGTGGAATGTGTTTATATTTCCTTGACAGTGGGATTAATCTTCCTTTGGAGGAAAACTGGATCTCTTTGTAAACTTGGTGGGTTTTTAGCTATTATTCTCCCCTGTTTTAAATTATCTTATTAATTTTAAATCAAATTTAAATAATAAAATTTTAAATTATCAGGGCTGCTAGATGACAGTGAATAGAGCATCAGCCCTGGAGTCAGGAGGACCTGAGTTCAAATCTAGCCTCAGACATTTAACACAAAACTAGCTGTGTGACCTTGGGCAAGTCACTTAACCCCAATTGCCCTGCCTTCCCCCTCCAAAAAGCAAAAAAGAAAATTTTTAATTATCTTATTAACCATGTATCACCTCTCCCACCCCCCCAAAAATGTTAGGGAAGTCCTAAGCATCCCCCTCAAATCTAAACTAACAGGTTGATTACAGAGGTCCATAAACTTACCTATTTCTCAAGCCAGGTCCTTCTGGGATACAACAAATTCCCCAATCCTGTGGTTCAAAGCAAGATGTTCCATTATGAGTGAGCCTTCTTGGATTCTCATTCCCAGCAACAAGACTCTTAAAGGAAATATCTCTTGTGGTTTTTCATTGAAAGAACAGCATGAAATTTTAACTGACTTCCCCATCTTGCTCTGGATTACACGGGAAGATTCCAGTGTCTGATAAAAATAAGATTACAAAATGACCCATTTTGGGGCGGCTAGGTGGCACAGTAAATAGAGCACAGGCCCTGGAGTCAGGAGGACCTGAGTTCAAATTCGGCCTCAGACACTTGACACACTTACTTAGCCGTGTGACTTTGGGCAAGTCACTTAACCCCAATTGCCCTCCAAAAAGAAAAAAATGACTCATTTCCCCCTAATCTTTGCCTCACCTTTCCCAAGATTTTTTGCAATTGTTTTCAAATATCATACTTCACTTTATGTCACAGACCAAAGGCAACTTCAGAACTACTAAAATTAACTTTTAAAAACATCACTGTATTCCCTAAGAAAACCACAGATAAGGTTAAATTGAGTAAGGATCCTAGATGGGGAAGCGAGGGGTGGGGGGGAATGAGACTCGTGTTGTTTGCATTTAGGTGAACAAGATCCATGGGTATCTGATCCATTTACAGGCAGTAAATGAAGAAATCTAAGGCAAAGAAAGCTACTGATTTGCTTTGTCTTAAATTTCTCTACAGAGCTAAAAATAGAAAAAAAAAATTGGACTAATTCTTATTGCTCTATAAATGTCAAACCTGAGATGAAATCATATGCTCTTCTCCAAGAACCAGACTGGCAGGGTAGCAGCAGGACCTTCACTTGTTGGGCTACTGGATGTGTAGGGTCATCGTGTGAGAAGGATGCTTTTCCATAGAAGAATATGGGTTTTGGTGAGCCACCTGAGCTGCAGCAGGGGGGAAATCTTTGTCACCCCTTGCAATAACACCAGCGATGTATAAGTTGGTTTAGGTGGGCTGGTACTTTCCTATTCTTGATCATCCTTATCTCTCTCTTCTTTGGCATCTCTGCTATGAGGGTATTTCTGTACAATTCTCTTTCCACCAGCTTTTACTGCAGGGCAGTATCCAGCTCTAGCCTCTACTTTCTCCTCCTTAGGCAAAGACATGGTTGACATTGACTTACTCTCTCTTTTTTTGTCTCACTTTAGAATTCATTTTTACAAGATTTTGAGTTCCAAATATTTGTCCCTCTCCCCTCTCTTCCTAAAATTACAGGCAATTTGATATAGGTGATAGATGTGCTATCATGTAAAACATTTCCATATTAGTCAACAGAAGAAACAGATCTAAAGGGGGAAAAAAAACATGAAAAAGAATAAACTAAGTGAAAAAAAAAAGTATTCTTGGGTCTACATTCAGAGTCTATGAGTTCTTTATTTGGATGTGGATAGCATTTTCCTTCATGAGTACTTGTCTTGCATCATTGTGCTGCTGAGAAGAGTCAAATGGGTCATTAACTCTTCCACATTCCATAGATCTGAAAGGTAACTTCTTTCTCACTCCTTTAATTTTGTGTCACTCTTTAAGTCGCATATTCATTTGGAGCTTGTCTTGATGTATGATAGTAATAATAATAGCCAATATTCTATGCACCAGGCACCATGTTAAGCACTTTGCAAATTCATTTGATCTTCATAACAATCCTGGGAAGTAGGTGGTACTATTTTACATATGAGGAAACTGAGGCAGACAGATTAAAGTGACTTGCCCAGGGTCATACAGCTAGTAAGTGTCTGAGGCTTGATTTGAATTCTAGTCTTCTTGACTCCAGATACAGTGTTCTATCCACTGCACCATCAGTGTTAATCTATAGTTCCCATCAGACTGCCTACCAGGTTTCCCAGTGCCTTTTTGTCAAATAGTGAGTTCTTGCTCCTGTATTTGGATCAACAAGTATTTCCCAAGCACCTACTCTGCTCAATGCAAGAGGTGCCCTGGGAAATAGTGGATAGAGGGGTTACAATATTAATTTCAAGGAGCAGCAATACACCAGTTTAGCTGTTGCATAGGCTTGTCCCCCTCCATAAGCAGGATGATTAATTAGGAGAAATTATTGCAATCATCCTATTGAGAGGTGACAAGGGCTTGAAATAGTGATGGGTGTGTGAATAATAAGAGCTGATATTCATATAGTGCTATATATACATATATATTTTTTATCTGAACCTTACAAATGGTGGGGCCATTGATAGAGGTGATTGGCAAGTGGAGTCAGTTGGGAGGGAAAGATGAAGAATTCAGTGAGTGAGATGATGAGTTTGAGACAAAGACACGGTACCTATAGAGACGTCCTCAGTTGAAAGTTGTTTCAGTAAAGGCTAAAGAGGTAAGTTGAAAAGTCATTCAACTGGAGGTGAAAATTGAAACTATATATGGTATATAATTGTAATGGAATACTATTGTGCTGTAAGAAATGATGAGCAGGAAGACTTCAGAAAAACCTAGAAAAACTTACGTGAACTGATACAGAGTGAAGTGAGCAGAACCAGGAGAACACTGCGCACAGTAACAACAATATTGTATGATGAACAACTGTGAATGACTTAGCTATTCTCAGCAATACAATGACCCAAGAAAATCTCAAAGGACTCATGATGAAAAATGCTATCCATCTACAGAGAAAGAACTGATGGAGTCTGAATGCAGACTGAAGCATACTATTTTTCACTTACTTTCTTCCTTTTTTTTTGTTTTCTTCCACAAAAAGACTAATGTGGAAATATGTTTTTACATGACTGCCCATGTATAACCTATATCAGACTGTTTACTCCCTCAGGAAGGGGAGAAGAATGGAGTGAAGGAAAAAAAAGGAACTCAAAATTTTTTTAAAAAAAATTAATGTTGAAAAAATTTTACATGTAATGGGGGGGGCATAAACTTGAAAATTGAAGCTATGAAAATTGTTGAAAAAATGGTTGAAAACTCCAAGAGAGAAAAGGTAGCAGCTGTAGAAGAAGCAAATTTCCCATTCTACAAGCACAGGAGAGGTCAGACAAGGTTCCTTATCTTGTTATGCACAACTCCTGAGACTTTACACTTGAATGCACATGAAAATCAGGAGATTCACATTTTGTTCATTGCTTGTCCTGGTGATTGTGACAAAGTTTTCTGAGTGTCTTCTAACCTCTTTGTCCTCCCCCTTATCCCAGTGCCCAATGCATGTTCTGCACACAATTCAGTGATACTTTATTAATTGACATCACCCCAGCACTTGTGTGTCTTTTTTTCATCTGTCTAATGGGACAATGAGGATAGAAATTAGATTTCCCTCCTATTGGCTTCACAAAAATGTAGTGAAGATTCATTTAAAAAGACACCAAAATACTCTTGAGTCTTCATGAAGCAAGGTCCTATTTGGGGTTATCACCAAGTTTCATGTGGAGATTGGAAAATGAATCTCCAAAGGCCTCTGTCAAATGAAGATTTTTAACTCTAAACCGTCTTTCCTAAAGGACATGCAAAAGGAGATAGATGAGAAAATAGAAGTCTTAATAAAGCTACAGAAAAACAAAAAGCTGTGTGTATAACTCCCCCCCCCCAAAAAAAATGTTCTCACTTTACTTTGTTGGAGTAAGATAAGGGATTTTCTAGCTCCCTGGCCTTCCAGATGCCCCATTGTTCTGGGCTGTGCTAGGCTCAGGACAAGGAATTGTTATCAATATGTTTCAACCCATCTTGAGTTCATGCCCCTCGATGCCTAGATCTTTAGGGCATCTGTCCCCATTGGAGGATACACAGAGAATGAAAGTTACACTGAGGAGCTCAAGCTAATGAATGGGTCTGACAGAAGATACCAGTACAGACTCAAAGGCCAAGGCCATAGAAAGGGCCATAGAACTGATTGTTCTTTGTCCTCACAGGAAGAATCACCACCAACACACAGTGAAGAAACACTCATTCAAGAGATTTAGTGGTCAGACCTCTTTTGTAAGTGTAGGTCGTTTCCCTGTACTCCATCCTGGTCCCAGCCCCTTCTCTAGGTAGCCTTGCCACTCTCTCTGCTTTCTCTACTTCCTTCTCCTTCCTGCCATGCCCTTACCACTATGGCCACACCTCCCTCACTCCCTGCAGGCACCTCTTCTCTCCTCCTGTTCTCTCTGCCCCATGATCCCTTTGTTCTGTTCCTGCCCTCTAAATCTGAAGGAATCACTAAGTAAGCCATGGACACTTCAGAACCACTTCTGAGACATAACTGCTCCAAGACCATGACAATGGCCCCAGTGATTTATCCCATCCTGTTTTAATCTATAGTCCCCTCTGATGGGGGTTCCATCTCGGACATATTTATCTTGTGTTATTTCCATCTCATTCAGGAGAAAATTTTGTCATGTTCCCAGAAGAACTACAGTAGTATCAGGTAAGCAATCACCTATACAAAGGGTCAGTCTCCTCCCCTGGGATACCCCACTCATCACCAGACTTATAAAATAACAGCTAGCATGTATATAGAGTTTTAAGGTTCACAAAGAGCATGATATATAATATCTTATTTCATCCTCACAACAAATATGTAAGGTAAGTGCTATTATTATCCCCATTTTACAGGTAAGGAAACTGAGGCTGAGAACCATTAAATAATCTGCAAGGGGTCACCCAGTTAGTAAGAGCCTGAGGTATGGCTGTTACCCAGGTCTTCCTGATTCCAAGTATGACACTATGTCTACTGTGCCATCTACCTGCTAGAGCTTTAAGAGATGTCAGAAATGTTGAGATGTCTCCTTGGGTAGGACGTAAAGTGGGACCCCTGTGAACAGATGTGGGAGGGGAGTGGAGAAAGCTCATGGATTCTGCCAACAACACAACCCTGCCTACTCAGTCCTACAGAGTCGAGCAGCATGTGAGCCAAGGGGCACCAGGAATGGCAAAGGGGATGGGGAGTTCCCACAACTCTAAGTCTCTGTAAGACAATATTTAAAACCAGTTTAGCAACAATGGCTTTCTCAACCACCTTGGCCCATGCCTAAAATAAGTCACCCACTTGCCCTGGACCACGGGGCTAGTTCTTGGTTTAAATTGGAAAAACTACAATGTTTTTTTTTTTCCTGTAAGTCCTCTGAGAGGCAATGTGACATAATGGATAAAGGGACAGAAAGGTCTGGGTTCAAGTGTCACCTCTGACACATAGTCTTGTTGTGACCATAGGCAATTTATTCAATGTTGAAGTGATCTAGGCAACTCTCTAAGCTTATAAATTGTTCAAAAAGAATCAGTCTTCATTGATAGAGGGATTCTCTATGCCAGTGAAAATACATTTAGCAAAAAAAAAGGGGGGGCCTCTCTTGTCCTGGTTTTGATCCTTAGGAATCCTTAGTTTTGTGACCTTAGGAAAGTCATGCCACCTCTCTGAGCCTCTGCTTTCTCGTTTATAAAACAGAAAGTATAATCTTTGCACTATCCCATCTCAGAGTGGTGATAAAGAATTGTGGAAAGCACCAAAGTGTCTCTAAGTGAGTCATGTTGTTATGGTCCCCTCTTGAGAGAAGTACAGGGGCCTAAGAGTCCAGACCACTGGCTTCCCTCTTGGCTTTGCTCCAAGTGTCCCTCAATTTTTTCTCTTCCATGAGATGATGACTATGACTGGGTTTAAATGTGTACAAAATTTGGCAAGGGGTTGGAAAAGTAAGTGAGGTGCAGAGAACTTTCCAGGTAGCTTTCTGATCAAACTCTTTTCCTTCTAATTTTCTGGGTGTGGGGGGACAAGGTAATGGGAAATATACTAGGACCAATTGGTTTGGTGCCCAAGTAAGTACTAGGTACCTGTTTCCTCACCATCTCTTCTTCTCCTCCCTTTTTATTGACCCCCCCCTACTAATGCCAAGGTTGGGGGGGGGGGTCCTGGTTCATTTAGCCTTGATTTTCAATTTACCATAACCCTAAGGATCTCTACCAAACTAAAAAGATCTCTAGCCTTCAAATCAGGAATTTTGAGAGGGAAGGGGAAGTAAAGGAGGAAGGGCAAAAAGAAGAAGGCAAAGGAAGGTAACATCTCTTGGTCAGCAGTGGGGAGTGTAGGGGGGGCAGGGAATAGCCCTCTTTTTTGAATCATTTGAGCTTTGTGTGAACTTTGTAAATCTCTGTGAATCTTCCTTACTAAAGATTCATAAGCATTATTGATGGAGAGCCTGTGGAATCTTGTATATGCTACTTCTGTGCTCCCTAAAAAGAAGGATTGGGAGAGAATTCCCTTTGGGGTTCTAGTGGTAGGAGCTCTAGCAGCCTCCCCAAGATTGGATTCTGTATCTTGATAATATTTTGGGGGGGGTCACAGGAAAATGGGGAAAATGGTAAATTGGGATCTGGCAGGGACTCCTTGAAACCCCAAAGCAGCTATATCCTCATGGCACCACCCTGTTTGCATAGACCTAGTTGTGTCTGGTATCATGTCCATGGACATCCAGACTCCTTGGCCACAGAGAGCTGCTTGACATCCAGGTGGGATAGGTAGAACAACTGATACCAGTGATGGGACCCACAAGACTGTGAAAACTGAGGTAACATTTCCAGTGCCTAACTGTAACATTAGAGAGACTCAGAATATTCTAAAGTTCCATCTTGATGCCCTGGAAGAGTAAGAGGGGGTGGGGAATATACCTCTTCCCATGACTTCCCTGTATATCCTCTGATCCCTTCCCCAGTCCCCTTTTCTCCTTCCCTCACTCCTCTCCCTTTTCCTCACCTCCCCTCTTCTCCCCTTTCCTCCCTTCCCTTCTCTTCTCTTCTCTTCTCTTCTCCTCTCCTTTCCCCCCACTTCTATCTTCTTCTCTCCTTTCCTCTTTCCTTCCCCTTCCCCTCTTTTATCTCTTTTCTCTTCTCCTGCCCTTTTCCCCCTCCACTCTCCCCTTTCTTTCTTCTCCCCTCTCCCCTCCCTTTTCCCTCCTCTCCTCTTTTTCCTCTTTCCTCTCTCCTCTTTCTCCTTTCCTCTTCTCCACTCTCCCTCCTCCTTTCCTCTCTCCTATTCTCCTCTCACTACCCTTTTCTCTCCTCCAGTCTAACTCCATCCTACAGCAAGCAAGTTTCCACTCTCAGTGTGGGCACCATTCTATTCATTGGAATATGGTGCTGCCTTCTGGTCTATATCTATTGGAACCATAATGCCATCAAGGACGCTCTCTCTTCAATATTAAGTCACAGAATTTATCAGCACCTTCATTTCATCCTCTTCCCACTTCTTGAGCTGCACATGGAGGATTTACTGCCCTCTTAGGCCCCACTATTTTTTCTCCAGGAAATTAAAGTCTTTATTTGCCACAAGATGGGTATGGTCTTTGTCTTTGGTTTTGGGGGAGGAGGGACTATATTTCTCTCCATCATGCACATATACCATGTCTTATTACAGGTGCTGGTGCCATTGTTTCTAATCCCTTTCCTAACTTTCTGCTTCTCTTCAATTAGTCAGCCAGTGAACCAGCACCCAGCAAGTCAACTAGTCTACCTGTCAGTCAGCCAGATAGGGAATGACATTGCTAGTCAGTCAACCAGCCAATCAGCGATCCAAATATTTAAATAAATTTAACAGTCTAACAATCTGGTTATTTAATAAGTAAGTGCCTAACAGCCAACATATACCAGGTGCTGATGAGTAGGAAGTACATAGTACAGAAAAGACATGGCCCCCGCCCTCAAGGAATTTACAGTACTCTTAAGAAATTCCTGAACTAGAATAAGGCTATAAATCTAAGAGGTAACTAGAAACTATGAGAATTGGAGAGAGACAAAGACAGAGAAACAGAGAGAGAGAGAGTTCCACATAGGGGGTATTATGATGGTGGTAGTGGGGATAGTGGTGGTGATGATAGTAGTGATAATGGCAGTGGTCACAGTGATGGTGTAGAGAACTTTCAGGAGTCCCCTGGCTCTGCTAATGAAATGTGCCCCTCTATAGGGCAGACAAGCAGGAGGATGTATAAACTTGTTTGACTGTAGAGAACTTTTGGGGTCCCTTGACCCCGCTAAAGGAATATTCCCCTGCCCTATATAGTTACCTGCAAGGTTACAGAGGGCGTGTAATCTTTTTTTGTTTATGCCTCTGGATATGGTCCTAGGATATTACCCTAATAAATAACTAACCTGAAGCAAGGGTAAATAGTAAACAAGATTAAGGGAGAGTCCTTGTACATCGTCTGCTTTCCTTTGGGTCACCTAGGGGGAGGGTCCTTATACATTGTTTGCATTATTTTGGGGTGTCTACATTCTTATGGGTCTCATAGACCTTCTGTTGTGGGGGGACCTATAAATTCTGTGAGCCCCTTGCATCTTTGGCTCTGTATGAAATGGTCCTGTAATAAACAGACTATTGATTACACCCCCGTCTCATTATTCTCACCACTGGCTAGTCCACCACTGCGCTGGCCGCAGTATGATGGTACTATGGTAATGGTAGTAGTGCTGATATAAGGGAAGAAGTCTGCGGGGTACCCTTTTAGCTGTGCTGTTAATAACCAAGCTATACTTAAAAACAGGGAAATCAGAGGAAGAGATCCAAGCCTGCCAAAGTTTTGAGTCAGAATCAAAGGAAGAAAATTAAGATCCGTTAGTAGGACAGAAGAGTAAGCATGGACCAGACTGTAGTGGGAAAGGTCAAGGAGTACTAATCCTAATCATAATCATAGCTGGCATTTATCTAGTGCTTTATGTGCCACACACTGTGCTAAGTGCTTTACACATATAATCTTATTTGATCCTTACAACAACCCTGGGAGATAGGTGCTGTTATCCTCATGTTATAGTTGAAGAAACTGAGACCAACAGGGATTAAATAACTTGCCCAAGGTCACACAGCTAGTGTCTGAGGTTCGATTTGAACTCATGTTCCTAACTCTAGGCGCAGAGTTGTTGATATTGATAGAGAGTCCTTGGCCACCCCAATCTAATTGAAGTCAGAGAAATAGAAAGCCAATAGATAATGATCAGATAAAGGGATTTCAGAATTGAACATAGAGGTGATACATACATGGATGATGGCAAAATCAAGGGTATGAACGTCTTTGTGTAAGGGTGAGGTCAGGTGGAGGAGTAGGTCATTCGAAGTGGGTAGTTTGAGGAACTAAGTGGTTAGGGTATTTGAAGGAGAGGCAGGCAATATGTATCCAGCAGGAATTATAGATGAGAGAAAAAATGTGAGCCACGTAGAGAACGCATTGAAGAAGGGGAATGACCTGGAGGTACGTAGATGATAGCTACCAGAATTTTGATTGGATGGTAGGTATGAATAGCATGGTCCTCAAAGGAGGAAAGATTACTGAGTGATGGAGGGAGGGGAGAACCTAGCAATGAGCAAAGAGTATTCCAATTTCTCACCTTGACCAGTGAATGAAGGCACAGACTGTACTAGAAAGGGTGGCCATGGAGGATGCATCATGGAATGGGGAGACCCTGCCTAAGGTCACATGGGTAATAAGTAGCAGAGGAAGGATTTGAACTCAGGTACTCTGGCTCCAAATTGAAGGTTTTTTTCCACTGTGCCAATCTTCTTCCCCAACTCCTGAATCCTTAAGAAAAAGTAAAGTATTTTCAATGTACTCTGTTTGAGAATGCAAGGAAAGGCATAATACATTTTTTAAAATAAAAAGACATATCAAGGAACAACTAAACAACCAATACTGAATGCTATGAAATCATAATGACCAACCTTGGCCTCAGAGAAGAAATATGAGAAGACGCTTCCATCAACTTCTTTGCAGGTATGACCCATGACTATGGGTGTGGAACATTGCATATGATGCTAAGACTTTTCCAATGAGTTTATTAGTTTTGCTAAACTATTGGATTTTTTTTCTTTATTGTTTTTAAGTCATAACTCTCAGGGAGAAGGCAGAAGAGGATGAGAAAAAAAATATTGGGAAACATGGATGATATAAAAAACAAAGCTATCAATAAAAATTCATTTTTAAAAGAAAGTTTCTGCCCAAAATAAAATAGTTATGATGAATAAAAGGGGAATATCCATAAAACTTGACTATGCAGAATAACTGATTACCTGAAGTATCTGGATACCTGAGATTTTATTAAAAGCTTATAAGAGTGTGGAATAGCGACATTGTGAAACTTACTCAAGGCTTAGCCTTGCACACAAAAAATGGCCACAAAATATCTTGAATTAGATATGTGTGTACACGTAAGTGACTACAAGTATACAATAAAGGCCTGCTCTGGTAGTAAGGTGGTAGGGAGGTGACCCTGGGTTCCAGCAAAGTATGCCAATAGAATTGTCTTAATGCAGCTTGAGAGAGGTTCCAGATTCCAGGTAGAGTATAAAGAGAGGCAACAATCTTTCATGTGTGCATCAATTATATTGCCAATGGAAAGAGCTCAAGGGGCATTGTTGGTTGGGGGCCAGGCAACCCTAGTCACAGACCTGGTGTTGGAGAGGAGAGAGTTTGGACTTGTTGATTCTTCTTGAACCCTTACATTCTATATTCCCTAAGCCATGACTTGGGAGATTGGGGTAGCTGCCAAGACTGTTAGTCCCAAACCTAGACCATGACTGATGCTTCTAAAGGAGAAAACTGGTGTGGCTAGGAGACAGTGCCCCAAGACAGCACAGCACAAGGCAGGAGTTAGAGAGAATGGGAAACAAGCAAGTTTTATTGAAGGGAAATATGAGGCAGGGCAGTCAGAGAGGGTGGAGACAGGGTCAGGTCCTCTGGGATCTCTAGTGAAATAGGGCAGAAAAAGTAGTAAGGCCCTGTAGGATTTTACAGGGTTCATATCTGGGTCAAGTAGGATTAGGCATTAGGGGTGGATGGGCTGGGAAGAAGAGGGGAGCCTGGACCTGGTATATACAGGTCAAGCCTGGAAGACTGGTGTTGATTCATCATGGAGGGGAACACATGGGAAACTGATAGTTAGTCAATATTCCAATCAAGAGGAAACGGGCTTTCAGCTGTTACTGCAGGCCTTAATTTGAGAGGTGATTTAACTCAGGAGATTTAAGTCTCCCATGGAGATGATCTCTTAGCATGGAACACAGAGACTGTTGAGGTCCTCCCAAACCCGCTGGAAAAAAAGGATTATCTTTAGAAGTCCTTACAATAATCCCATAAAGCTCAGATGAGCTCAAGACTGAACTGATCCCAGGTCCTGATGCTTCTAAAGGAGAAAGAAATCTGCTCTGACTGGGAGATAGCACCCTGGTCCCTGAGTTTTCCAACCATAGTTTTGAAAGACCCACTCTTCCTGTCTGGAGGCATGGTAGCCTGACAATCCTTTGACCTAACTTCAGGATTTATTAAATACCAGTCTGGGAAACACAAAAGGAGGTAAGGATTTTTGTGTTCAGACATGATTACAAGAGAGAAAGCATCATACGGGATCAACGCAGAAAACCAGCTCTGCCTTGTTCAGATCAGGTGGAGTGATGGTTAACGTGCTGCCGGGAGAGAAAAGGGGGATTGGGAGGGACCCAAAGAGGTGGGGGATGCACCAATGTCGAGTAAGATGATAAGGCTGAGCCCAGAGGTTGGTACATTTCCTTTGGAGAGGAGGGCTGCTCTTAAATGAAGTCCTCCTCAAACGTTCTGACTCTGCTGGTGCCTGGGAAAGTAGTCTAGTCATGTAAATGTAAGTGCTGTACAGATACCATGCTTATACGGTTAGGCATGGTGGTGGAGGTGTAGAGTAGGGGGAGGGGGTGGTGCTGCCTCTGTTAGCAGACCCGACCTCCTGGTGAGTTATCACGTTAGTAAGCCTCTTCTCCTCCACCCCACTCCAGGGCCGGAGATTTCCCTAGAGGCTCTGGGCTGCTAGTAGGCAACGTGTTCTGTTCATAATAATAGCTGATGGTGAGGTGGAAACTTACAGATTCTACCTGATTCAGTCCTTACTGTAGTGGCGAGCCTAATGAGGGAAACTGGCTAGAGAGCTGGACTGGAAGTGAGGGAGGCCTGGATCCAAGTCCTTCCTCTGACACATAGAGGCTAACATGACTCTGGGCAAGTCACTTAATTCCTCCGTGCTCTAGGCAAACTCTAAGACTATAGCAAGAACAACAATGATGGCATTTGTCTAGTGTTTTAAAATTTGAGAAGTACTTTACAAATATTAGGCCATGTTATCCTTACAACCACCTTGGGAGGAAGGTACTACTAGTATTGCCATTTTCCAGAAAAGTGACTTGCCCAGGGTCCCACGGTCCATAAGAATCTGAGGCTGGATTTGAATTCAGGTCTTCCTGAATTTATCTCCTGCTCTTTCTGCCATCTCTGGTAGTCATTATGGACAAAGTATTAGTAGATACTCTGTTCCATCTTTTCTGAGATTGCAGATCTTTATCAGAGAAATTTGCTGCAAGGACTTTTCTCAGTTTTTTGATTCTCTTACAATTGTATTGATTTTGAGTAATTTAAATTGTCCATTTTTTCTCCTGTGATTATATCAATCTCTTGTCTATTCAAGAACTTGCTCTTATACATAGATGTCAAAGATACCTCCTCTAGCCCAATAATTTGTCCTATAATCATTTATACATAGATCATTTGTCCATCTGGGGTTTAGTCTTCTTTTTGTGAGATCGAGTTACTTAAATTCTTTATTTCTGATTCTTTAAATCTGAGTATTTTATGTTTCATTTTTTTTATCAGTCCATTTGGCATTTAATTGGGCAAAATTGTTTCTAATAATTTCCATTATTTCCTCTTCATTTGTTGTGAATTTTCCATTTTAAATTTTCAAAAATCAAATTAATGAGTTTTCCACTTTTATGATTTTTTAAAAACTAGCTTTTGGTTGTATTTATCAATTCAATTTTTGGTGATTAGGTTTTTCTTCTTTGATTTTCAGAATTCTATTTTCATGTTTGGTTGGAATTTGTTTATTTGCTCCTTTTCTAGGGTTTTTAGCTGCATGCCCAGTTCTTTGATCTGTTCATTCTATTTGTTTGTGAGTGTTTAGAGACATAAATAATTCTTTGACTACATTCCCAAAGTTTTGGTATGTTATTTCATTGTTGTCATTTCCTTGGATGAAATGATCTGTTGTTTTTGTAATTCATTCTTTCACTCACATATTCCTTAAGATAAATTATTTATCTTATTTTAGATTTCTTTAAAATGAAGAATTTTAAGTGCCATTTATTGAATATAATTTTATTGTATTGTGCTCAGTAAAGGATGTATTTAGTATCTCTGCTTTTCTATCTTATTTACAGACCTAGGAGGAGCCCATCAACTGGGAAATGGTTGAACTAATTATGATACATGAATGTAATAGAATATTACTATGCTGTGAGATATAACAAATATGAATATAGAGAATCATAGAAGGATTTACATGGCCTGATTCAGAGTAAAATAAGCCTAGCAAAGAAAACAATATATACAATAGCCACAACAATGTGAAAAAGGGCAAGAATATCAAATACAAGGGGTGGGTAGGTGGCACAGTGAATAGAGCACCGGTCCTGGAGTCAGGAGGACTTGAGTTCAAATGCAGCCTCAGACACTTGGCACACTTACTAGCCGTGTGACTTTGGGCAAGTCACTTAACCCCAATACCAAACAAAAGACAATTGAAAATGAATTTTGCAAAATTACAAAGAATAAACATGGCCCCCAAAAGAAATATGAGAAGACACCTCCTACTCCAATGCAGAGGTGGGAGGCCCAGGAGGGTGGATCACTGCATAGATTTGGGGTCCAAATGGATTGGAATAGATGTCTGGTCAGGTGCCTCCCAATTCTCAAATTCAGTGATTCTGTGAACTAACCCTGAAATATCAGAGTCCAGAGAAGGTGATATTCACTGCCCAGGTTCCCTTATGCAATGTCTTCATATCAAATGGAATCTAAACTAAGCTAACCCTCTCTTCTTTTAAAGATAACAATTAATTTTATATTTTAGTTTCATTTGTAATTAACATTTATTTTCCCTCCCATTTCTCTCCTATTAAAGAAAGAAAAAAAGGAAAGGAGGGAAGAAGGAATAATAATAATAACTGGCAATTTTATAGTGCTTTAAGGTTTGCAAAGCATTTTATATATATATATATATACACACACACACAAACATATATATATATATATAAACTCATTTGATCATCTCAACAACCTTGTGAAGTAGAATATCTATTTTATAGATAAGGAAACTGAGGCAGACAAAAGTTAAGTGCTAGCTAAGGAGTGCCAGACATAGGATTTGGACTCAGATCTTTCTAACTCAAGGTCCAGTGCTCTATCCGCTGTACCACAGAAAGAATGGAAAGGAAAGTCCATATAACAAATAAGCATAGTTAAGCAAAGAAAATTCACTCCTTGGCCATATGCAAAGATATATGTGTCAGCTTGCATTTTGATTCCACCCATCAGGTGGGTAACATCCTTTGTCTTTGCCCCCCTAGAATTGTGCTTGGCCAATGCATTGATCAGAGTTGTAAAGTCTTTTCAAAGTTGTTTTTCTTTATAAAGTTGTAATTGAATAAATTGTGCTCCTGATCCTTCTCACTTTAATCTGCATCAGTTCATACAGGGCTTCCCAGTTTTCTCTGAAACTATCCATTTCATCATTTCTCATGCAAAGTACCATTCCATTCCACCCACATACCATTGTTTGTTTGGCCATGCCTCAATAGGTGGGCAGCCCCTTCTTATCCCTAGCAAAATAACAAAAAGAGTTGTTATAAATACTTTTTGCATATATGTGTTCTTTTTCTTTGGTGTCTTGGTGTATAAGCCTAGAAGTTTTATAGCTGGGTCAAGTGTAAGCATGGTTTAGGGACATAACCTTAGAGACTTAGTTACAAATTGCTTTCCAGAACAGCCGGACCAGTTCACAGTTCTATCATCTTGCCTGTTTTTCCCTTAGGTCCTGAATCATTTGTCATTTTCTTTTCTTTTTCCCCTTTTTCTTTATTTTTCCTTTTTTTTTTTTTGGTCATTTCTGCCTGTCTATTGAGAATGAAGTAGACCATTAGCCCTCTCTCCTTCATATTTTTCATAATTTTTCATAATTTCATATGTGTCACGTTGCATTTGGGCACATACACACTTGTAGCTGAGTGGCACAGTGGATAGAGTTCCAGTTCTGGAGTCAGAAAGACTCATTTTCCCTAGTCCAAATCTGGCCTCAGACACTTATTAGCTGTGTGACCCTGGGCAAGTCACTTAACCCTGTTTGCCTCAGTTTCCTCATCTGTAAAATGAGCTGGAGAAGGAAATAACAAACTATTCCAATATCTTTGGCAAGAAAACCCCAAATGGGGTCACAGAGAGTGAGATACAACTGGAAAACGACTGCACAGCAACCGATAACACTGCATGGCTGCCCACTGGATGCTCCGTCCATTCCTGGGGCTTGTTCGTTATTGTTGTGCTCTCCGGTCCAGATCTCACCATCCCAGCTGCAACAGGGTTCCTGTGTCTTTCTTTGTATCTTTCATTCTCACAGCTGGTTCCAGCCCACCAGGCCTCGAGAACTAGCTAGATATTTTTATTTTTCATGTCAAGCCCCATTCATCTCTCTCCTTTCTCTGCTGCTTTTGCCAATTCCTCACAGAGTTACTGTGAGGGTCAAATAAGATAATGCGTATAAATGCTCAAACGAAGCTGTGATCTCATCAATTCTAACGTTCCCTCCTGGCCAGCCTCCTCTCACCCTCATTTCCTGGCCTCGTAGGACTCTGTGCTCACAGTTCAGAAGGCCAGTAAGACACATAGATGATTATACTATGCACTTTTGTATGATAACTATATTATAGAGTTGAAAAATAGTGTTTTGTGAGGTTTGAGGAAGGTTGCTGTGTACCAGGGGTATCAGGGAAAACTTCATAGAGGAACTGGCATTTTAATTATCTTTTAAAGCAGGGATTCTTAACTTAGGATCTGTGAATAGATTTCAGGGGAACTATGAACTTGTAATGGGGAAAATTATACTTTTATTTTCACTATTACTGATTTCCTTTTTAATTCTGTATATTTCATGTATTTAAAAGGGAGAATTGGGAAACAGTCCATAGGCCTTACCAGGCTGCCAATGAGGTCCATGATACAAAAATGTTAAGAACCATCCTTTAAAGGATGAATAAAAATTCAATGGGTGATGAAGGTGAAGGAGAAAATTCCAGGCATAAGAAGGTGCTTGGAGTCAGGAAGACCTAACTTCAAATGAAGTCTCAAGCACTATCTAGCTGTGTGACCCTGGACAAGTCACTTAACTTCTGTTTGCCTCAGTTTCCTTATCTGTAAAATGGGGATAATAATAGCACCTGCCACCTAGGGTTGTTATGGAGAAAAAATAATTGTAAAGTGCTTAGCCCAGTGTCCGGCACATAGTAGGTACTATATAAATGTTATTATTATTATTACTACTCGTACCTCTGAGACCATTGTGGGGATTATAATTGCCCAATCTGCAAGAAAAACCAATGAGGCAGAGCTCTGAGCCAACGGAACTTTATTAAAGGGTCCATGGTCCTCTCCAATAAAGTAGACCCCAGACCTTTCTCATGATCTGAGATGTCCCCTTTTTCCAGGGCATTATGTTATATTAGATTTGATACTTGAACACTCTAGAGGAGCTATACAAAGTACAGAATCCTATCGGTTGTGAAACCTTGCTTTGAAGACCAAAAAATGATACATCAGCTAGTAATGATATGTCAGTAGGGGGTTCTTGGGTTGGGTGAAGCATGGAGCATCTCCACTGACTGAGTGGTCATAAAATGCTCACCTGCCCTTGTTGGACAAGAGGGAGTGGCCCAGAGATCCAAAAATAAGTTGGTGGACTTTCCAAAGAATCAAGGCATCCCACCCATGCTGGGGTTGGACATGGAATTTGAGTAAAACAGTATGGAGAGATCTTTGTCAGCATTCTTGTGATTGCACAAGTGAGCTTCATAACTAATAAGCAAGCAGTGAACATTACATTAAGGTCTGAGGTCCATTATAAAGGCCTGCTATAAGAACTTAGCCTATTTAGTTATCCCTATATGATTTATAGAAAGTATCAAACTGATTAATACTGGTTAGAATAGAGTAGGGGTCCAAATGAATCATTTCTCACTTTGTGGGAAAGTTACTGACCTTAGTTTTTCATCAGTAAAATGAGATTAATCATATTTGCCTCCTGTCTCACAAAGAAGTAGGGAAAACATTTTCTAAACCTTAAAATACTATACAATTGTGACTTACCATTATCAAGCCACTGTTCTGAACTATTGAAATTTAGGGGAGGGGGATCTCAATTCTCTCATTCAGGATAGTTGCTATCCTTTTTGTCTAATGCCCACCCAACTGGAAGAGGTTGGGGCAGAGGGAAGGAACTGTCCTAATGAAAGAGAAAGTAGTCTAAGCCTTGATATGAGAGAATAAAAGCATACCAATCTAATTCTAGCCAATGTTCAGAGAATAGTGAAATCTAAGGATTTGGGCAAGTGTAGGAAAAGAGGTTCATTCAAAGCTGAAGAAATCATCATGGAGTTAGGGGAGTAGCAGAAATCAAGAAGCTGACAGTTTGTTTCATGAAATTTTTCTACCCAAGACAAGTTCTATATGTGGTATTTATTACGTGCTGGTCATGCCCTCTGTGATCACCTACATCAGAGGTGCTAAACACCTCTGAGTTGTATGTAATTTACACATTTGATGAGCACACCGTCACTAAAAATATTGAACAGAGCAGAGACAGGGATAGAACCTCCTGGAACTCTACTACAGACCACCCTTCAAACTGTTATGCATACACCAACTAGCACTCTTGGGATATACTTGGTGTATGTGATTGTCTACCAGGGTGATCCAGCCCATTTCTCCACCTTGTTTATGAAACTAGCAAGAGAGTTTGACAAAAATAATTAACAAAAATTCCAGATGTGCTACGTCTACTCCTGTTAAATTGTGTCTAATTCTATGTGAAGTCCATGAGGTTTTCTTGGCAAAGATACTAGAGGAGTTTGCCATTGCCTACTCCAGTATGTCCCCATTTTACAGATATGGAACTAAGGCAAATACTGGTTGTGACTGGCATGGGGCTACACAGTTAAGTGTCTGAAGTCATATTCGAGCATTGGACTGCAGGCCCAATGCCCTATCCATCAGACCACGTAACTGCCCTTCTACTCTCAGCCTGGTAAAGTCAGTCCCACCGCAGCTTTTTGAGGGCAGGAACTGACTGTTTTTGCCTCTCTGTGTGTCTCCAATGCTTAGCACAATGCCTGACAAATAGTAAGGTTTAATAAAGGCTCATTAACTGACTGTCATTAACTATGAATGACTGAGTACAGATCTCAGCTGCTCAACTAGATGGCAGGTTCCCTGAGGGCAGGCATTGGGTCTTCCAGATCCTTCCAGCACAAGTTTTACACAAGGCACTTTCATGGATCCATGCACCCATCAAGGTGAGTGCTCCTTTTGAAGGTTGAGACTGGCACCCCTCCATGCCTTTCTTATCTTAGACCGTTCTTGGCCTTGACCTTCCATGAATCTTCCATGGAGAAAATGTCCAAGACAATGGAAGCCTTCCTCTTGACTTTAAACATTCGGTGGGGACTGATACAATATGAAGGCTGTCTACCTGTGCCTTGACCTTGATACCTAACCAGTCCACCTCCTTTTCCAATCATATATATCTTTCCAGCTTTATATTTCACTCCCCTTCTCCTACTCTACAATCCATTTGAAATAGTCTTCTCTAAATTCCTCACAGATCCACTCCAACTCTATTCCTTTGCATGGCACCTCCTTCAAGCCTGGAATGCACTCACTTCTCACCTCTACCTCATAGAATTCCTTGTTTCTTGTATCTCCCCTTTCCCTCATCCCAAGTCTTCTCAAGGATTCTATATGGAGATAAAGGACCTCAGTTCAAATCCTGCTCTAATACTTCCTGCCTATTTGACCTTGGTCAAGTTCCTTAAATTACTTAGACTTCAGTTTCCTCAGTGGTAACAACTGATGGCCTGGACTAAATGGAGGGTTTCTGATGGCTCTTCTAATTCTAGATCTAGGCTCCCTTTCCAACTATCTTATATTTATTTTACACTTACTCTGTTTATACTGACTATCTAATGTACATGTTGTTTCACGTGGTAGAATGTTAAGCTCTTTGAGAGAGGGGATTGTTTTATTTTTTGTCTCTATATCCCCAGGGCCTAGTATTGTGTTTGGCATGTAGTATAGCAAAGCCAAGGGTAGAATATCATACCTGGATTAAGGGAGACCTGAATTTAAATCCAGATTCAGACGCTGGCCATGTGAAGGGAGCCACTAGGCTACCTGAGGGGAGCAAACTGGCCCTGGTCAGACGTGGAGTAGGATTGGGTCCACGAGTGGCCAATATACTTCTAGCCTGGGTAATATAGGGAAACCTAATCTCAAACCACCACCACCACTGTTTTCAATGATCTCAAGCTATACCCAATCATAGGACTCTATCTCACCAATATTCTCCTGGTTTTACTATATAGCTGAACACTAATTTTTTTTGTTTTTGATTTTTTGTTTGGTTTTTTTTTTTGGGGGGGGAAGACAGGGCAATTGGGGTTAAGTGACTTGCCTAAGGTCACACAGCTAGTAAGTTTTAAGTGTCTGAAGCCACATTTGAACTCAGGTCCTCCTGACTCCAGGGCCAGAGCTCTATTCACTGTGCCACCTAGCCACCCCCACTATGATGTCAAAACTATAATGTCAAAAGACTCAAAACTGTGGGTGACCCAAAGACCAATTAGGAGATACATGGTGGACTTAAGAAAGTCATACACAACAGGGACTCAAAAATATTTCTTGATTTAATCAAATACCACCTCCTCTGTTTGGCATTTAAAACCTTCCCAATTTGGCTTCAACCCACCTTTCCAACCTTATGTCTACTATTCCCATCACACAGTTCAGTCAAACTGACTTCTTACATATGACATCCCATTTCCTGTCTCTGTACCCTTATACTCTGTCTCCCATGCCATCTCCAACTCCTTAGAATTCCTAGTTTTTTTTCAAAACTCAGTTCAAAGACCACCTTTTTCAGGAGACCTTTCCTGACCTTCCCCCTTCCCATTTTCTAGCACTTACATTTCAAATTAACTTGTATTTCACAATAGAGATTTGCAATTTCATTTATAATTCCCTTTTTCTGTTTTGCTGTGTATATGGAAACACTCATTTTATTTGGTGTTTGTTAAGTTCAGAATCTTCAAAAACAAATATGAAGAAGAAACAAACATTAATTTTTTAAAATAATATTTTCCCTAATTATATGTAAAATAATTAACATTCTGTTTTTCTTAAATTTTGAGTTCCAAATTTTATCCTTCCCTCTCCTTCCCCCTCTCTGAGATGGTAAGCAATCTGATATAGGTTATACACATGCAATCATGTAAATTATTTCCATATGAATCATTTTGTGGAAGAAAACTCAGGAAGGAAGGAAGAAAAATAGTATGCTTCAGTCTGTTTTCAGACATCAGTTCTTTCTCTGTAGGCAGATAGTATTTTTCATCATAATTCCTTTGGGGTTGTCTTAGATCATTGTAGAGCTGAAAATTCCCAGTTGTTCATTGTACAATATTGCTGTTACTGTGTACAATGGTCTCCTGGTTCTTCTCACTTCATTTTGCATCAGCTCATGTAAATCTTTCCAGGCTTTTCTAAAGTCATCCTGCTTATCATTTCTTATAGAATAATAATATTCCATTTCATCATATACCACAACTTGTTTAGCCATCCCCCAATTGGTGTGTATTCCCTCAATTTCCAATTCTTTGCCACCACAAAAAGAGCTGCTCTTATACAAATAGGTTCTTCTTCCCCATCCCCCTTTTTAAAATCTCTTTGAGAAACAGACCTAGCAGTAGTATTGCTGGGTCAAAGAGTATGCATAGTCCTTTGAATATAGCTCCGCATTGCTTGCCAGAATGGTTGGATCAGTACACAACTCCACAACAGTGCTATATTGTTCCAGTTTTCACAATCCCCACCCCCCCAACATTTATCATTTTCTTTTTCTGTCATATTAGCCAATCTGATAGATGTGAGGTGGTACCTCAGAGTTGTTTTAATTTGCATTTCTGTAATCAATAGTGATATAGAGCATTTTATATGACAATAGACAGCTTTAATTTCTTTATCTGAAAACTGCCTGGTCATGTCCTTTGACCATTTATCAACTGGGGAATGACTGAAATAAACATTTATTAAGCACCTACTGTCTCCCAGGCATTGGGCTCAGGGCCTTACAAATATGATCCTCACAACAAGCCCATGATATGGGGACTTCATTATTGTCATTATACAGTTGAGGAAACTGAGGTGAATAAAAATTAAGCTCTATGACGTCTCCCCAGGGTCACACAGCTAGTGTCTGAGTCCAAATACAAACTTGGTTCTTCTGACTCTAAACCCAGCATTCTTTCTGCTTCACCACCTAGCTGCCTCTATAGATAATAGTAGAAAAAAATTTACCTTGTATTTCTTTTGTGTGTATGTATGTACATATATACACATACATATGTGTACATATAGACATACACTCATATGCATATGTATGCATACCTATGTAGATATATACACATACATTTCTTTAACTATACATATATAATACATTTATTTTATATCTATTTACATATGGGCATGTTTTTTCTTCTGCTAGAATGTAATTTTCTTGAGGGTAGGGGCCATTTTATTTTTGTCTTTGATTTATTTAGTTACTTTTCAATTTGATTTATGAAGCCCTAGGGACCGCTCTCAACATTCTATCAGAACAGACTGCCTCTCCCTTCATTGTATTTATTTACCCTCTTTAGCCCCTCTTTCATTTGAGGAAGGAGTCTAAAATATATTTATGGACCATCTGCATTCCCCCATATTTGGATCATACTTAAATATATAAGGTTGTATATTGTCTGGGGGGCTAAACAATGAAACATAAGAAGTTCTCTCTTTGGACTAGTTTTTGCAGTCAAATCCTACCACATATTTTTAAAGGATGCAAGTTTTTATAGCTATAGGATAACTCAGGAAATCAAGCTTTTCAGGGATTATGGTTAAGTGATTTGCCCAGGTCATATAACTAATAAATGTCTGAGGTGAGATTTAAATCCAGATTTCTTTACCTGACATCCACTGTTCCTTTCCATTGTACTATGGTGCTTTTCAATTCACGGAGCCATAATTTGAACACACAGTTGGATTCCTAGGCCCTCTGCTTTTCTCTCTGCTACACCATAGCTGCTTCAAGTCATCAAAGATATATATATTTTTTTAATCTCAAGTGTCATCATTTGTGACCTTCCTCCAAGATTCTTACGAGTCCCTCGGGTCCCATCCCCCTACCTCGAAGCCAGCAGAAGGGCATTACATTAGTGAGTCAGTGTGTAGAGGACATTTTTCCATGACACATGGGATGGAAGCTATCCATCAAAGAGATGCTTCGGCTGCCCTTGGGCTGGAGCTTCCTGGGAGCTGACGTCTGGCCATGGCTCCTGCCCATTCCCGCTGATGCTTCGTTTTGTGTAGGATCCCAGAACGGTCACCAATGAACTGCTGTCTCACAGTGTCATATCTCATTACGCACTTATCCTTGAGTCCTCTCTCTGATGCAGTATTTTCTTTAATGTGCTTTACTTGGTTGTCTCTCTCCCCCCTGGTGTCGATATTGTCTCTTTTAGATGATTAAACTCCAAAACTGTGTCTCCCAGCCCTGCTTTTCTGAGTCTCCTAAATATATCTACAGCTATTATAACAACTCATATTTCAATATCACTTTGAGGTTTACAAAGTGCTATTCTATAAGATAAGACTAGGTTGATGGGTTGGTTAGTTTTACTGAAATGCTCCCCCCCTTTCTTTTTTATTTTCTATTATAAAGGGAATGAATATATTCAGAAAGAAAGTTAATATTCAAAATCAAAGCTGTAAATAATTTTTAAAAAAATCCAAAGTGCCTTTCTCCAACAACTGTCTGGGTGAGTAATGTAAGTACTATTCTCCATATTTTGTAGATGAGGAAACTAATTAGCTCCTGCTCACATAGCTTGTATCTGAAGTGGTATTTCAACTTTGATCTTGACCCCAAATTGGTGCACTTTCCCTGACACCATGCTGCCTACACCAAATCCCATGATTCCTCCCCCACCCCAATTAGTTAATCAATCCACAGATACCCATCCACAGAGGCAGTTGAAGACTTAAGGAGTAAAACATTAACAACAACAGTCATTCAATTTATTCATGGCAGGAATTTCAAACTTAACTTCTAATTCTTCTGAGCCATGCTCCGGAATCTATAGCGTAATGTTACAATAAATAGATTATTATTTCTTCTGGATTTTTTTTCGATTTCCATTAACTTTTTTTCAGACAAAAATATTTACAAAAACTTCAATTATTTTTGCTTTAAAATTGTAATGTTTAATATTATCCTCTTAGAATAGTGCTTAACATGGGACACAATGGCATCTGGAAAGGAGCTTCAGTCTAAGTATGAATTCAGCTTACAAGAATGTGGAAGGAAGGGGCGGCCAGGTGGCTCAGCGAGTAAGAGCATCGGCTCCAGTGTCAGGATGACCTGGATCAAATCCGGGCTCAGATACTCAGCACCACACCCAGAAATAATAACTGGCCATGTAACCTTGAGCAAGTTACTTAACCCAGGTTGCTTTAAAAAAAAAAAGAATGTGGAAGGAAGAGTAGGATTCATATAAAAAAAGGCACAATAGTTCTTTTAAAGATCAACAAATTGTTACATTATTATTGTAATTCTAAAAAATCAATGCCCTTCACTGCTAATTTTGTAGAATGTTATAGCCAGAAAATACCTTTAGCAGATAATGTTATACAGACCCTTTCATTTTACAACCTGAGGAAACTGATATCCTGAGAGGGCAGGTGACTTTTCCAAAGTCACACCACTGATTAGAGTTAAGTCTTAGAACTTAGGTCTCCTAACTACCAGTTCTGTGCACTAACTTTTCCAGTTCAAGTTAATAAACACTTATTAAGCACCTACTGAGTACCAGGCACTGTGTTAAGTACTAAGGATACAAAAAGAGGCAAAAGACAAAAATTCTTGAAATATTAGGTAGGTTCACATCTATGAGATGAAGTAGTAAGCAACGACCAGAGATTAGAATACGCCCCAACACAAAGACACCATGATACAACATTAAAATGTTTCAACCAACACTTAGGAAGCCTAGTATGTACAAAACACTGTACTAGGTACTGACGTGCGATATGTGATCCTGACTATGGTTCCTCAGTATTCAAATTCTTTCCTTCTGGCAGCTTACTCTACTTTTTATTTGACCTAGAAGCTTAGGATTTTGGCTATGATGCTCCAGGGAGCTTTCATTTAGGGATTTCCCTCAGTAGATAACTATAGAATCTTTCTATTTCCCCTTTGTCCTCTGGTTCTCAGAGGTCTGGGCAATTTTTTAAGATTTCTTTTTTTGTTTGTTTCATGTTTCGGTTTTTTGTTTTTGTTTTTTTGATCATGGCATTTCAAACAGTCCAATGATTCTTAATGTTTTTTCTATTCAATCTTCTTTCCAGGTCAGTCGTTTTTACTATGAGATAACTTACATATTAACTTTGTTTTACTATTTCTAGTTGTCTCATGGAGTCATTGGCTTCTATTTGTCTTGTTCTAATTTTCAGGGAGCTTGTTGCTTTGACAAGATTTTGTAGCTTGTGCCAAGATGTTAATTTTCTTTCCAATTCTTTCTTCCATAATTTTCATTTCTTTTCCAATTTTTTTCCTTAAACACTCTCATTTCATTTATAAAAACATGTTTTAACTCTTGCTTCATCTCTTCCAGAAATTCTAGTTGAATTTTTGCCAAAGCTGTGGTTTGTTTTTGTTATCTTGAAGACTTGCTTGTAGATGTTTGGAATCATTGTCTTCTAGAGTTTTATCTTGTTCTGCCGCCATAATAGCTTTTGATATTGGGGTGGGACTTCTTTTTGCCCTGGTACAAAGCCTTTCCCTGGGCACTAGAGTGACTGAGACTGGCATGCTCTTGACTTGATCCTGTCCCTAGCAGCATCTATAGACATCTCTGCCTATCCTTCTCTGCCAAGCTGAGTTGGACAAATGACTCACTGTGGTATTGGGGGGAGGGTGTTCCTGGATTTTCCCATCAGGATTTACCTTGAAGCATTTTCTGTGTCATTTTGGAAGAGTTTTGTGGAGGGGAACTCAACTGTATCCCTGCTAACCACTCCTCCCTCTTGGCTTCTCCTTGGGCCGTGTCTTCTCACTTCTCTTCTATGCATCCAACTAGCATTTATTAAGGGTCTACTATGTGTCAGACCCTGCACTAAATGCTAGAGATGCAAAGAAAGGCAAAAAAAAAAAAAGCCCTACTCTCAAGGAGCTCACAGTAAAAGGGGGAAACATGTAAACAAATATATACAGACAAGCTATATGAAGGATAAATAGAAAATAATCAACAGAGGGAAGGCATTGACATCAAGGGGGCACCAGGACAGGCTTTTTTTTTTAAGAAGGTAGGACTTTATCTGAGACCTGAAGGAAGTCAAGGAAGATAGGAGGGCAGCTAGGTGGCACAGTGGATAGAGTGCCAAGTCTGGAGTAGAAAGACCTGAGTTCAAATCTGGCTTTAGATACTTACTAGCTATGTGACCCTGGGCAAGTCACTTACCCTTGTTTGCCTCAGTTTCCTCATCTATCAAATGAACTGGAGAACCACTCCAATATCTTTGTCAAGAAAACCCCAAGCATAACATGGTCTGTGGGGTCATAAAGAACGGGAAATGACTCAGCTACTGAACAACTAGAGGAACACCTAAAAGGAACATCCCCAAGAGAGAAGATCCCTGCCGCAACCTCACGTGTAGAGCCATATGGGCCCCAGAGTCTATCCCGGATGAGCTCCCCCAGCTCTGGGCTCTTACTGCCTTTCCTGCTCTACCCCAAAAGGGCTGCTTAAAAGCAGGTATGACACAGACACTCAGCAGCACGTGATGGTGGACAAGTCACTGAACATCTCAGAATCTCAGCAAAATGAAAGTGTTAGACTGGATGGCTTCCAGCTCAAGATTTATGAGCTAGACCTCTCTGGCCCCCAGGTGGGAAGCTGGGCATCCTGTCCTGATAAATAGTCAAGCCTCCTGCCTTCTTCCCGGCAAGAAGCTGGCCTGAAACTGGCGGTCAGTATCTATCTGCCTTACTGACAGACAGGGTAGCATTTGTTTCTTTAAAGGAAAAAAGAAAAAACAAAGAAACAAATAAAAACAGGCCAGCCCAGGAAAACCAAGCTGTATCTCTGCAGTGCACCATTTTTCAGTATGTGATACCTAAATGAGAACAGAATGATCTGTGACCTAGGTCATAGCTCTAGTAATAGCTCTAATTTCTTTTTGGAGGGTAATTGGGGTTAAGTAACTTACCCAAGGTCACACAGCTAGTAAGTGTTAAGTGTCCAAGGCCTCATTTGAACTCAGACCCTCCTGACTCCTGGGCTGGTGCTTTATTCATTGCACCACCTAGCTGCCCCAATAGTTCTAATTTCTATGGCACTTTATATATATCATTTTATATATATAACATATATATTTTATATTTTTATATACAATATATATTATATAATTTTATATATATATATATATATATATATATATATATATATATATATATAT
>NW_027187313.1:2168123-2202321 GCF_028583685.1 Petaurus breviceps papuanus | reverse complement strand
TATATATATATATATATATATATATATATATATATATATATATATATTTGATCCTAATAGCCACTCTGGGATGTAGCTGCTATTATGATCTCCATTTTCCAGATCATGATTTACACAGGGTCATGCAGCTAGTGAGGGTCAGAGGCAGAATTTGAACTCGGGTCTTGTTTAGTCATTTTTGGTTGTGTCCAGCTCTCTGTGACTGAATTTGGGTTTTCTTGGAAAAGATACTGGAGTGGTTTGCCATTTCCTTCTCCAGCTCATTTTACAGATGAGGAAACTGAGGCAAACAAGGTTAGGTGACTTGCCCAGAGTCACATAGCTAGGAAGCATCTGAGGCCAGATTTGACCTCAGGAAGATGAGTGTTCATGACTCAAGGTCCCAGGGCTCTATCCACCTAGCCACACCTAGCTGCCCAAACTCAGGTCTTAGTTCCCATTTCAGCACTCTTAACCACTTAGATGTTTAGTTTCCCCTTGAGCTAGAAAGGACCTTGGAGGTCATCCAGTCCAACCACCTTATTTTACAAATGAGGAAGCTGAGGCCCAGGGAACCCAAGGTAACCTAGATGGCAGCTCTGGGATTGGAGTCCAGTTCCTCTGACTCTAAATACATCTCTTCTTCCAGTACCTACGCACAATCACCAATGATGAGCCCTCCCATTGTGGGTGTGGGTGGGTATTTGAGGGAGAGGGTTCCTCTGCTTTAGAGGCAAATGGAAAGCAGGTCTGGGGCTAGCTTGATGCTCCGCAGTCCTCCCCCCCCCCCACACACACACCCTCTGGTAGTGGTTATACCGATTACACCCTCATGAGGGGACTGCCCCTTATTATATGCTGGTCCCCTTAATGACCTCAAGCTCCTTACTACCATCTTCCTGGCTTTCTTAAAGCCAGGGTGTGGTACAATTCACACCCATTTGTGGGTGTGGTTTAATGAATAAAAAAAGACTCCAGAGGCTTGCCCAAGAGGAAGGACCATTTACTAATTCATCCAGAGTGAGAAGTAGTATGGTACTGGGGAAAGAAAACTGATCTCAGCATCCTGAGTCCTGTTTTCAAATCTTGTCTCTGACTTAGAATAAGCCTGAGAATCTTTGAGGGTCATTTAAACCCTCTGAGGCTCAAGAGATAATGATAGTTATTCACCTCATAGCTTTGCTGTAGTGAGGAAAGTAGTGAGACCTGTAGCTACCTACCTCATCTACAAAATGGGGGTAGCAGAACTTGCATAAAGTCTTGTTTAGTCTATTTCAATCATGTCCAACTCTGCCAAGAAAACCCCAAATGGGGTCCTGAAAAGATACTGAAGTGATTTGCCATTTCCTTCTCCAGCTCATTTTACAGATGAGGAAACTGAGGCAAACATGGTTAAATGACTTGTCTAGGGTCACTCAGCTAGTAAGTGTCTGAGGCCAGATTTGAACTTGAGTCTTCCTGACTCCAGGCCCAGTGCTCTATCCACTGTGCCACCTGACTGCCCCAAAGTCTTGGGGCACAAGGTCTTGTGAGGAAAGTAATTTATTCCCCTTTAAAGACTAGGTCAACATGAGTGAAACCTATTTACTCAATAAACACGTATTAAGTGCCTGCTGGAACCACAGAATGTGGGAGCTGGAAGGCCTCATTCTCAGAAGAGGAATGATGATAGCTTCAATCTCCCAGTGGCTTTTGCCTTTTGAGAAGAGGAGTTTAATGCAGATGAATCCATAAATGGTAGAACTGGGGGCCGTACATACCCACAAAGTGAAATGGGAAAGCTTTTGCCAGTGGAGAAGGAGGGTGTTTAGGGGCTGGGTGGTCCTGTATTTTGATAAACACCCTTTCGGGGGGGGGGGGAGTGTCCTCAACATGAGCTCTATACCCTCTTCCTGCTTTCCATACCTTCTTCCCTCATCCTCTTCTGAAACCATAGACTCTCTAGAAGCTCCATATAGAAGAAAGGGAAGAGATCTTTTCTCATTCTAACCCCAAGATCATGGATAGTAAGGGGCCAAAGGATCGGGGTTCCCATACCTTAAACACTGGCCATGATGATGATGATGGTCACTAACATTAATGTAGCATTTTAAGGTCTGCAAAGGGCTTTACAACACTTTGCTGTGATCCTCACAGCCACCCTAAGAGGTTGATGCTATATTTATTCCTATTTTACAAGTGAGGAAACTGAGGCAGACAAGTTACATGACTTGTCCAGGGTCACACAGCTAGTAAGTATTTTAGGTTTTCCTAACTCCAGGTCCAGCAAAAGTTCATTGTGCCACCTAGCTGCCATGGCGAGCATTTGGTCTTCAAATTCTAGGAAACCTGTCCATGCCAGCAAGCTCCTAGATCCACAGGCTCAGGAATTGTTTATCACTCTCTAACCTTTAGACTTTTGAGTCCTAGGTTTAGTCCTCTTTACTTGTCTTCTTCAAGAATAAAAGCCAACCACCAGTCACTAAGTCTTCTGGAACAAGGCCCATGAATGAAAGGTCTAGGAGACCCTCACTTAAGCCCATCTGCAGGATTCCCCCTGGGAGCCGTGTAAAAGAAGTTAACTTGTGTGTCCCCAGACGGCTACCCCTCCATAAGGCCAGCTCCATGCCTGGTGGAGACATTGCTTCCTGCTTCTCTCCCTGTGTTCTTCTGAGCACAGCCTGTCAGAGCTAACCCTGAAGCCAGGTGAGCCCTCAAATGACCTGTTGGGGTCAGTAGAAATGATGCCTGACAGACTGCCTGCTCCTCCCCAGAGAACCAGGAGGTGGTGATTCAGGTGTCCCTGGAGTGAGCCAATGTTTGGGGCAGCTCCCTGGTCACCAGGTAAACTAACTCAGCAAACAAAGCTAAGCTGATACCCTTTTATCTCATCTGTCAGCTGAATTAGTCACTGACATGGCAGTGAATTTGGGGCCACCCCCCAGCACCTTTTCCCTATCCAAAACAATTCTTTTCTTTTTTTTCTTTTTTTCTTTTTGCTTTTTGGAGGAGGAAAGGGAGGGCAGTTTGGGTTAAGTGACTTGCCCAAGGTCACAAAGCTAGTTTTTGTGTTAAGTGTCTGAGGCTGGATTTGAACTCAGGTCCTCCTGAGTCCAGGGCCGGTGCTCTATTCACTGCGCCACCTAGCCGCCCCCTTTTCAAGCACCAAGTAGCCTCCTCAAAAACAATTCTTTTCATGACCAAAATCAATAGGGAGGCAGATTTTGGCTCAATGTAAAGAACAATTTTTAAAAATGTATTTAATTTTTATTTTGAACTTAGCAAATATCAAATAATATGGGCATTTCTGTATACACAGTTGAACAGGGGAAAAAAAAGGATTGTATATAAACCCATAAATCTGTGATGTTTGGTTTTCTTGTAAATCATAAAATCAAGTCAACATGGAACTTTCAAAATTGATCTGCTTGTTTCTGATTTTCTCTGGCGTTCTTTCTGTTTTCTTCTGCGCGTTTAAAGACAGTGATTCAATGGCTGCAGAACAACTTATTAACAATTAGAGTTGGCCAGAAATGGAATGGGCTGGGGTGGATATGGGAGGTGATCAGAGGGGGGAGCAGTGAGTTCTCCACCATTTGATAGATCATGGGAGGTAGATGTAGAGGACATTCCCAGGTATTCAAGTAGAGGCTGGATGTCTACTTATTGGAGAATTTGTGAATCACACAAGTCAAGTCCACAAGCATTTATCACATGCTTACTGTGTTCCAGGCACAAGGCTAAGTACTGCAATGCAAATACAAGGGGCTTTCCAAGTTGTCAATTCAAATTTAAACATGAACAATTGGTGAAAATCTAGCTCTTGAGAATATTTTTGTCTCCCCCGCCACCTCAAAAAAAAAAAAACTGGTAAATTTAAAACTTATGAAGTGTGTTTGTTTTGAAGGGATAGTCAAGGTGTTACATAAGTGCAGTGTCATTTCCAACTTACTGATGACCACATCTTTCGTACTCAGAGCTGTAACTAGGGTAGCATGAATAGGCCTTTTACCCAGAGCACCAGAAACAGAAGGAGAGGACGTTCTTCCTGGTTTTCCTTGCTTCTTCTCCCAGTATTGGCTTTTCTGGCAATAACCTCAAGGTATTCTAGGTTCTCAGCCTTCATTCACCAAGCCCTATTCCCACTTATGCAGCCTTGTGTCCAAAGGAAAGCTCTTCCTGAAGTTTCTCCTGAGGTCTCCCTTACTCTGAACGTTCCCCAGGTATTAGAATGTCCAGTTACATCCCTGCATCTGCTTTCCAATCTGGGGATTTAGAACATGAAGTAAACTCTGCTTTTATGTATTTATTTATTTGCAAGGCAAGTGGGGTTAGGTGACTTTCACAAGGTCACACAGCTAGTAAGTATCAAGTGTCTGAGGCCCCATTCAAACTCAGGTCCTCCTGACTCCGGTGCCAGTGCTCTTTCTACTGTGCCAACTAGCTGTTCCAACTGTGCTTATTTTCTTTTTTTTTTTTTTAAAGCAATTGGGGTTAAGTAACTTGCTCAAGGTTACATGGCCAGTTATTTTGTGTGGTGGAAGTTAAGTATCTGAGGCCAAAACCAATCCCGGGTCCCTGACTCCGGGGCCAGCGCTCTTACTGCACCACCTGGCCGCCCCAAACTGTGTTTATTTTCAACCTAAGGAACTCTTGAAATTATTCCTTCATTTTTCCCAATTGATAAATGGTCAAATCATATGAACAGGCAATTTTCAGATGAAGATATCAAAGCTATCTATAGTCATATGAAAAAAATGCTCTGTATCACTATTGATTGAAGAAATGCAAACTAAAATAACTCTGAGGTACCACCTGTCAGATTGGTTAATATGACAGGAAAGGAAAATGACAAATGTTGGAGAGGATATGGGAAAATTCTGACATTAAGGTAGCGTTGGTAGAGCTGAAAACTGATCCAGCCATTCTGAAGAGCAATTTGGAACTATGTCCAAAGGGCTATAAAACCACATACCATTTGGTCCATCGATAGACCACTAGGTCTCTATCCCAAAGAGTTTAAAAAAGAAAAAGGAAAAGGACCTATTTGCACAAAAATATTTATCGTGGCTCTTTTTGTGGTGGCAAAGAATTAGAAATTGAGGGGATGCACATCAACTGGGGAATGGGTGAACAAATTGTGGTATGTGATTATGATGGTACGCTATTGTGCTATAGGAAATGATGAACAGGCAGATTTCAGAAAAATTTGGAAAGTTACATAACTGATGCAAAGTGAAGTGAGTAGAACCAGGAGAACACTGTACACAGTAACAGCAACATTGCACAGTGAAGGATTGTGAATGACTTTGCTATTCTTGGCAGTACAATGATATTAGACAATCCTAAAGGACTCGTGATAAAAAATGCTGTCTACCTCCAGAAAAAGAACTGGTGGAGTCTAAATGCAGATCAAAGCATACTTTTTTTAAACTTTTTAAATTTTTCTTGGTTTGTGGTTGTTTTGGTCTGTGTTTTCTTTCACAACATTACTAATATGGAAATATGCTTTGTATGACTACACAGGTATAACCAATATCAAATTGCTTGCCTTCTTAATGAGGGGGGCAAAAGAGGGAGGGAGAGAATTTAGAACTCAATTTTTAAAAAAGAATATTATAATTTTCACATATAAATGGAAAAAATATTAAAAAAAAAAAAGAAACCCTACCTTCATTTGGGGAATCTCTGCTTGGATTCCAGGTTCCTATATCTTAAATATTAATTACTTCTTTGTTTCTGCCCAGTACTCTAGAACAGTCATCCTCAGAGTGAAGGCCTTGCACTCCCATTAAGCCATGGCATGATCCCAAGTGATCCCAATCAGAGGGGTAGAATTTGGAGGTATCCCACTTCCTTTGCATATCCAGCTTCAGGGCTTATCTCCAACACTCTCTCCCCACCTCCCAACAAATTATCACCCAACACTACCCTACTGCTGGCCTCCCATGGCTATGCAAGCACCCAGCCTTTCCTTTCTGGTTCAGATATTGGCCTTTCAGGCAGGTCACCTAACTGTGAAGTAGGCACCTGAACCTACACCTTGGAAGGCAAAATTCCTCCTGCCTTAAGTGTGTCCACACCTAGCCCCCTCCTCAACTCTTTCCCCAGTTTAAAAGGTATTCTGTGTCATTCGAGTCCCATAACAACTCTGTGAGGTAGGCATTGCAGGTATGACTGCCATTTTATGGATGAAGAAACTGAAGATCAGAGAGGTTGTTAATTAACCTGCTCAGGGTCACACAGCTGTAAAAAGTCTGAAGCAGGAATCCTTCAAACCTAGCACGTCCTCTACCATGTCACATTACCAGGACAGGTGATTGGACTTTGTCCAAGGTCACATGGGGTTAGTAAGTCACAGAAAGCTGAGATTCGGGACCAGCTCCTTTGACTCCTAGCCCAGCATTCTTTTATCAACAATACACTCACTCTCTCTATCTAAAAAAAAAAATATTCCCTGAATATAAAGTATGGGGCCTGGATGAGACCTAAGCAGTGCTGGGGCTTGCTGATGAAGGAGACTGTGTATATGCTGAGAAGTACCCATCCACATGCTGTGGGAGATCTAGCCTATCTTGGGCCATTCTTGGGACTCCCAGTGGCTAGGGTTTGCTATCCAGGCAGCTGAGGCAAAGCTTTCCAAGCTTGGGTCCCGTCTGCTACCCTGCCAATTAACTGCATCTTGGGTGATTGCTCCTGCCCTGCCATCTGTTACCAGCTCAGGGAAATACTGTATCCTGAAGAGCGCTTCCCAGGTGGTCACCCCAAGGACTAGGGCTGCAGCTGCTCTTATCTTCTCCTCCTCTGCAATTCTCTGTTTAGCACTGCAGTTTGAGGGGACATGTGGTCAGATCTCATGCCCACCCTGACCTTTCCCTTCTGTCCACACACACACACACACACACACACCATGATTTCATATCCACATACAGTCTTCCATACCCCCAGGTAGTAAGGCATTTGCAGCTGTTCCTGTCATGCTGCCCAGCTTACAGTGGAAAAAATCCTTGGCTTTTCATTCAAGAGGGCTGGATTTGGAGTCAGAAAGAATCTTGCCTAAGGCTCTTACTAGTTGTGTGACCCTGGGAAAATCCTTAACCTCTTTGATCCTCAGTTATTAAAAAAAAAAAAAGTTACATAATGAGTTATACTTGCCATACCTACTTCACAGAGGACCTAGGTTCAAATTCTTTTCCTACCACCCAATGATCTTGAGCTATCCAAAGTCTGTCACATTTTTGTGCCTCAGTTTCCTAAAATGTAAAAGAAAAGGACTATACTATTGGAGAATGTTAAAATTAGGAGGTATCTCATTGGCCATGTAGTTAGCCATGAAAGGTGCTGACTGCTGTAGAAACGTGAAGAAAAGCTGAAGAGAAGGTCACCACTAGTACCAAGGGGTGACTATCTGGGAACACAGAATCTAACTTCTTTTATACAGTAATATGCTACTGGGCTCTAGACTGTCCATCATTCCTGTATACCCACATGTAGAAGCAAGCACCACAGCATCCCCAGGGTGGCTGCCCAACACAGGTTCTTAGATCTGCTTTGTTAAAGGAAAGCAACTCAAAATTGGTTAACAAGCTTACTTTAATCAGTCAAATATGTATTGTTTACCTAGTTCAGGGGAAAAAGGGCAGCACCCAGAACTTCAGAGTATACAGACAGAATTATCAAGACAGAGAAACAGATCGAGTAGACAGGTTTCCAAACTGTCCAACCATTAGATCCATACCAAATCAATACCTGGGTTTTTCAAAGCTTCCCAGAGTCTCATCTGATCAAATCACAGAACACTTCTCAAAGTGAGCCCCAAAGCAAAGACTCACATCAGGGATTATATAGCCTTCTCCTGGGTCAGAGAATGTAACCACCCTCTTGACCCACTGCCCAATCACACAGTATCAAGGTATGGGCATTCCTGAAAACCAAGCCTCCTGCCACAGGCTCCATGTGACCACATTCAGCCTATTAGGAGGCAGAGTATATTTTCAAATCAAGGAAGGTTCTCAGAGTCTCTTAAGCCTATCAAAGGGCCTAGGGGCAGGGAAGATCTTTAAATTTGCATTTCCATTACACCACAACACATAAGTCTTGTGAAAACTGAAATGAGAAAAAACATCCAAGTATCTACTTTAATTGTTGAAGAGGCCTGTGTCCCAGGGGAAGTTGATAACCATCTGACGGGGGCAGAGCCCAAGCAAATGAGAATTGTAGGTGGAATCACTACCCCTTTGTCTGAAGAGTCAAAAAGGAAAACTGAGCTTTCTCCATGATTAGTTAATAGAGTTAATGGAAAGGAGGAGGAAGAGGAAAGAATGCTTGTTAATTGAAAAAAATTAAATTAGAAAAGGAAGTTAAGCTCCTTTTGAGTAAAGATTGTTTCATTCTTTGGATTTGTATCCCTAGTGCTTGGCATCTAGTAGGAGCTTAATAAATGATTATTGATTAATTAGTGGATTGATTGATGGAAGGGCTATATCAGAGGAGTAGGGAATCAGTGGTAAATAATTGTGATATTAATATAAGATTTAGGCTGAAGAGACAGGAATTTTATTTATTGATCTCCCAAGATTATTGTGAGGGATATACATTTCATAAACTCTAAAGTACGAAATAATCGTATATTATTTTATCGGTATAAAAAACTCTCTGATGAGAAAATTCCCTCTATCAACGTAGGTCACCACTTTCTCTGCAATTTATAATCTTAGAGGATTGCCTAGAGTAAAAGTGTGAAACACATAGTCTTCTTGATGGCCTGTGACACTCTAGAGTGGGACCTGAGCCAGATTAAAATATAATTGAGAAATATTTAGCAAAATAAATAAAAATACAATACCACATAAATAATGTCAATATGTGGTTTTCTAAGTCCCTATGCAGCCTATCAGGATCCTTCCCTATTGTTTTGTGCTTCCCATTCTATCTGAGTTTGATTACACTGGTCAAGAGCACTATGATCTTAAGTGACTTGTCACAAAGTGTCAAAGTCAGAACTTGAACCCAGACCTCCTTAGCTCCAAGGCCAGATCTCTAACCACAAGAGCAGGCTGCCTGTGCAATAACCACAATCATGAAATTAGCTTACATTTACATGTCACCTTAAGTTTGCAAAACACTTTACATACATGATGACATTTGATATTCACGATAACCTTGAGAGGTAAGTACTATAATTTTATAGATAAGGAAATTGAATCTCAGAGAAGTTAAGTGACTTACTCATTGTCAAATAGCTAGTAAGACTCTGAGGTGCAGGTTAGAGTGCTGTGCCTGGAGTCGGGAAGATTCCTCTTCATTAGTTCAAATCTGGCCTCAGATACTTCCTAACTCTGTGAGCCTGGGAAAGTCATTTAACCCTATTTGCCTCACTTTCCTCATCCTTAAAAAATGAGCTAGAGAGGGAAATGGTGAACTACTCTAGCATCTTTGCCAAGAAAACCCTAAATGGGTCACAAAGGAGAGTCAGACATGACTGAAACAACCAAACAACAAGAATGCTTTTTAAAAAACAGATTTTAATTGATATCTTCTGTTTTCACATTGCCTAGATTTTTCCCATATCCCTACTCCTCCCCCTCTGTAAAATGAGGATAATAATTACATCTATCTCCCAGGTTTGTTGTAAAGATCAAATGAAATTATATATGTAAGACCTTTGCAGCCTTAAAATGCCACATAAATATTAGGCATTATTATCACTGTCTTAGAGCCCAACAATATTCCATCACATTCATTTGGCACAATTTGTTTAGCTATTCCCCAATCAATAGGGAGTTGATTAGTCTCCAGTTTTTTGCTAACAATGTGAGTCATTATTAATATTAAATGGAGGAAAGAAAGGAAACTGACCTGAATGGCACAAAGGATTAACACTAAGTACCCTTATTGGGGATGAGTAATGTCCCTGGATCCTCCTAGCAGAACATAGGCAGGGGAGGGTGAGAGAGGGAGAGAGAGACAGAGACAAAGACAGAGATAGAGAGAGAGAGAGAGAGACAGAGACAGAGAGAGACAGAGAGAGAGAGAGACAGAGAGAGAGAGAGACAGAGAGACAGAGAGAGAGAGAGACAGAGAGACAGAGAGAGACAGAGAGACAGAGACAGAGACAGGGAGACAGAGAGACAGAGAGAGACAGAGAGAGAAGGTGAGGGTACATCGAGAGTGAATAAGGAGGAGAGAGAAAGGTAAAAGGAAGAAGAAAGAAAATGAAGGAATTCAATTCAATAAACACTAAGTACCTATTATATCCAGAGTACTGTTGTAGGTACTAGAAATTTTTTTTAAAAACAACAACAAATAGGAAACAGTCCTGGATCTCAAGGAGAGCTAAATCTCAAAGAAAGCATAAAATAGATAATAAGATAACTGAATAGCACAATCTCATTATTGAAAGGAACCTCAGAGGTTAGCTAATCCAACTAACCCTTAACTGAGCAATGACGCCTTCTACAACATACTCGACAAATGGTTGTTCAGCTTTTGTTCAAAAACCTTCTGAGGGAATCAACTGCACTTTTGGATAGCAACATGAAATATGATACCAGCACAATATGATATTTCTTGACCACTATGTACAGAACTCTGTTCTAAGGCAGTGAGCGAGTTGGGGGAGTGCAACACAAAATTTAGATAAGACTTAGTCTCTGCCCTCAATGACCTTGCTGTCTAGTAACATACATTGCGCCATATTGGCACATGCAGAAGTCAATTCATATTGCAAACAGATGTCCCGTTTGAATGTTGTCTCTTTGTGGAATGTGGTGCTTAAACTAGGTTCATGGATGTTTATTTTATCATCATTCTTTGTTATTAGTACTATTGATCAACCTGGGCAAATCATCTAACCCCATTTACCTCAATTTCTTAACCTGTAGTATGAACTGGAGAAGGAAATGGCAAACCACTCCAGTATCTTCACCAAGAAAACCCCACATGGGGTCACAAAGAGTAGAGCACGATGGAAATAACTGAACAACAATTTGCTAGGCATTATACTATGGCTGAGGATACTAACGCAAAGAATTAAACAGTCTCTACCCCTAATAGGGAGACAAGTATATATAGACAGCATGAATATGAAGTTAATAAATACAAGGTATTTGAAGAGGGAAGGCACTAGGAATTGGGGGGAATTGTTCAATCATTTTTCAGTTGTGTCCTACCCTTTGAGTTCCCATTTGGGGTTTTCTTGGCAAAGATACTGGAGTGGTTTGCCATTTCCTTTTCCAGCTCATTTTACACATGAGAAAACTAAGGCAAATGGGGTTAGTCCAGGATCACACAGTTAGGAAGTGTCTGAGGCTGGATTTGAACTCAAGAAGAGGAATCTTCCTGACTACTGGCCAAGCACCTTATTCACTGCACTACCTAGCTACCCTGTTGGGGGAGTACAATATAATAAATACAGTACAATAAATATTTATTAAGCAACTATGTGTCAGGTACTTTTCTGAGTGTTGGAGATACAAACAAAAACAAAAAGACAGTCCCTCCCCTCAAGGAGTTTACAATCTAATAGGGGAATCAAGAGAGGTGATTCACAAATAAAATGGTACTTGAACTGCATCTTTGAGGCAGAAGTAAGGAGGAAGTACATTCCAGGTATGTGGGGTGGCCAAAGCAGAGCCATAGGAGAGAGGAGATGCAGTGTTATATGTCAAGAACAGAGAGAAGGCCAGTTAGGCTGGATCACAGACTGAGAAAAGGAGAGGGAAGAGTATAATGTTCAATGAGATTAGAAAGATGGGTTGGGCTCAGGTTGTATAGAGCCTTCACATCTAAATGGAGGAGTTCATATTTGATCCTAGAGACAATAGGGAACCTCAGGAGTTTATTGATTAGGGGAGAAGACATGATCAGTTCTCTGTTTAGGAAAACTTCCTTTGACAGCACTGTGTAGGATAGATTGGAATGGTGAGAGACTTGAGGCATGAAGACCAATTAGGAGGTCACTGCAATAAGGGCAGCCATGTGGCCAGGCCTGGGAGACAGGAAGACACTTCTTCCTGGGTTCAAATCTGGTCTCAGACACTTTCTAGCTGTGTGACCCTGGACAAGTAACTTAACCCCATTTACCTCAGTTTCCTCATGTGTAAAATGAGCTAGAGAAGGAAATGGCAAACCATTCCAGCATCTTTGCCAAGAAAATAAAATTGGAGTCATGAAGATTTGGGCATGACTGAAAAATGACTGAACAACAATTGCAATAATCTAGGCAAGAGATGATAAGGGGCAGAGCTAAAGAGGCAGTTGCATGAAGGGTAGGATACAAGGAATGTTGTGGAAATAGTAATGGCAAGATTCACCAGCTGATTGGATATTGAGATGAGGGAGAGTGAGGAGTCAGGAATGATGCTTAGGTCACGAGCCTGAAAGATTGGAAGGACTGTGTCACCTTCTAAAAAAAAGTAAGGAAATTTGGAAGAGGGAGGATTTAAGGGGGAGAAAGATAATGAGTTCAGTTTTGGACATGTTAAGACTAATATGTTTCCAGGATGTCTAGTTTGAAATGTGCAATCAGCAATTCATAATGCAGAACCAAAGCTCAGGAGAGATCCTGGGGCTGGATATATAGAACTGGGAGTCATCTACATAGACCTGATACTTAAACCTATGAAAGTTGATGAGGATACCAAGAGAGTAGAGAGGAAGAAGAGAAAGGGGCTTAGGATAGAGCCTTTATGAACTGGCATAGAGTAAAATATACAAAACCAAAAGAACAGCATGCACAATGAATACAGTAACATAAATGAAAAGAACAATAAAATAAAGCTTAAAACCAAGTAATTGCCAGTGTTTGGCCCTTTAGCAAACTTAAGAAGGAGCCTCCCTCCTTTCAGTAGAAAGCTGGGAAACTACAGATATAGAATGTTGCATGCCAAAGTAAGTCACTGTGTTGAGTGGTTTTGCTTGACTGTTTTTTCTTTGTCACAAAGAGCTTGTCAGGGGAAGAGTGATTATATTTGAAAATTACCATGATATAGCAAGAATAGGTATCAATATAAACTTTATTTTAAAAAAGAAAAAGCATAGAAAGGAACCAGCAGTAGAAAAGAAGACTAGACTCCATTTAGAGTTCAGAGAAGCAAACCCAGAGAGCTCGCGGCAGTTATGGGTCTGAGGTACCTTGGACAGGGTCCCTTCCTAAAATGCTAGAAAGTCTAAGGCAAGGAAAATCTGCTTAGCAATAGAAGGGTAAAATCAGAAATCAAGAGGTGGTGGTTTTCTTTCTTAGAACTGTGTGTTTTATTGTACTGCAGGGGAGTGTTTTTTTCCCAAGTAACCTGTGGGACAACATTGCAGCTTTGGGATGCTTTCATTCTGATGTCCCAGATTAATTTCTGTTCTCTGGCTTGGGATCCCTCTAGGACTTTTAACATTTATTCTTGTGAAGGAATCCTCATAATGCTTAGTGTGTGCAATGAGACTTTTTTGACCTAGTTTAGAGTCAGAGCAATCACAGGGGCTGATTATAACTGCAACAGGAGTGTCATTATTATTATTCCTTATAACTCGACTCTGCCTTTCATGCTGGATGCTAAAATTACTTTGCCTACTTGTACTTCCCCTCAGGAGAGGGTTGGGTGGAAAGGGCCTGCTCTTTGGATTAATGATGGACTGAGGCAGCACACAGAAACTCGCCCTAGATCACACAGCAGGGAAATGTCTTCGTGGGCTGACTGGTCAGATGACACTGTCTGGGAAAAAATCATCAGCTGTGATGCTGGCAGACAAGAACAGCTATGCAAGCATGGTAGGAGGGTGGGAGCAATGAGGGCTATTTGTGTAAGAGATGTCAAATGCCAGTGGAATGAAGGGAAACTATAGATAGAGGACGATTCAGAAGGTCATCAAGTTGAACATCATACTAGGGAAGACAGCAACCAGAGGAAACTAGAGTATAGGTTGTAATCTCATGGGAATTTATATAGCCAGAAAAGGTAGGATGACAGGAAAAAAAATTAATGAGCCCAGAAGTCAGGAGCCAGGCAAACTGTGATAAATCCAGGATCAAGGCTTTCACTGAAGGTCACAACTGCCACACTCAGTATTCTCTCTAGAGTGGTGGTGGTTCTCAAACTTACTGGACCCAGAACCCCTTTAGACACTTACAATTATTGAGGACCCCCCACAAGATCTTTTCTTCATCTGGGTTACATCTCTTGATGCTTATGCTGTTAGAAATGAAAACAGCTTAGTGCTTTACAAAAATAGTTTTGATCCCATGGCCCCTTCCTCCCACCCCCACAGCAGTCCCCAAACTGTACTGTGAAAACCGCAGCTCCACAGGAGTGAACTTTTAGAACTGATCTGTATATTCCAGCCATACCTCCTTTCTGCTGCCAGATGGAAGGGCTTGTACAGCTTCCCTCCACATGGACTACCTCTCTTGGTCACAGGGCTATGGTTTGCTGGAGTATTGCTAGTGGAAATTTTATACTGGTCTTAGTGCATGGAGGTTTCTGACAGGTTGCCAAGAGTGACTATAGACCCTTGGTCCTTCCAATCAATGAGAGCCTAGAGATAGCTTCTTTCAAAATGGAAAGTTCAGGATTTCCTTCACCATGAATTTCTGTCAACCTCCTAGGACTATAGATGGTCACATGTTTGGCAATCAAGTCAACAAGCATTTATTATTCGCCTACTGTGTGCCAGGGACGGTGCTAAGTTTTGGGGTACAAAGAAAGACAAAAAAAGGTCCCTACTTTCAAGGAGCTCACATTCTAATGGGGAGGACAACATGCAAACTATGTAAAGTGTACGTATGTGTGCGTGCGTGTGTGTGTGTGTGTGTGTGTGTGTGTATGTATGACTAGAGGTGATCTCAGAGGGAAGGCAGTAAGTTTAAGGAGGACTGGCAAAAGCTTCTTCTAGAACATGGAATTTTAGCTGAAATTTGAGGGAAGCCAGGAGGAGGAAATGAGGAAGGAGGGAATTCCGGGCTTGGGGAACAGTCAGTGAAAATGTACAATTGGGAGATGTAGTGTCTTGTGTAAGGAAAAACAAGGTGACTAATGTCACTGTATGAGCATATGTGGTGAGGAGTTAGGTGTAAGAAGACTGGAAAGGTGGGGAAAATCCAAATAGAGGGTTTTATATTTATCCTAGAAAAAATAAGGAGCCACTGGCATTAACTGAATAGATGGGGTGACAGATTTGTGCAGGCAAAAATAATGACACAGGGCAGCTAGATGGTGCAGTAGAAAGAATGCTAGGTCTGGAGTCAGGAAGACCCAAGTTCAGCTCCCACCTCAAACACTAACTGCTTGACCCTGGCCATGTCACTTAGCCTCAAGTTTCTTCAACTGTAAAATAGGGATAATAATAATAGGACCTGCCTCCTAAGGTTGTCGTGAGAATCAAATGAAGCAATGTATATAAATCATGAGGCACAGTACTTGGCACATAGTAGGCACTTAACAGACACTTGTTTCCTGAGCGGCCCTTACATTCTGTGTGACCCTGAGGCAATGTGTCTGCCTCAGTTTCCTCATCTATAAAATTGAGATAATAGCACCCATCTCCCAGGGCTGTTTTGATAATCAAATGAGAAAATATTTATAAAGTGCTTTGCAAGCCTTAAAGTTATTATCATCAGCTATTACTAATGAACTGGGTATACTTATACTTTATACTTAATACCATTAGAACCCATGAAATACAAGATGAATATCTAATAAGGCAGGAAATCATTTCTGTTGACAACCCATAAGACATGTCCAGGACACCAAGAAGCAGGGATGCAAAGGAATTGTTAAGGACTGCAATGCCCCTGCAGGATTTCCAACAGAGCCCAGGCATAAACCTCTGATGTCCAGGTGTAGTGATCCACACTGGACTGTATAAATGTCCATAAAAATAGCAGATAGCCACATGCAGCATTTTTTTTGGAGGGGGGAAGGCAAGGCAATTGGAGTTAAATGACTTGCCCAAGGTCACACAGCTAGTAAGTGTGTCAAGTGTCTGAGGTCACATTTGAACTCAGGTCCTCCTGACTCCTGGGTCGGTGCTCTATTCACTGCGCTGCCCCCACATGCAGTATTTTAAACAATTTCACATAGCCTGAAGCTGCTCCATTATGGCACAAGGTATAGTCCCTTGGTCCAGTATTCCTAGGACAGCAGTGAACAGAAACATCCATCAAAGATAAAGCCCCATTCACATAATTAGGACTAAATTTTCACATAGAGTTGTGAGCTGCACTTGGGTCTAAGTACCTCCCTGCTGCTGCTGAGTAGATGAAGTTCATAGTGTTCAGGTGGAGCTTGGTAATGAGAAAGTTTTCTACCTATAGGAAGGCTTGCAGAGGTTGGCTCTTGGTTTTGACGCCTGGAGGATAATGCCATGTCTTATGGATATGAGTGCTGATATGCAGGAAGCCTTAAAGAATGATACTAGGTATTGTATTGGTTTAGTTTATGGGCTCATGGAAAGGGCTGTCACCAGAAACCCTGATGCTGCCAGATTTGGAACACTACCTTTGGAGCCAACAGCTCTTTCTCCGAGTCTCTAATTTCATTTGGCTGAGGATTTTTCCCAAGAGAAATATGCCCATGGGTGGGTCTGGGCAGATTGAAGATTGGTCTGGGAAAGGATGGCTTTTACTTCATTGGAAACAATTAATTCCATATAAATGATGGGAACCAGAGCACACCAGGATGGGAAACCAGTGAATGCTGTGTTTGTGATACCCCAATCAAGGAGGGGGCCAATTTGTGGGACAGGAGGTAGGCAGTTGATGCCAACAATACTAATGAGGGCACCAACCTTTCTCTCCTTCTGAAGCTATGTGTAGTCAGCATTACAATGGCACAGCCATGTATAATTCAATCCAGTGACACTGGTCACCTTTCTGTTCTTCAAACAAGATGCTCCATTTCCTAACTCCAGACATTTTTACTGATTACCCTTCATGTCTGAAATTCTCTCTCCTCCCATCTCTATTTTCCTTCAAGACCCAATTAGACTCTCACCTTCTATAAAAATCCTTTCCCATTCCCCCTCAATTCTGGTGCCTTCTCTCTATTAATTACCTTCATGTTATCCTGTCAATAGCTTGCTTGTCCAGAGCTGTTGCATGTTGTCTCTCCAATTTCTACCCCAAACATTCATAAGGACTTTGTGTGCCTGCCCTGTGGTAGAGCCTTCCAAACTCATGCTGAGCTGATCAGCCACAGTCAAACACAGTGTACATTAACCATGATTTTGTAGTGTCATTTTGGTCCTCTTGGAGTATAAAGGATAGAAAGAACATATTTGTTTGTGTGTTGTTTCCCTGATTACATGGTCAGCTCCTTGAGAGCAGGGACTGTCTTTTGCCTTTTTTTTGGTATCCTCAGGGATTAGCACAATGGCTAACACATAGTAGGTGCTTAATAAATGTTTAATGACTGACTTAACAGCTAGTTTCTGACTTCTAGACCACTGTTTCCTCCACTTGACCTTACACAACAGAGTTGACTGTAGAATTGCTGTGGAACTCGGGAGAGTTTGGCTACTGCGGTGACCCTCTATGCATCTGTATTTTTGTTCCTTTGTATTGGGTACAATCCCTGGTGAGATTCTTCCTAAATGGACTATGCTATCCATTGCTAAACAAAGGGATAGACCTAGGCCAACACTGTGCCACAAGGTCAGTAACAATTCTAATCTTAACAATGCTTTCCAGACCTTTCTCTGTTCTTTTGGATGTGCCTATGCAGATGCAGCAGCAGCCTGATAATAATAGCTAACATTTATATAGCACCTACTATGAGTCAGGCACTGTCCTAAGCACTTTACTAATGTTTCTTTTTATTCTCACAACAACCCTGGAAGGTAGGTGCTATTATTATCCCCATTTTACAGTTGAGGAAACTGAGGCAGAGAGAGGTTAAGTGACTTCTCCAAAGCCACACATTGGAAATAGTGAGTTCAGGCATCACTTAACTCCATTGGAATTTAGTTATCTTTGTATGATTTATATGTTGAATTAGGTGGTCTCGAAGGTCCATTCCAGCTCTGTCTGTGGCCAGATTTGAATTTGGGTCTTTCCAGGCCCATCACTCTACCCATAGCACCAAATTAGCTGCCCCTTTATAATATATAATGATGTTACAGATTCAGTGGAGGATTGCAGAGGTATCAATCACATGGCCAGTATGCCTTTACACTCCCAAGGGCCCCCAAAGCAGATCAAAATCTAATTGAGAAATATTTAACAAAACAAATAAAAATACAATAGCATAGATAATGTTGATATGTGTTTTTCTAAGTCAATATGCAACCGACAGGGATCCTTATGTACAGTTTAGAAGCCCCCATTGGAACTCTCTGACCTTTAACTCTGCTCTCTCTGTCCATCCCACAAGACTCATCTTCTTAGAATACTGTTTTCATCATGTCATTCCCCTGCCAAAAAGTCTTCGTTAGCTTCCTGTTGCCTCCCATATCAAATCCAATCTCCCTTGACTGGATTTCACAGCACCTCCAGAGTTTGCCAGCTGGACTTATATGGAGGCAGCAAGGTATAGGATCATGGGATTTAGAGCTGGAAGGTGCCTTTGAGACCACCTAATTCAACCCTTTCATTTATAAAGGTGAGTAAACCCCAGTGGAGCAAAGTGATGCCTAAAGTCCCACAGAGCCTGAGAAGCAATTCAAATCCAGGTCCTCTGACTTCATATCTAGAGTTATTCCCACTATATCAAACTGTCTCCCCCGGATGAATTCAATGGACTTGTTTCCAGCAGTACCACTGAGAGTGATCTCCCTGGGTGCAGCGGTTCCTAAAAAGACCAGGATGTGGTCGCTAGTCCCTGGCATCCTGAGTCTAAATTCTCTTATTAAGGTATTAATAGTGATAATCACTTTAAAATTATAGTATGGGAGACAACCACCAGAGGGAGACAGGGTACAAACCTAGCAGTAGAATTGCAAGAACAAGATTGTAGATATTCAAAGAGTTGAAAGGGCAGGAGCCAGGTAAGCTGAGATAATTTTAGAAGCAAAGGTTTAACTGAATAGAGATTGCCACACTTAGCTTGCTCTCTGGTAGTAAGTTCTTTTATATGCATATGTATTTGGGCTAGATATAAGCATGTTTCTGTTTCTTAAAAGACCAATCTGTTTCTTAAAAGACCAATAACACACAACCCCCTTGGGTTCTTTTTTGTTTCTTTTTGTTTTAAATATTTTGTTTTTCCCCAATCACATGTAAAAACAATTTTTAACATTGGTTGTTTTTTTAAACTTTTGAGTTCCAAATTCTATCCCTCCCTTCCTCCCCTATTCCCTCCCTGAGATGATAACTAATCTGATATAGGTTATACATGTGGAATCATGTAAAACATTTCCATATTAGTCATTTTATAAAACTGAAAAGAAGGAAGGAAGGAAGGAAGGAAGGAAGGAAGGAAGGAAGGAAGGAAGGGAGGGAGGGAGGGAGGGAGGGAGGGAAGAAGGAAGGGAAGGGAGGGAGGGAGGAAAGAAGGGACGGAGGAAAGGAAGGGGGGAAATAGGGAGGGGAAAACAGTATGCTTTAGTCTGTATTCAGATGACGTCAGTTCTTTCTTTGGAGGCAGACAGCATGTTTCATTATGAGTCCTTTGGGATTGTCTTGGATCACTGTATTGCTGAGAAGAGCTAAGTCTTCACAATTCTTCATCGTACAATATTGCTGTTATGGTGCACTGTTCAGGTTCTGCTCGCTTCACTTTGAATCAGTTCATGTAAGTCCAGTTTTCTCTGAAATCATCCTGCTTGTAATTTCTAATAGCACAATAATGTTCCATCATAATTCACTTCCTGCAACTTGTTCAGCCATTCACCAGTTGATGGGCATCCCCTCAATTTCCAGTTTTTAACTGTCACAAAAGAGCTGCTATAAATTTTTTATAAATGGGCACAACCCTCCTGTTGATGGAGAAGGGAGGCAGTGTGGGGCAGTGGAAGGAAGAGTAGGGTTGAAGGCTCTGCCCCTACCACTTGTACAACCTTGGGTAATTCCTTGTCCTTTATGAACCTCAATTTCCTCAACTCTAAAATGAATGTTTGGGCTATGTAACATAGCCTCTTATCCTAAAATGCTGGGGGGAGAAGTTTGGAACTAAGCACAGAGGAAGAGAAGGGAGGGAAGGACCATGTATCTGGATAGGGAAGTTTCAGTGGAATTGAGAATGTTGGAAAAAGAGGAGCCAATTCCATCCATAACTACATCCTACACTCACAATTATCATCATCAACTAATCAAGCAGCAAATATTTATTTAACACCCATGTGTCTGAAAGACAGTGCAGTGTAATGGATAGAAAGCCAGATTTATAGCCAAGAAAATATGGGTTCAAGTCTCACTGCTGGCTGTGTGATGCCCAGCAAGGCATTTAACTTCTCAGACAGCTCTCAGACAGCCTATACCTTGCAGAGAAGATGCCAATAGATCATTCCTTGTTGGGTCCCTCTCCTCCTATGAGCCAGGAACCTTTATGCACCTGGAAATACAAATACAAAAATGAGATTGGAAGAAACCACAAAAGTTCATATATTTATCCCCCCTGTCTCTGGAAGTTCCATATCTAATTAAACCCTAGATCATCCTCAAGATAGTGCTAAGATATTTAAGGAGGATTCAATCCCTGACTTCCAGGAGGCACACGCTAACTCCCCTCATTCTCCCAACAACCTGCTAGCTTTGATATTCATGTTATCCCTCTCCATACAAAGACAGGCATTTGGAAGCAGTTACAGTCTTGCCTTGAGCATAGTGGAAGGCAGAATTATAGTTCTAGGGCCAGAACTGTACAAATATAAGTTGGCCTAGCTGACCTCGGACATCAGCTGAGATGTTCTGGAAGCCAGTGTGTGCCAGAGCAGCAGAGCTGAGACTCTAACCCAAGTCTCTTGAATTTTATGATTCATTTAAAGAGATGTAGTGTCTGAAACAAAGGAGGTCACTGTCCCAGTGCTTGTTGTTCAGTTGCGTCTGACTGACTCTATGTGACCCCATTTGGGGTTTTCTTGGTAAAGATAATGGAGTAGTTTTTCATTTCCTTCTCCAGCTCATTTTACATGAGATGAAACTGAGGCAAACAGGGTTAAGTGACTTGCCCAGGATCACACAGCTACTAAGGGTCTGGGACCAGATTTGAACTCAAGAAGATGAGTCTTCCTGATTCTAAGGCCCCACACTCTATCCACTGATATAGTGTCACCTAGCTGCCCTGTTGACCACCCAGTCAATAAGCCCTTATTTATAATGTGCCAGACACTGTTAGACTATCTCTGCTGCATGTCTCAGGACCACATTTGGAGTTTAGTGTCCTTGACACTACATATTAGGAAAGTGTATCAGCAATGCAATATTCTCAATGCCTACAGCAATTAAAAATATGCTGATGTGCTTATTAATCACATAATATATCAGGCTTGCTATATGGGGGATAAAGCTAGAACTTTTATTAAAACACCAAATGACTGAGTCCCAAAACCAGAAAGTCAAAGCCATCAGAGTAGTTATGAAATTGGCACAGGTAGATAAAATATATAAAACAGAAAGCACCCACATTCTCAGGCCTTTAAAACAGAACAGGCTACCTCAGGCAAAGGTCCTCCTCTCCCCACTCACAGCAACTACTCCTAGCAGCTCTGGCCCCTGGCAGTCCTCAGCAGGAGTCCTTAGCAGAAATTCTGGCTGGCTCAAAAAAGGGTTCACACCTCCACCTCCACCTCGGCCGCTACCACTGCCACTGCCTCTGCTGCTGCTGCCACCGTTGCCGCCACTGCCAGCCACTGCCGGAACTCTAGCTTGGCTTTCGCTTCCTCTTGCCCCACCCCTTCCTGCTACGTCAGCAAGTCCAACGGGCCATGGAAGATCTTTAAATCCCATAACCCTTACAGAAGGGTATGGACAAACTAGGATGTCTTCAGAGGAAAGTAACCAGGATGATTAGAGGAGAAAATTACAAACTCTTGGCAAGAAAATTCCAAATGGGGTCACTAAGAGTCAGTCACTAAGAGTGACTGAAACAACTGAACAACAGCCAAGAGGGTGAGGGGACCAGGAATTATACTGTATACTGTATTAGAATGAGTTGAAGAGATTGGAATTGCTCACGCTTTGAAAAAAGGAATTGAAGACAAAACTGTATGGAAAGACCTTCAGGGGATTCTCTTTCAATTGTGGTCTCCAAGTACTGACTTGGGTGTCAATATGTTGAGGATATCATGCTTGGGTTCTCAGTCAGGCATTGTTTGGGCTAAATGACCCCTGAGACCTTCTAACTCTGAGATTCTGTGCCTCTGGACTTCCAGACCTGGTGTTCTTTCCTCCGTACCTTACTGCATTTGTAGGTGTAAGCCACAAGATGGAAGCACATTTCCTAGAAATTTATGGGGCAAGTTTGCCACAGAGTAGTCTCTTAGAGGGGCTTGGTGTTGGTAGCTGGTGAGAAGACTTGAGTTAACAACATACCTAAGACACTGTGTAACCTTGGACAATTCACTTAACATCTGTTTCCTCATCTGCCAAATGAGGACAATAATAGTGCCTACCTCATAAGGTTGTGCAAGGATTAAATGAGATAATACACATAAAACCCTTTGCAAAATTTACAGCAATATATAAATGTTAAAATATAATATATAAATGTTAGCTATTACCATTAGGTATGTGGTAGGCGATGAGAGTTCAGGAATAGGGAGACGTCACAGACTCAAGAACACTGCTTTCCTTTTTCATTCGACAATATAGCTATAAACCCACTAGAATGTACCAGAGGGTCCTTTCCTTGCCTCTTGCTCCATTGATTTTCTTGCTTCTCCATTGGAAAAACATTTATTAAGCTCTTGCTATGTGTCAAGCAACGTTCTGAGCCCTGAGAATACAAACAAAAGCACAATGGTACCTGCTGTCAAAGAGTTCACGTGCTAATTAGGGGACACAACATATGTAAGATCCAGCTGTAGGGCACATACAAGTCCAGTCCTTTGTTCATTTTTCTTCCCTAAGTCACACATTCATTCTCTTCCAATTCTCCCCATGTCCTCTTTGAGATCTAAGGACAAACAGCAACATCTCTCCACCCTTTTCTAACACATTCAGCACCCTGGACAAAGACTATATTTAAAAGGCGTCTATGTAGTGTATAGACTGAGAAACAATACTGTAGATCAAAATTCTGCAGGATTGGGGAAATCAGGATCAAAATCATGTCCTCCAAGTCATCTGACCTTTTGTAAATTAGCATTCTGCTTCCCTGGAGGGAGGTCATTTCAAATCCAACATACCACTGGGGTAGAAGTTCAGATATGAGTGGTCTAAAAAGGATTTCCCTGGTTCAGAGAAGCCACAGGCCTAAATGAGAGATCCTTTTACATATTGCATCAGTTTTGGATTCCCAAGGAAGTCCTAGAAACATTCCAACCCATAAGGGTTGAACAGTGCTTTCCCAACATCCCAAGAGAATTCTGAAAATTGTGATGCCATCTGACATTCCCATAGTTACTCTAGACAGCATCTCCCCTGCCCTGCTTTGCAAGTGGGCAGTCAACAGTTAAAGAGAGAACATGAGGGATTAAAGTATGACAGCCAGAGTTGAAGTATCAGTTTTGTTGGTTCTGTATGCAGACTTATCACCTGCCTCTGAATCTTCTTTTTCATTCTCCTGCCCCTACGACCAACCACCGTGCTCCATTCTCAAAGAATCACAGCGTGGTACAATGAAAAGAACACTAAATTTGGCATTATAAGACCTGAGTTCAAATCCCAGCTCTACCACTTAGCCTTGTGACCTTGGACAAGATACAACTTCTCCTGGGCTTCTTCACTAGCAAAATGAGTTGTTGTTCAGTCATTTTTCTCCCTGACCCCATTTGGGGTTTTCTTAGCAAAGATACTGGAGTGATTCACCATTTCATTCTCCAGCTCAGTTTACAGATGAAGAAACTGAGGCAAACAGGGTTAAGTGACTTACCCAGGGTTACACAGCTAGGACGTGTCTGAGGCCATTTTGAACTCAGGAAGATGAGTTCATCTCCGCTCTACTGCACCACTTAGCTGCTCCATCCTCTTCCTGTTTTCCTCACCAGTTCTAACACATTCAGCACCCTGCACAAAAACTAGCAAGAAATTTTGATATTCAAAAGACATCATTGTATAGACTGAGAAACAATGCTCTGGACCAAAATTCTATGGGATTAGACTACACAGCCTCTCAGGTTTCTTCCAGTTCTAAATCTATGATCCTATGATAATTTAGACCTCAATAGCCATCTAACTCAAACCATCTTCAAAAAAGAATTCTCATTGCAATATATCTACCAAATGAATGTACGTCCTCAACTTAAAGACCCCAACAGAGTCCAGACAGTTCTTGCTTTACATAAATCATGAAAATTCGACCCCCAGTAGGACCAACAGCAGGAACCCAAGTGGCTCCTGGAGGGCTACAGAGCCATGGAGGGGATGAGGCCATTCAGAGCCCCTCCAAGGGATGGAAGGGTCTGCAGAACAGTCCACTGATGTTAAACAAACATTACACATACAGCCGATACTCCCTTTATTCTGATCCCTTGTCTTTACGCGCTCACCTGTTTTTCTTCCCCTTCTCCTGATCTTCCCCTCCCAGATCTATTTTCTTTGCTTAATTACTTATTAAGCCTTAATCACTGCATAGGCTTTGCCTATTAAGGACCTTAGCTTGAAAAGTCCAAGGTCCCCCAGTGTATCTTGGGCCATTTCCAGTTGCCCAGATCCATATCTGGCTACCGGACCCAGATGGCTCCAGAGGTAAAAGTGAGGCTGGTGACTTTGCACAACCCTCCCGCACTTAAATCCAATTCACTACATGTCGTGGTCCTTCCTGATGTCATAGGCCTTTTCTAGAAAAAAGGACAAATAGTAGTAGTAGCAGCAAGCCCTCTGCCCTTCTCTCTACATACAAGAAAAATATTATAATGACTCAAATTTATTTAGTACTTAAAAGACCTATAAAGTTCTCTCCTCATAATAATCTGAGTTGAGTAATACAAATATTAAGCTCATTTTACATGGGAGGAAACTGAGGCTCAGGGAGCCAAACTGACTTTTTCCATTATAGTCATATAGTGATTTCTGTCAGAGCCAGAATGAGAAACCAGCTCTTCCTGACTACTAGTCCAATGCTGATAGAATGGAGGGACTGGTCAGTGAGTGTCCAGGTTTGAGCCCAATGTCCCCACGGTCTGAGGTAGTAGAGGGGAGAATGTGCCCACAGTTGAGGGAGAGGATATGTATTTACTTCTTACTATAACTTCTCAGTAAATATTCTCTTGTAAAAGCTAATTGATGTTAATTGGTCAGCAATGATATTGGGAAGATATTAAGAGTTAAATGCTATTTGGGCTCTAATCACTGGCAATGACATTGGGAGGAACACGCCAAATGGGGCTCAAGCTAGCTACCCTCTAAGAAGCCTGCTGTGTCTCAGACGTACTTCTCAAAGCCTGAGACAGAGACGTAGCTTATCAAGCTCTGGGGGCCTGACCTGCTTTGTTTTTGAGTTGGGAGATTAAGTTCAAAATCTCACTACACTACTTTGAGGAAATTATCAGGTATAATGCATTGGAAAGAGTGCTAGACTTGGAATAAGAAGACCTGAGTTTGAATCTTAGCTCTGCAATTTACTCACAGTGGGATGGTGAGCAAATCATTTAACCCCTTTGATCCTAAGCTTCCTCATTTGTAACAATTAAAGGGTTGGTAGGTGATCTATGAGGCCTTCTAGCTCCAAATCTCTGCTCCAATGACTAGGAAGAAGGCTACCAGACCAAGAAGAGAGTTGACCTGGCAGGGAGTATGTAAGAAACATGACAGAGCCAGCTTGAATTAAACTTCCAGTGGGAGCAGAAGTTGGCAAAGTTGCAGATCAGAGCTTGATAGATTGTTTTGTTAATTATCTAGACTTAAGTGATGCTGATAATGTCAATTAAACTTTTAAAATGTGAGATATATGTGTATGTATGTGTGTGTATATGTATATGTATGTGTGCATATCTATCTATATTATATTTCTACATATTGATAGAGAGATATTCTGGAAAGCCAGGTGTTAAATGTTTACCTGTATATCACTAAGCATGGAGAGTATCTGTCCTTTAGATGAAAATGGTTCAAGTGAATGAAATATGAAGGGAACCCCAAAGATGGAGGTAGGAATAAATTGGATAAGAGGAATAAATGTTTGTAAATAACATTTGACTCTGGGACAGGAAAAATTATGCTGGGGGCGGGGCACCAGACTTATTTCACTGGTTTTGGGAACTCTGGGAATGAACCCCCCCCCCCCCCAGCACAGCACTACTTTCTCTGTAACTTCATCATAGAGAGATAACTCCCTGAGGTGTCCAAGGTCACACAGCCAGTGTATCAGAGACACAATCCAGTCTTCCTGACTCCTAGGTTAGCCTCTCCCCATTACAGCCAATCGCTTCTCTGATGCCTGAGTAATGATGCACAAGATGCAGTTAACTGGCCCAAAAGATAGAAAGTATTTGGAAAATAAAAAGCACTGAACAGATGGCAGCCATTACTGTTGGTGTTATTATTATTGTTACTTCTTCAAAAAGGAAAAAAAAAGACACCTCATTCTAAACACCTAAACATCTTTGTCCTGACATGAAGGCTCATATTTCCCTACTTTGTCCTTAAAAAAGGAAGCTGTTTGTCCTAGATAGGTGAAATCCAAGTGTGTACATGTATGTGTGTGTCTTTGGGGCGGGGAGAGAGAGAGAAGACAGGGAGAGGCAAGGCAGCAGAGGGGAGACAAGTGAAGAGAAACAGAGAGGGACTGAGAGAGAGAAAGAGAGGAGACAAAGAGGGGAGGAGACGAGGGGGGGGGAGGAGAGGAGAGAGGTAGAGAGAGAGAGAGAGAGAGAGAGAGAGAGAGAAGGGGGACAGGCAGGGGGACTGAGAATGGGGGAGAGGGATCGAGAAAGGGGGAGAGAGAGCAACTTCACTTTTAACCACTGGATGGCGCAAGAATCGCACTTTTTTTTTTCTTTTTAAGGTTTGTGACCTACTGTTAGAAGGGAGAAGAGGCTGACTGCAGTGATTTGAGCTTTCATCAGGTCTGACTCCCTCCTCCCCCCAACACACACATACACACACACACACACACACACACATACTCACTCACCCTCCCACTCTCACACCCCTAGGGTTCTCCCTTGGACTCCTGGCAGTCCTCAGCTTTGATTTCTCACCAGCCTCCCACAAACAGGTTCTAGCCCCGGAGGGCTTGGCAAAGGCAGGAAAGAGAAGCTGCAGGAGGAGATGGATCCCGCTGCTACCTAAGCCAACTCATTGTTTAATTACAGTCTTGCCCTCTCCCACCCCACCCCCACCCTGCCCCTCACCCCGCCCAGTCACCGGGCACTGCCCAAAGGTGAGGCGAGGTCCAATTTAAAGGGCATAAAATGATCCTTGCCAGAAGCCAAATCTGCGGTAAGCTTTGTTGGTTTGGTTTAATAATTAACATGGGTCAGAAACCTGTTTGGTGCTTTCCTGTAGAGCTGGAGATGTTGTATTTATTGGCACAGTATTTTTTTTTTTTGTGCTGGACCTGAGACACCCCAGTTCTGCCACGTACTATCTGTGTGACCATGGGCAGGCCACCTCATCTCTTGGGGCCTCAATTTCCCTCATATGAAATAAGGGAGTCCCAGTAGATTATCTGTAAAGCCCCTCAAAGCTCCCAATCTACAACCCCCTGGTGCAGGGAATTCCCAGTGAGGAAACCCCCTCTCCTAAGCAGGTTGGCCCCTTCTCTTCACTCTTCAGTAGAGAGCTTCCCAAGCCAGTGAAAAGTGAAGCAACTTGACCAAGGTCATCATCACCATCTATTAAGTACCTACTATGTGACAGACCTTAGGCCTATAAAGCTGACTCAACATGAGGAAGAGATATGGTTTATCGGTGGAAAAGGCAGCAAAGAAGATTCACAACCATCTCCTTTGCCACTGAACCCAAAGGATTTTCTGTGGGACTTGATGTTGAACTGGTCTCTTCATATTGTCACCTCCTGTTTGCATGGGAGCAGACATTCAAGAACCGAGACTTTCTTCTTTTTGTGTTTCCATTGCTTTGCACACAGTAAGCACCCAATAAACACTCATTCATTCATCCCAGTGAGTCAGCCTCAGGACACCGGCGCCCAGCAGACCCAGCCTCTTGCTGTCTCTCTCTCTCTCCTACCCACTTCTCCCCATCCACTGGACCTCCAATACCTGCCCCCCACTCCCCACCTTAGGGACATTAATTCCCTCTATTTTGAGGCATAACAGCAGAGCTGCCTGGATTGGAGGATGAGCTCTCTCTTTCTAGCAGGCCCCAGACCCCCAGAACATTCTTCAGTAACCAGAAGATCTGGCCCTGGCCGTGTTCTGCCATCACTCATAGGCCCCCATTTCTCCCCCGCCCCTTCACATTCTTTCCACTTCTTGCTCGGAAGACAAAACAGTATTACTATGGCTAATAGAAAAGATGTAACGGTGCCTCCCCCTGAGCCTGGGACTTCCTGGCCTCTGCTCTCTGATAAAGGCACCTCCACATCTTTATTCTTAGCACCTAGCACAGTGCCTGGACTATAGTGGGTTCTTAATACAGGCTTGCTGATTAATTGACCTCAGGCCTAGGCTTGCTATGTCCCCAATTCTGCTGTTGTTATTCACTCAAGTCCAACTCTTCATGATCCAATTTGAGGTTTTCTTGGCAGACACTGGAGCGGTTTGCCATTTCCTTCTCTGGCTCATTTTACAGATGAGGAAACTGAGGCAAACAGGGTGACATGATTTGTCAGCAGTCACACAGCTAGGAAGTGTCTGAGGCTGGATTAGAACTCAGGTCTTCCTGACTCCAGGCACAGTACTCTCTCCCATTGTACCACTGAGCTGCTACATCGCTAGTACAGCCACTATAAAGAATCCCCCTGGGTGGGGGTGGCTAGGTGTCACAGTGAATAGAAAACTGGCCCTGGTGTCAGGAGGACCTCAGTTCAAATCCAGCCTCAGACGCTTAACACAAAAACTAGCCGTGTGACCTTGGGCAAGTCATTTAACCCCAATTGTCCTACCTTCCCCCCTGCAAAAAAGACAAAAACAAAAAACAAACCAAACAAGAATCCTCCTGGGAAATTGAGGGTGATCATTTATTTGCTCTGGCCCCAGTTTCTCCATTTGGAACATGGAATTGCTATATTATCTCCCAATTTATTTCCAAACTCTCTGGGACATCAGCCCTAGGATTTAGGGTTAGAGGAAAACTTGGAAACCATCCGGTCAAGGGTGTCCAACTCAAATAGAAATGGGGATGCTAACCCATACATGGGGATCCCTGTGGGGAACGCAATGACTCAGAAAGCCACACACTAGCATCATCTGTGTTCTGTTGTATTTTTATTTATTTTGTTGACTATTTCCCAATTACATGTTAATTTGGTTCTGGCCACACTCAGAGTGCTGAAACCACAATGTGTCTGTGGGTCCCATGTCTGACCCCCCCACATACTATAAATTGGCCATAGAAGTTGAGTACCTTGCTTAAGTTACAGAGAAATTAGGTTCTCACAGGATGTAAGCTACCCCAAAGGGGCAAGTTATATAGTCTTTACATTACTTAGATCAGTTAGTAGCACAGTAGATAGACCACTGGACTTGGAAGTCAGCAAGACCTGAGTTCAAATGTGGCCTCAGACACTTGCTATCTATGTAACCCTAGACATGTCATTTAGCCGTTGCCTGCCTCAGTTTCCTCATCTGTAAAATGGGGATAACAACAGCTCCTATTCCCCAGGGTTGTTGTGAGGACCAAATGAGACAATCATTGTCATCAGTACAGTGCCTGGCACATAGTAGGGGCTTAATAAATTTTTGTTTCCTTCCTTTCATATAGAAAATTAGTAAAAGCCAAACAGAAAGTGAGGAGAAAAGCAGTGTGGCATAGTGACAATCAGAAGGCCTGGGTTCAAGTCCTGTCCCAGACACTTATTTACTAGCTGTGTGACCCTGGGCGAGTCACTTTATGTCCCACATCCAGCCTCAGTTTCCATGTCTGTAAAATGAAAGAGTTGGGCTTGATGACTTCTAAGGCCCCTTCAAACCTTTTGAAGGCCCATGTTTGAACCTTTCTTTTGGAATCTACTCTGCAGCTTCAGCCTTTCTTTCCCCAAATGCCTCAATTCTGGCCTAAGCATAACTTATCATGGGCACATATCCTTACCCCCTGCCCTGCCCACCATCTTTAACTCTGCATCCCAACCCAGGTGGAATAGAGAGTCCAGTGAGTCAAATACTGTCTCCGTGATCCCTCATGGGGTCCCAGAATCCCAGTTAGAAGGAAACTCAGAGGCCTCCAAGTCCCAGCCATATTATAACAGGGAAACCCTCTACAATTTGTCCAAAAAGTGGGAATTTAGGACCTCCCAAGGCTGCCCGTTTCACTGTAGGACTGGCAGAACTGTTGGGAAGTTTTACTTTACATGGAATCTCTATAGGATTCTCTATCATTTCTGTCCTTTCCTCCTATTTCTACCTTCTTGGGCTAAATGAAACATGTCTAGTCCCTTCTTTACACACCATGGCCTTCAAACACTTGAAAACAGCACCTCCTTCCCCTTTCCCTGAATCTTCTTTTCCTCAGGTGAGGCTGATAGAGTTCCCAATAATTTTTATTTTTAAGTCATGACTTTTCTTCCCATTGAAAAAAAAAATTTTCTTCATGTCAAAGAAAGACCTGACAGCTGAAGAGACATTTTTTTCCTGGTGATTCCACCTTCCAGTGAAACAGCAGAAGCTTAGGAGGCCAAATTAATTGCATTTTAGTAAATACAACTTGAAACCCCCAAAGATGCTGGGAAGAGGAACTGTTTGGGGAAGCCTCACCAGCACAAATGTCAACTGTTTGTGATAGTGAGTCATGCAAGATATTTGGGGCTGTTAGAATCCAGATCCAGCCACTAATAAATAACCCAAAGGGATACATGGAAACAAGAAAGGAATCTTAGAGCCACATTAGTACTGTGGAGAGCCCAGGCCTGGCTCCTGGAACACTTAAGAGGCAGCAGGCTTAAAATTAGGTCAAGCTTAAAATTAGGACCCTAGCCTTCTCACTCAGAGAAGAAAGTGAGAAATTTTTAATGACTGGAAAAAAAGGCCTCATCACTACCTTCCCCCAAAAACATAGCAACCAGTAAAAGGCCCAGGCTCAGGATTTCCTCCTGATTTCCCTGAGATAGATGCACACCCAACTCAGCCCACGGAATCGTTTCTGAGGGTTTCCCAGGAAATCTTCTTGGTGGCAAAGCTTCGGGGAACAAATGTTTTCCCTTGGGTGGAGAGTAAGATGAATTTGAGATGAGAAAGCACAGGCAAGAGCCCAGCTGGGCTCCCACAGTCTGGTCCCACATGAGAAATTAGCCAGCTTCCTTCCAAAGACAGTACTTTAAAGTAAAAGCAAGAACATTTTTTTCTTCTGTTTTGCTTTTCCAAACACAGAAGGGGCCACAGGGTAGCAGAGAATGCACCCGCCTTCTCATCCCCAACCCCCCACTGGGCGAGGGAGTGTCAACGGCCTTCCCAAGGTGTTACTAATGAAATGAAAATGCACACCACCCTTATGGGTGCTCGACTTGCCTTTATGTTCCCGGTACAAGAACTGATAGAACTTCTAGACTGAGCTCGGCAACAGCAAAAGAGTTGCTCTGCAGGCCCCTGGGGGCTATTTCAGGCTTCCACAGGTCAGGCTGAGCCACCAGACCACACAAGGGGCCTGGAATCTGAGAATACCCAGCGATTCCCTGTACCAGGGAAGCAGGATGACCTGAGCTGCCTGTGGCTTCTAAGAGCTACACAAAATATGGGCTAGTTCAGAGAACAAGGCGTCCCAAGAGTCCCTAGAACTGAGATTTTTTCCAGCGTTTTCATTTGAGGAAGAACCCAGAAAGCCCCCACCCCCAGCCATACCTATGGTGGCTTTTTTTTTAACCACTAAATGATGGTATCCATTCAGTGACACCTCGATCTGATCGGGAAGCTGTTTTCCTTCTCAGCCTGATTGCTGATTGATTAGCTCTGATTATCTTGTATATGTCTTGTTTGTACATAGCTGCTACCACATAGCCTTGGACTGTTTGTATCACCAGCACTTAGCACAGTGCCTGGTACCCAGAAGGTGGTTAGTCAATGCTTGTTGACTGACCAACTCCCTCTAGTTACATACACATGTATTTGTTTATGCTCTAACTTTGTTCATTAGGCCTGTGTCTATTAGATCTGGGACATCTAGATAGACTCAGTCTATGACAGAAACAACATATCATATATTGTTATATTATGTTATGTTTATTATGTTATATTAGGCTATGTTATATCATATAATAACATGCATAATATATCATATCACATGTGATAGCATGTTATAACACAGCACTGAGATGACATGTCACCTATGATAATATATGTGTCGTATATGATGACATATTGTATATGATAACATGTGTATATACATGGAAAAAGGTTTGGGCCTCAAGTCAGGAAGACTCATCTTCCTGAGTACACATCTGACCTGAGACACTTACTAGCTGTGTGACCCTGTATAAGTCACTTATCCCTGTTTACCTCAGTTTTCTCACCTACAAAATGAGCTGGAGAAGGAAATAACAAACCACTTCCATTATCTTTGCCAAGAAAAATCCAAATGAGGTCACAAAGGGTCAGATCTGATTGAAATGACTGAACAACTGTTGGATCTACCATCTCGTAGGGTAACTCCAATGCAGATATAGCCCTTCTCTGCAACTTACAGTCTTAGAGAGTTGTCTTGGCACTAGCAAGTTAAGTACTTGATAAGGATCACATAGCCAGTATGTATACAAGGCAAGACTTGAACCTAGATCTTTCTGAACATACACTGATATACCCTCCCCCATAATCAGTGCCTTTCCTCTTAAAACATATATGCTATTTTCCTCATATTAAAAAAATTGAGAAGAGGGAACAATGAAGACAGATTGACTATTTTGAAATGTATTTTAAACTGCCATAGTGTTTGATGAAGACAAAGAAAAATGAGTCATTTCAGTTCATAATGATGAAATCCTCCATTAAGTCTTATTCCAGTGGCCCACTGAGGCATAGAGGTCACCCTGGGTTCTCAAAAGCTATTCCAGGTAGGGTAAACTTTGGCAGATCAAGCAAGGCTTTTATTATGAGCCTGGCCAGAGACTGAGGACCAGCCTGGCTAGATTGAGAAAGACATATCAGCAGAAGGGTAGCTACAAGGCCATGAATTGCTTTGGCCACACCAACTCGGAGATCATGTAGGAAGTTAAAGGGGTGACTGTGTCTGTATGGGAGGGAGAAGGCCCAATGCTGATGAATTCACAGATGCTTGAAGCACTGATAAAGTATTTAATTATCCTTGTTAATGAGGCAACTTTTCATTGAACTGAAGTGACTATAGATGTCTGGTATTTAGTAGGTGATTGGCAAATGCTAAGTGACTAAAAGAAATGGTAGTAGGGTTCAGGACAAGGGTGACATTCTGCATTAAGGTCAACAACAAGTGAACAGAAGGAGACAAATGTGTTTGAACTTCTTAAGCCAGATGGTCCTCCCGGTTTGGTTTTATTCTCAGGATTTAGGCTCAGTCCTGAATCACCAACTACCTCTCAATCATTTCTAGCTGGATGTCCCTCTCAAGTTCCACACGTCCAAGAGAAAGTTCATGATCTCCTTCCCCAAACCCATTCCTCTTCTGGCTTTCCCACCCAATCCTTCCAGTTACCTAATCCTTAACCTTGGTATTGTCTTCCATCTCTTCCATCTCCCTCACCCAGTTTTTCTCACATCCACCCCTTCCTATCCACTTACACAGCCACCATTTCTGCTAGCGTCAAACACATACTCCTTTGGTATTTAAAGCTCTTCACACGTGTGACCTTGGGCAAGTCACTTAATCCCGATTGCCGAGCCTTCCACCCTCCAAAAAGCAAAAAATAAAAATAAATAAAAATAAAGCTCTTCACAAACAGACCCCAACCCTAAACTTCTTTTCCAGCTTTATTACCCATTATCCTCCCTCCACATTCTCTACTGTCCAGACATATTGACCTTCTTGCTGGTCCTCACATGTGAAGCTCTATCTCTTGGCTCTTTGCCTTTGTCTTGTCTGTTCTCACACACACACACACACACACACACACACACACACACACACACACAC